>NC_135232.1:957410871-957749204 GCF_051348905.1 Ranitomeya variabilis
TTGGTTTACTAAGATTGACCTTCGAGGGGCATATAATCTTGTTCATATTAAGCAGGGTGACAAATGGAAAACTGCGTTTAATACGCCTGAAGGCCATTTTGAATACCTTGTGATGCCATTCAGACTCTCTAATGCTCCATCTGTGTTTCAGTCCTTCATGCATGATATATTTCGGAATTATCTTGATAAATTCATGATTGTATATTTGGATGATATTTTGATTTTTTCAGATAATTGGGAGTCTCATGTGAAACAAGTCAGGATGGTATTTCAGATCCTTCGTGATAATGCCTTGTTTGTGAAGGGGTCTAAGTGCCTCTTTGGAGTACAGAAGATTTCTTTTTTGGGCTTCATTTTTTCTCCCTCATCTATAGAAATGGATCCGGTTAAGGTTCAGGCCATTCATGATTGGATCCAGCCCACATCCGTGAAGAGCCTTCAGAAATTTTTGGGCTTTGCTAATTTTTATCGCCGTTTCATTGCCAACTTCTCCAGTGTGTTTAAACCCCTGACCGATTTGACGAAGAAAGGCGCTGATGTGACGAATTGGTCCTCTGCGGCTATTTCTGCCTTTCAGGAGCTTAAATGCCGATTTACTTCTGCCCCTGTGTTGCGTCAGCCAGATGTTTCTCTTCCTTTTCAGGTTGAGGTTGACGCTTCTGAGATTGGGGCAGGGGCCGTTTTGTCTCAGAGGAATTCTGATGGTTCCTTGATGAAACCGTGTGCCTTCTTTTCTCGAAAGTTTTCGCCTACGGAACGCAATTATGATGTCGGCAATCGTGAGTTGTTGGCTATGAAGTGGACATTTGAGGAGTGGCGACATTGGCTTGAGGGGGCCAAGCACCGTATTGTGGTCTTGACCGATCATAAGAATCTGATTTATCTCGAGTCTGCCAAACGGCTGAATCCTAGACAGGCCCGATGGTCCCTGTTTTTCTCCCGTTTTGATTTTGTGGTGTCGTATCTTCCGGGTTCTAAGAATGTTAAGGCTGATGCCCTCTCTAGGAGCTTTTTGCCTGATTCTCCTGGGGTCCTTGAGCCGGTCGGTATTCTGAAGGAAGGGGTGATTCTTTCTGCCATCTCCCCTGATTTACGACGGGTTCTTCAGGAATTTCAGGCTGATAAACCTGACCGCTGTCCAGTGGGGAAATTGTTTGTTCCTGACAGATGGACTAGTAAAGTGATTTCGGAGGTTCATTGTTCTGTGTTAGCTGGTCATCCTGGGATTTTTGGTACCAGAGATTTGGTTGGTAGGTCCTTTTAGTGGCCTTCTTTGTCACGGGATGTGCGTTCTTTTGTGCAGTCCTGTGGGACTTGTGCGCGGGCCAAGCCTTGCTGTTCCCGCGCTAGTGGGTTGCTTTTGCCTTTGCCGGTCCCTGAGAGGCCTTGGACGCATATTTCTATGTATTTTATTTCGGATCTTCCGGTTTCCCAGAGGATGTCAGTTATCTGGGTGGTTTATGACCGGTTTTCTAAGATGGTTCATTTGGTACCTTTGCCTAAGTTGCCTTCCTCTTCTGATTTGGTTCCGTTGTTTTTCCAGCATGTGGTTCGTTTGCATGGCATTCCGGAGAATATTGTGTCCGATAGAGGTTCCCAGTTTGTTTCTAGATTTTGGCGGGCCTTTTGTGCTAGGCTGGGCATTGATTTGTCTTTTTCTTCCGCATTTCATCCTCAGACAAATGGCCAAACCGAGCGAACTAATCAGACTTTGGAAACTTATTTGAGATGCTTTGTGTCTGCCAATCAGGATGATTGGGTGGCTTTCTTGCCATTGGCCGAGTTTGCCCTTAATAATCGGGCTAGTTCTGCTACCTTGGTTTCACCCTTCTTTTGTAACTCTGGTTTTCATCCTCGTTTTTCTTCGGGGCAGGTTGAGCCTTCTGATTGTCCTGGGGTGGACTCTGTGGTTGACAGGTTGCAGCAAATTTGGGCTCATGTTGTTGACAATTTGGTGTTGTCTCAGGTGGGGGCTCAGCGTTTTGCTAACCGTCGTCGGAGTGTTGGTTCCCGGCTTCGGGTTGGGGATTTGGTCTGGTTGTCTTCCCGTCATGTCCCTATGAAGGTTTCTTCCCCTAAGTTTAAGCCTCGGTTTATTGGCCCTTATAGGATTTCTGAGATTATCAATCCAGTGTCTTTTCGTTTGGCCCTTCCAGCCTCTTTTTCCATCCATAATGTTTTTCATAGATCTTTGTTGCGGAAATATGTGGTGCCCGTTGTTCCCTCTGTTGATCCTCCTGCTCCGGTGTTGATTGATGGGGAGTTGGAGTATGTGGTTGAGAAGATTTTGGATTCTCGTTTTTCGAGGTGGAAGCTTCAGTATCTTCTCAAATGGAAGGGTTATGGCCAGGAGGATAATTCTTGGGTTGTTGCCTCCGATGTTCATGCTGATGATTTGGTTCGTGCCTTTCATTTGGCTCGTCCAGATCGGCCTGGGGGCTCTGGTGAGGGTTCAGTGACCCCTCCTCAAGGGGGGGGTACTGTTGTGAATTCTGCTCTTGGGCTCCCTCCGGTGGTTGTAAGTGGTAGCGCTGCTGTCTCTGAATCGCAGCATTTATCAGGTGTGTTCACTTTTTGCAATTTTGACTGGGCTATTTAGTCTTGCTTCACCCTTTAGTGAGTGCCAGTTGTCCATTGTTCCTGGAGGATTCACATCCCTGCCTGGTCTCTTCTGCTTTGCAGTTCATTTCAACAAAGATAAGTTCTGGCCTTGATTTTTGCTGTCCACATGCTGTGGCCTTATTGTTCAGTTCTTTTCCATGTTTTTGTCTTGTCCAGCTTGGTCTGTATAAGGATTTGTTTAGCCAAGCTGGTATCTCTGGAGATGCAGATATACCCTCCATATCTTTAGTTAGCTGTGGAGATTTCGTATTTTCTGTGGTGGATATTTTCTAGTGTTTTAATACTGACCACATAGTACTCTGTCCTATCCTTTCTATTTAGCTAGAAGTGGCCTCCTTTGCTAAATTCTGATTTCAGTCTGTGTATGTTTTTTCCCTCTCCTCTCACAGTCAATATTTGTGGGGGGCTGTCTATCCTTTGGGGATTTTCTCTGAGGCAAGATAGTTTTCCCTTTTCTATCTCTAGGGGTAATTAGTCCTCCGGCTGTGTCGAGATGTCTAGGGAGTGATAGGTACATTCCACGGCTACTTCTAGTTGCGGTGTTAAGTTCAGGGTCTGCGGTCAGTACAGGTACCACCTTCTCCAGAGTACGTCTCATGCTGCTCTTAGGCCACCAGATCATAACAGTTGACCCCTTGTCATCTCGTCCGCTACAGGATCTCCCGCTTAAGTCACTGAGCCCTGAGCTAACTGAGGAGTCACTATTTCTAGCTCTTCCATCTGACCACCTTCAGTTCTCTCTCAGTTGTTGATCTCTCCTATTGTCTTTCTTCAGAGAGCAGCTCTTCTCTTTACGTCTATATCCTCTGTTAACTTCAGCTTGAGGACTTCCAGGCTTTAGAGCACCTCTTCGCCTCTCTGGCAGCTGTTTATTAACTTGCAGTCTCTCAAGTCTCAGCTGTTCTACCTCCCTTAGGTATGCCATGTGATATTCCAGGAGCATATTCCTAAGACTCTCTCTGGATCTGACAACCAGGAATGGAACCATCCCATCTTCACCCGTGGCCTGGACCTCTTCATCAGCCGGTATCCTCAGTCTCTTCAGACCGGATTTATCCACCATCTCCTGCATCACTCTCCCAAGTTTCCCAATGACTTTCGCCACCAGAACTTTGGGTACTTGGACTGTGTCTTCCATTAAGCCCAGCCGACTAAGAGCTTTCCTTCCATGCTCCAAACGTCGAACGGCTTCATCATTCTTCAAAATGATCCTCTGTTTTGTACGGAGGCAGTGTAGGTGCATATCCCTCAGGACAGCCACCCGCTTCACTGTGACTTCCCTAGTCGACAGTATGACCAATTGCTGAGTCTCAGGCGCCCAGTGCACACTACACACCTCTACTGCCTTTCTAAATGCCTCATGCACACCCTTCCTGGCGCACGCTTCTCACATGTCTTCGGGTACATCAATCACGGTCTTTAAGAGCGGGGTCTCACTCTCTTCATAGACAGATGGCTCCCTTTTTTGCTCTGACCTTTCCACCAAGACGTCTGTCACGACCGGGTGACTCTCTTGTTCCGCTTTTAGCACGAACTCTTCCTCAGTCTTTTCTTCCACTTGAGCCTTTGCCAAGATGGGCATTGGCAACTCCTCTGCCAGGCAGCAATGTTCCTCCTCTCTCTGGAGAAGCTCCTGCTGATGCTTTTCTTGAGCCATTCTGAGCACATCCATATCTTTCAATATGGCCCTATTCATGGCCTGACACGCTGATAGGTGACCTCTGAGTTCAACGACCTCCTTCTCTAGGTCACCCACTTTGTGCTCAATTGCTTGCCTCAGGACCCTTTCTTGTTCAACAGTTTCTTTAAGCAGCTCTATGTTATGGTCCTGCTCTCTTTTGGCCAGCACATGTAGATTTTCAGAAGGGCTCTCTTGCCCACCCAGACTCTGCCTCTTCAGAGTTCCACCTGTTTCTGCATCCAGCTCTATGGTCTCTCCTGGGCTCTCTGTCTGTTTACCCTTTGGTACCTCTGGACTCTTGGTAACCTCAGAGTTCTCCATTTCTTCAGCATCAGGTACTTCATCATACTGAGCCACTTCACTCTTTCCAGGCATTGCAGATGTGGGTCTACTACAGGTCTGTTCTAACCCCAGCCCGTCACTAACTATCTCAGTGCTAGGGTTTGTCAGAGATAAAGTGACCTCCTCATCAAGGACAATAACGTTATCTGCACCTGACCCTGTCTCTTCCTCATCATCTTTCTTCTCAGAGGGTGTAACCTGTCCCACCTTTTTGCGTCCCCCGCGACGAGATGAAGACCTGCGATTTTTACTCGGCTCCTCCTTACTGCACTCTTTTCCCTTTGCGCTTGAGTCACAGTCTGAACAGGAGTCACCCCTTCTCACCCTGTCATCCTGGAACAACAAGTCCCCACTTAAACAGGTGTCAGACCCACACTTTCTTCCAGTCACCCGGAACTCTGGACTGTCGACCTTAGGTGTCGCCATCTCCTTTTCATACATCACACCACTCGGAATCACTACAGCCGCCAGTTGTGGTGGGGCTCCCTTAGGGTCATTCCGACTCTGTTCTGAGCAATCAGACACTCCCCTTTCCTCCCACAAGTCCCAAAACCTTTCAAAGTCCTGGCCTATTACAACAGGGAATGGCAAGTCTGAGACTACAGGTACATCATGGCTGGAAATAACAGTGGGCGTCTCAATGATTACCCTGGACAACGGATAATCCCTAGCGACCCCATGAATGCAGTGGACTTCCATCTTCTTTCCGGGAATCAGATAGACAGGGAGTGTGGCGCTCACCCGCGTCACCAGGCTCCCTGAGTCCAGAAGTCCAGTCACGCACACTCCATTGACTTCTACAGAACAGCTCTATGACATCTTGTCAGATGGAAAGTCAGTACAATATTTGGGACATACGCTGTTCGAACAGTGAACCCGACAACAGTTCATCAGCAAATTCGCCGCCGCCCCTTTTTGGGCCACCACCCCTATTTGGGTGGCCGCCCCCTTTTTGGACTCCACCCCCTTTTAGGTTACCGCCCCCTTGTGGACCATTTTCTCCTTTAGGGCCACCACCCCTTTTAGGGACTCCACCTCCTTTTGGGCAACTACCCCACTCTGGGGTACACCCTGTGGACTTCGCACAGTACTCTCAGGCCCCAGTTCGCACAGCACACCAATGTGACTTTGGCCTGTCACTGGCCCTTTAAGAGTCTGCACACTCTAAACCAGCAATGTCTTTTTTTTTCTCTTTTCTCTCTTTGCTGCAACCGCGCTGCACAGCTCAACCGCAGACTTCGTGGACCCGCCGATCCACAGCAAGCCGCTTGTCACCTTCGTGGACCCGCTGATCCACAGCAAGCCGCTTGTCACCTTCGTGACCCCACCGAGCCACAGCAAACTTCATGACCTCACCGAGCCACAGCAAGCTGACTCTCAGGAAAAAAAAACTCAGTCTCTCACTGACCCCGGACACCACAGACTCCGGTCTGTTACGCACCGGCTTTACACACAGCCCAAACATAGTTTTTCACTGACCCCGGTCAGTACAATACACGGTTTTCAGACCGTCACCCGTTGGCAACTTCACGGGTTCCTGGACACCCCTCGGCCTCAGAGGTGCCCAGACACAACAGTTTTCTCACTGACCCCGGTCAGTATCACATGGTTTCCAAACCGTTACCTGTTGGTGGCGGCCACACCGGTTCCCGGATCCCTCTTCTCCTCAGAGGTATCCACAAACTGCAGTTCTCACTGACCCCGGTCAGTACTGTATTACTCACGGTTGTCAAGACCGTCCACTCTTCTTGGCTCAGCCCAGCCAGCACTGCAACATGTGCTCCTGGATCTTTGCCCGCATCCGAAACACCAATTGTAGGGATTCACTCGCTCAGATGCGTAGGATGAAACAGGAGGCACATTCTCTTCAGTGTTCATGTAGGTTTATTCACTCCATAAACCATTTAAGTCAGCAAAATAAAGGTAAACAGTCTTACAAATAACCTTTGGCTCAGGCATAGGGAAACAAATGTCCGTTCCTTCAGGCTCGGTCCTGAAGCCTTAACACACTGTGGAGGCTTGCCCCTCCACACACACAGACTCCTGTCTGTAGTGTCCGCCCTGGACACATGGAAATCTGTCCACCATGACAGACTCCCACACTCACTCTTCATGTGCCAAACACACCTCCATTATGTAGCCTGAAACCACACCCAGGTACCTGTCACATGATTAGACATGTGGTTCTGACATCACCACAGGTCCTGAAACAAACATAGATAGGCATGGTTATGCCCCTTACCCAGGGGTGAGGTATATGGGTAGCCAGACCCTCCCATCTCTCATAGCTACCCGTAACCCAGACCCAAATATACTTAAACACTTCCTTATTGCTTTATGTGCATTACAGAAAACACTCCGGGTTACATCACAGCGACAAGCCTTCTCTGTGATACATACCTCCCGTCGACTATCCAACCTTTAGCCACGCTACACAAACAACAATACAGTGTGTAGAGAACTGTACTCACTCGGCTGCGGTTGAGTTAGGCAAAGGAAGCAGTATTGTAGAACTGTCCAAGCAAGTTTATTAAAACTGCATAAACTGCTCTGGATAGGAAAACAAATGAACAGCCTTCTGGTACAAGGTGAAGAAACAAACAAAAGAACAGTCCATATAGTACTGCAGCTCCACCCGCTCTGGTCAGTGTCTTTAGCAAGTTGTAAAGTAACTTGGCACACACGTGGTCGGATGCTTATGTGGTTTAATAAAAAGAGAGTACATACAGACGTTTCGGTCATAGACCTTCTTCAATGTACCTCTCTCAGAGAGTCTATCTGGTGAACGGATTTTAAGGGAAACAGTCCCCTCTGTACGTCTGGTAGTGGAAACTATGGTCTGTGCATGAATAAGGCACTAAGGTGTCTCTGTCCTGGACGCGGTGTCCACCACTTGTCCTGAGAGAGTCAGTCCGAAAAATTGGGAAAACTTTGAAAGTGTCCCCAAGTACAGTGGCAAAAACCATCAAGCGCTACAAAGAAACTGGCTCACATGAGAACCGCCCTAGGAAATGAAGACCAAGAGTCACCTCTGCTTCTGAGGATAAGTTTATCCGAGTTACCAGCCTCAGAAATCGAAGGTTAATAGCACCTCAGATTAGAGACCAGGTCAATGCCACACAGAGTTCTAGCAGCAGACACATCTCTACAACAACTGTTAAGAGGAGACTTTGTGCAGCAGGCCTTCATGGTAAAATAGCTGCTAGGAAACCACTGCTAAGGACAAGCAACAAGCAGAAGAGACTTGTTTGGGTTAATGAACACAAGGAATGAACATTATACCAGTGGAAATCTGTGCTTTGGTCTGATGAGTCCAAATTTGAGATCTTTGGTTCCAACCACAGTGTCTTTGTGCGATGCAGAAAAGGTGAACGGATGGACTCTACATGCCTGGTTCCCACCGTGAAGCATGGAGGAGGAGGTGTGATGGTGTGGGGGTGCTTTGCTGGTGACACTGTTGGGGATTTATTCAAAATTGAAGGCATACTGAACCAGCATGGCTACCACAGCATCTTGCAGCGGCATGCTATTCCATCCAGTTTGCGTTTAGTTGGACCATCATTTATTTTTCAAAAGGACAATGACCTCAAGCACATCTCCAGGCTGTGTAAGGGCTATTTGACCAAGAAGGAGAGTGATGGGGTGCTACGCCAGATGACCTGGCCTCCACAGTCACCAGACCTGAACCCAATCGAGATGGTTTGGGGTGAGCTGGACTGCAGAGTGAAGGCAAAAGGGCCAGCAAGTGCTAAGCATCTCTGGGAACTCCTTCAAGATTATTAGAAGACCATTCCCGGTGACTACCTCTTGAAGCTCATTAAGAGAATGCCAAGAGTGTGCAAAGCACTCATCAAAGCAAAAGGTGGCTACTTTGAAGAACCTAGAATATAAGACATATTTTCAGTTGTTTCACACTTTTTTGTTAAGTATATAATTCCACATGTGTTAGTTTATAGTTTTGATGCCTTCAGTGTGAATGTACAATTCTCATAGTCATGACAATACGGGAAAATCTTTAAATGACAAGGTGTGTCCAAACTTTTGGTCTGTACTGTATATATATATATATATATATATATATATATATACACATATATATATATATATATAGTAATTTTTTTTTCATTTTAAAAATGATAAAAAGGAAAACGGGCAGATGCAAAAGTGTTGGGCACCCCTGGAGATTTGTGTGTTTTGACCAAGGTTTCAGATCATTAAGTATGGGAGTGGATTAATCACGTTTTGTGTTTGTGTTTCAGGCAATAGAAATGGGAAAATTTAAAGGGTGAGGGAAGAATGGATTCAATTAAATTTCAACAAATTCTTGATGCAAACATAACACCATCTGTAAAAAAACTGAATTTGAAAAGAGTATAGATTCTACAAATGGATTATGATCCTAAACACATGCCAAAAGCCACAATAGACTACCTCAAAAGGCGCAAGCTGAAGGTTTAACAATGGCCCTCACAATCCCCTGATCTAAACAACATTGAAAATCTTTGGCTAGACCTCAAAATAGCAGTGCATGCAAGATAACCCAGCAGAGGTGTAGCTAGGGTTTTGGTTTGGGGGGGAGAGGGGCGAAACTTCTGAGTGGGCTCCTACCCAGGTAGCCTTGATTACCACTGGTTGAGGTACCCTAATAGTGGAGGAGAACCACAGCACATGACCATGCTGTTGCTGAAAATAATCTCTATACAAAGTCCAACATTGATATTGCCGCCATATGGTCAGTGGTAGATACCAGTCCTACAGAACATATTAATGATTACAGCACAATTATTGATAGTGATTTGCTGCTGACTTTATTTCTGATGGAATCGTTCAATTTTCCCATCTTTCCATCTGGCCCAGGTCGACTTGACAACTTCTTTCAGTCACGGCTCGGCTGCAGAGATTACATCAAAGACACATTTCACTTCTCATATTTTCAGCACTGTCCCCAATGGGACTATTTCCAACCTGCACAAACTCCTTATCCTGCTAATACCCGAATACCGAGCTGCTGCTGCCGTATGTGTCCCTATTACTGCACCTGCTGTGTGGTGCTATGTGCAATCTAAATTCTAAAGCAGCCCTCTAGAATATAGTAATGTCCTGTGCAAGTGCCTTAGAAAACAGTGCCCAGTGCAGCCAGCCGATACAGTTGAACTTGCAATGATGGGGGGCACTGCTGGCATGGGGCTCCCCCTCCTGCTCAGGGGCCCCATAGCGGCCGGGTGGCAGAGCAGGGAGATTGATTCTCTCTGCTCTGCTGCACAGTGTAACTGTAAGGGCGCACTGTGCACGCCGATACATTTACAGTAGCATAGCTACAGGTGGGCCCCCTCAGAGCATGGGGCCCGGGGCGACCTCTTCCCCCCAGCAGCTATGCTACTGTGACCCAGGAATCTCACAGAACTGGAAGAATTTTCCAATGAAGAATGGATGAAAATCGCTCAAACAAAAATTGAAAGACTCTTGTCTTGCTTCAAAAAGCGTTTATAAGCTGTGATACTTTCAAAAGGAGGTGCAACAAGGTACTAACCATTCAGGGTTCCCAAACTTTTGCATGGACCCATGTTATTTTTGTAATTTTTAAAATGTAAAAGTATTTTTTATTTTTTGCCTAAAATGCAAAGGAAATGTGTTATCTTTAACTTTAGCCCTTTTAGAGATCATTTCATTTTCAACTTGCTTAACTGTTCACAATAACAGTAATTTTGACCAGAGGTGCCCAAACTTTTACATTCCACTTTACGTCGTTTGTCATGAAGGGGTCAAAGGTGACTGGAGATTTCAGTATATTGATAAATACCAGTTCAGCAAAACATATTTAGTAATTATAGTACATTTATATTAGGTGACTTACCGGTGATGTTCTTTCTGGTGAAGCTGTTCACTGTTCCCGTGTTTGCCCTTTGGCTCAAACAGACATGACATCTTCACCAGCCACGACTCATCTACAGAGTTTACAACAAAGACATATTTGATTTCTCACATAACAGGGACAACCTACACAAACGTGACATCAGCCTATAGTTCAGAGCTGAGTTGTTGTTGCCCTATTTGTTCCTACTGCTGGACCTGCTGTTTGGCATGGTAACAGTACTCCTCTTAAAGGGAATCTGTCAGCAGGGTTTTGCTACCTCATCTGAGAGCAGCCTGATGTAGTCAAAGAGAAGCTGAATTCCATCATTTATCACTTAGTTTACTGGGTGAAGCCATTCTGACAAAATCTGAGTTTTAAAATTTAGCAATACAGCAGAGCTGAGGAAGCTAACCCTGCCCACACCATGCTCTTTATATGCAATGTCCATAGACAGTGAGGTGCCTATCATGGGAGGGGGGTGTGTTGCAGGGCCAGCACCAGGTTTTCATGGGCCCCGGGAGAAAGAGTCTCATTGGACCCCTATAACACATACCACTATTCATGATGCACAGATACGGCAGAAAAATATAGGTATAGTGCAATGCCAAAGATTTCACTTAGCTCAGAAATTGGCGAATCCTCACAGCACACAGTGCGTGAGCTGGAGAGATTCAAAAGTCTGTAGTCAGAGTGCCTTCAGACTTTTCATTTTAGACTGGACAGTATAGTCCTCCATACAGTATTATGGGCACCACATAGTCCTCCATTCAGTATTATGGGCACCACATAGTTCTCCATACAGTATTTTGGGCACCACATAGTCTTCCATACAGTATTATGGGCACCACATAGTGCTCCATATGTAATTATGAGAACCACATAGTACTCAATACAGTATAATGGGCCCCAATATATTGCTCCATTCAGTATAATTGGCCCCCTATATTGCTCCATACAGTATAATGAGCCCCATATAGTGCTCCGTACAGTATAATGAGCCCCATATATTGCTCCACACAGTATAATGAGCCCCATATAATGCTCCATACAGAATAATGGATTCCATACAATGCATCATACAGAATAATGGATTCCATATAATGCTTCATACAGAATAACGGACCCCATATAATGCATTATACAGAATAATGGGCCACATATAATAATCTATACAGAATGTCCCCCAATGTCCCATATAATGCTCCATACAGAATGGGCCCCATATAATGCTCCATATAGAATGAGACCCACATAATGCTCCATACAAAATGGGCCCCATATAATGCTCTATAGAGACAAAATTAATTAAATACTCACCTCTCCAACTGTCTTTTGGATTTCTTTTTAGCATGTTCATCAGTTGCTAAAATAAACCTGCCAGTATGATTCTCCAGGTCATTATGAGTTCATAGACACCAAAGATGTCTAGGTTCTTTTTTCTTTAAGTGGTGAAAAAAAAAAAAAATTGTTTAAAAAAAATTGCGTCATTTTCCGAGACCTGTAGCGTCTTCATTTTTCGTGATCTTTGGTTGGGTGAGGGTTTTTTTTTGAGTGCCGAGCTGACATATTTAATGATACCATATTGGTGGAGATACGATCTTTTGATCGCCCATTATTGCATTTTAATGTAATGTTGTGGTGATGAAAAAAACACAATTCTGGTGTTTTGATTTTTTTTTTGTTACGCAGTTTAGCGATCGGGTTAATTCTTTTTAATATTGATGGATCGAGTGATTATGAACACGGCAATACCAAATATGTATAAATTAGATTTTTTTATTGTTTTATTTTTAATGGGGTGAAGGGGGGGCGATTTGAACTTTTACATATATACATATATATATATTTTAAATATTTTTAAACACATTTTTCTGTTACTTTTGTCATGCTTCAATAGTCTCCATGGGAGACTAGAAGTTGCCATAACCTGATCAGCTCTGCTACCTACAGGCGATGATCAGATTCCTATGAGCGCCAACCATCGGGTGGACATTATAGCAATCCGACATTGACAACCATAAAGGTCTGCAGGAGACCCCTGGTTGTCATGCTGACCCATGATCATGTGACGGGGTCACCGATGGACAGGATTTTAGGCGCAATTGCCGTAAGCGCGCTTTAAAGGCCGCTGTCAGAGTTTATAAACATAAGGATGAATGACCTCTGGGAGATCAAATCATCCAACATCCAAGATGCTGCCCTTCCCGTGGTTGTTGCTTCCCGGTGAAAGACCTGGCTATTCATTGCTTGCGTTGAGAAACACGTGATGGTGTCTCCGCGGCTTTTTTACACGCTATGAGAGTTTGGCAGCGGCATTTATCGGGTTAACAGCCGCAGGTGGATCATGATTCCACCCACGACTTTTTCAGGCACATGTCAGCTGTTAAAAACAGCTGACATGTGCCGGAAAAGATGTGGGCTCAGTACCGGAGCACACATCAAAGGGGGAGACATAACATGCGCAGTACTAGTACAGCGCATGTCGTGAAGGGGTTAAACGCCCAGGTAACATTTAATATTGTCCCCTTGTGCCCAACAGCTCTCTTCCCTTATAGCATAATGCCCTTAAATCCACCACACAGTATGATGCCCACCACAGCTGCTTATCCATAGTATGCATCCGCTGTGACAGTCTTGGGTAAGGAAGAAGAGCCTCAAACTGTCCCTGGAACTGGATCCCAAACTATCCCTTCCTCGTTGGCACTCTTGAAGGTAGAGAGGCCCAAGTCTCTACCTTACCATGCTCCTGTTAAACCCTGATCTGTCCCCTCCCCCACCCCATGAGGCATGGGACAGAAATGTAAGGTAAACCTGACACAAAGACAAAACAGGAATTACAGAAAACCTCCATCATGCAAAAGCACTAACCAACAATAGGGAGGAGGATATGGACAGGGAGGAATAAACTAAATGGGAACTGGGGACCAGGAGTTAAACACACACATACTACAGCAAACCACAAAACACTAGTACAACAATCTACTCCACCCACTCAAAGGAGGACAAATTTTTCACCAGCAGGGACAAAAAGGTCTCACCAGTTTTTATAGGTAGAGATACAGTAATGACCAGATGAGAAGCAGCTGAAATGGAGCTGCAAGTTTCTGACCAGCCTAGAAAGGGTTGTTAACCTGTTCAGCAACAAAGGAAACTAAATCCATTTAATATGGGACACAAATCACACCATCTCTAAAGAAGACCTGTGGACCTGTGATTCATTTCCCGACGTGACCGTCTAACTCCAAGTCTTTAAGGGGGGCGTGACGCCTTGTCATAGCATGTTAGCACCAATGCTCCCTATACACAATATGATGTCTCCTACAGTGGATATAAAAGTTAACTCAACTCTGCTAAAATGCCAGGTTTTGGTCATGTAAAAAAATCATACCAATAAGAATCATTTCAGAACTCCATCCACCTTCAATTGAAAAATAAATTGAAATCTTTTCGAGTGTAAAAGCAAAGAACTAAAGTAATGTGGTCACTAGTGATGAGCCAATAGCATTGTTGCCCGGGTTTCCCCGAACATGTTAGGGTGACCTCCGAGAATTTGTTAGAGTTCGGAGATTTAGTTTTCCTCGCCT
Source organism: Ranitomeya variabilis (assembly GCF_051348905.1). Classification (NCBI taxonomy): domain Eukaryota; kingdom Metazoa; phylum Chordata; class Amphibia; order Anura; family Dendrobatidae; genus Ranitomeya; species Ranitomeya variabilis. The sequence goes on from NC_135232.1 coordinate 957,424,955, forward strand.
CAGCTGCATGATTTACGGCTGCTACACAGGCTGAACACATGTGAGGAATGTCTGTTTGTTAGTGACCCCATTTTGGAAACTAGACCTCCCGAGGAACTAATCTAGATGTGTGGTGAGCACTTTTTAAACCCAAGTGCTTCACAGAAGTTTATAACGCAGAGACGTGAAAATAAAAAATATTTTTTTTCCTCAAAGATGATTTTTTAACCCCCATTTTTTTATTTTCACAAGCCTAACAGGAGAAATTGGACCCCAAAAGTTGTTGTCCAGTTTGTCCTGAGTACGCTGGTACCCCATATGTGGGGGGAACCACTGTTTGGCACATGTCAGGGCTCGGAAGGGAAGTAGTGACGTTTTAAAATGCAGACTTTGAAGGAATGGTTTGCAGGCGTCATGTTACATTTGCAGAGCAACTGATGTGCCAAAACAGTAGAAACCCCCCACAAGTGACCACATTTTGGAAACTAGACCCCCCTAGGAACTTATCTAGATGTGTGGTGAGCACTTTTTACCCTCAAGTGCTTCACAAAAATTTATAACGCAGAGCCGTGAAAATAAAAAATCTTTTTTTTCCTCAAAAATGATTTTTTTTTAGCCTGCAATTTTTTATTTTCACAAGTGTAACAGGAGAAATTGGACCCCAAAAGTTGTTGTCCATTTTTTTCCTGAGTACGCTGGTACCCCATATGTGGGGGGTGACTACTGTTTGGGTACACATCGGGGCTCGGAAGGAAAGTAGTGACATTTTAAAATACAGACTTTGAAAGAATGGTCTGAGGGCATCATGTTATGTTTGCAGAGCCCCTGATGGGCCTAAACAGTGTAAACCCCCCAACCGTAACCACAAGCCTAACCCTAACACACCCCTAACTTTAATCCCAACCCTAACTTTAACCCCAACCCTAACCCTAATTTCAACCCTAACCCTAACTTTAGCCCAACTCTAACCCTAATGGGAAAACTGGGGCGTGAGGGGGTGATCAGCGGGGCAGGGGGCGATCCATGGGCAGGGTGTGATCCGCGGGGCAGGGGGAGATCCATGGGGCAGGGGGAGATAGCAAGGCAGGGGGGATATCAGCGGGGCAGGGGGGAGGTCCACAGGGCAGGGAAGAAATCAGTGGGGCAGGGGGGAGATCAGCGGGGCAGGGAAAAGATCAGCTGGGTAAGGGGGCAATCAGTGGGGCAGAGGGATGACCATTGGGGCAGGGGGTGATCAGTGGGGGGGCAATCAGCGTGGCAGGGGTGTAATCAGCGGGGGGCAGGGGGCTCTTAGGCGCGGGGGGCAGGAGGGGGCTGAGGAGATGCAGCATGGAGATGGAGATGGAGCCAGCAGCAGCAAGGGGGTGATCAGGGGGCAGGGGGTGATCAGGGGGGCAGGGGGTGATCACCGGGGCAGGGGGGAGGAAGCGGAGGTCAGGGGGAGGGAATCGGATGGTGGGGGGAGCAGAGGGCAGCAGAGGAGAATACCGGATGGCAGGCGGCGGCGGTCAGGCGGCGATCAGGCGACGGTCAGGTGGCAATCAGGGGGCAAGTGGTGGCGGTGGCAGCAGAAGGGACATCGCTCTGCAGCTCCCACGGAAGGGATCAGGCTGCAGAGCGAGGGCAGCCATATTTCACTCCGCCCCCCACATCTAATTGGAGGGATAGCATTACATGGACGCTATCTCCAATCAGATCGGGGGGGTGACAAAGAGTTCACCAGAGCGATCGTAGCCACGGGGGGCAAAGCCACCCCCCTGGGCTCAAGTACAAGTCCCCCTGTTCCTGCAGGTCGGGTGAAATTTCAGTTAACCCATTCACCTGACCCACAGGAACACAATCCCGCCGTGACGCATATGCTGTGTCACAGGTCGGATTGGCACCGATTTTCATGACGCATACGCTGTGTCACAGGTTGGGAAGGGGTTAACCCAGGAATTGTCCTCCTGACCAAAACCTTTCCATTTAACAAGATACTGTAGTCGACGTATGATACATCTGGAATCCAAATCTCGCTCCATTTCATATTCCTTATCCTCATCCAAGTCTACTTCAATTATGTCATGAGGACCAGGCATCCCATCAAACCTTTTAAAAACAGAAGAACGAAAGGAATTATTAATCCTCCACTCTGGTGAGTTTGAGTCTGACAGTCACAGTATTAATGATCTTAATTATCTTATACAGACCAACAAATTTAGGAGCAAATTTCATTGATGGAACCTTTAGACAAAGAATTTTTAAGGAAAGCCCAACAAAATCTTCCACCCAAAAGACAGGGGCCCTCCTACGTAAACAGTTTGCAGTTCTCCTGGTCCAATCGCAAGTTATCCAAAGATCTTTTTCAACTTCACTCCATATCTTAATCAAACGAGAAGAATATCTTTCCTCTTCTGGGGCCGCAGATTGCAAACCAGAAAAATAAAAAAAAAACCTGGATGTAAAGCCCCACAACAAAAAAGGTGAGATACTGGTAGCAGTTGAAGTGCGGTTATTGAGCGCAAACTCAGCCAGAGGAAGAAAATCCACCCAGTCCTCTTGATTAGATTAAACAAAATATCTTAAATATTGTTCTAATTCTTGGTTCATTTTCTCCATCTGACCATTAGTCTCAGGATGTTAACCTAAGGAGAGTGAAATCTTAATTCCTAATCTGGAGCAAAATCTACTCCAAAACCTAGCTAAAAAACTGAACCCCCTCTCAAAAATAATGTTTTTAGGAACACCATGTAACTTAACAAAGTGAGAGATAAACAATGGAGCCAAACTCTTAGCCATAGGCAAGTTTGGTAGAGGAACCAAGTGAACCATCTTGAAATGATCCACCACCACCCATACTACATTATTATCACCAGAATTAGGCAAGTATGTGAAGAAGTTCATGGACAAATGAGTCCCAGGTTGAGACGGAACCTTGTTAGGCAAAATAATCCCTGCTGGGACCTGGCGGGAGGTTTTAGACCTAGCGCAAACTCTGTACTTACATACTCATCAACATCCTTTCGAGCGCTCTTCCACCAAAATGACCTGGTAACAGCTCTGTATGTGAAAGAGGAAGGAGGATGTCCAGCCAACACAGTCATGCACTTTGTTAGGAAGATCACTGCAAAGCGAGGATGGCACATAAAGCATGCCAGGTGGCAAGCCCTCTTTTGCACCAACCTAAGCTTCCACAATGCGCTGTCTAAGATCAATTCTCACAGCACCACCTCTTTATTAAAAATTTTGACTGGATTTTCGTCTCTCAACTCCTGAACATAGCTACATGATAAAGCATCAGCCTTAACATTCTTAGTACTAGATATGTCACAGGGAAATCAAACCAATCTAAAAAGAGAGGCATGTCTAGTATTCAAACATTTAGCGGCGTCAACATATGGTAAATTGTTATGATTAGTAAAGACCGTTACACTATGCCTAGCTCCCTCCAACCAATGCCTCCATTCCTCGAAAGCTCTCTTACCAGCCAAGAGTTCCCAATCACCTATATCTTAGTTAGACTCTGCTTGTGAGAACTTCTGAGAAAAAAAAGTACAAGGATTAAAGCAACCATCCTTATTCTGTGAAAGAACAGAACCCATCCCCACAGCAGACCATCTCCCACAACCACAAAAAGCAATTCAACATTGGGATGACTAGAGCCTGTAAACTTGTGCTTCTTTCCTAGGACACCACAGCACCTTTCTTGGTCATATTAGTAAGGAGTTGGCTAAGGATGAGAAGTTCTTAATGAACTTACAATAGTAATCAGCAAAACCTAAGAACCACTGTAAAGCTTTAACCCCTTTCTGCCATCTGACGTACTATTCTGTCCATGTGACCTGGGACTTAATTCCCATGGACGGAATAGTTCGTCATAGGCGATCAGCCGCGCTCACGGGGGATTCTCACATCTGACACCCGGCACTAAGTGCCAGGAGCGGTCACAGAGATCGCAGCATTTCGGTGGCATAGAGAAGCATCGCACAGGGAGGTGGCTCCCTGCGAGCCTCCCTCAGACCCTCAGAACAACGCGATGTGATTGCATTGTTCTGAGCTTCTCCCTGCCTGCAGACCCCCAGATACAAGATGGCAGCGGGGTCCTTCCGGGTCCTGCAGGGAGGTGGCTTCTCAGTGTCTGCTCACCGGCAAGCCTCCTTCACTGCCTGTCAGATGGCTGATCTGACACAGTGCTGTGCAAAGTGTCAGATCAACGATCTGACTTTATACAGTGATGTCCCACCCTAGGACAATGTAAAATAGTAAAAAAAAGGAAAAAAAGATATTATACTGTGTAAAAATATTTTTTTTTTAATTCCTAAATGAAGAAAAAAATAAATAAATATTGTTCCAATAAATACATTTCTTTATGTAAATAAAAAAAACAGTAAAAGTACACATATTTAGTATGGATGCGTCCGTAACGACCCACCTATAAAACTGTCCCACTAGTTAAACCCTTCAGTGAACACCGTAAAAAAAAGACTGAGGAAAAAACAATGCTTTATCATCATACTGCTGAACAAAAAGTGGAATAACACGTGATCAAAAAGCCGTAAATAAATACACTGTGTTCCAAATTATTATGCAAATTGGATTTAAGTGTCTTAAAGATTTAATTGTTTTGTTTTTCAAATAAACTCGTGGATGGTATTGTGTCTCAGGGCTCAATGAATCACTGAAATCAATCTTAAACACATGTGATAATTAGTTTTCCAGGTGATTCTAATTAAAGGAAAACTACTCAAAAATGATGTTCCACATTATTATGCAGGTCACAGGTTTCAAGCAATATGGGAAATAAAAAGGATCTATCTGCTGCTGAAAAGCGTTAAATAGTGCAATGCCTTGGACAAGGTATGAAAAAATTTGATATTTCACGAAAACTTAAGAGTGATCATCATACTCTGATGAGATTTGTGACTGAAACAGAGCACAGACAGAGTTCATGCAAATAAAGGCATAATGAAGAAGTTTTCCGGCAGACAAAATCATTGGATTAAGAGAGCAGCTGCCAAAATACCATTACAAAGCAGCAAACAGTTATTTGAAGCTGCTGGTGCGTCTGGAGTCCCTCGAACCTCAAGGTGTAGGATCCTTCAAAGGCTTGCTGTGGTGCATAAACCTACTATTCGGCCACTCCTAAACAGTGTTCACAAGCAGAAACGGTTGCAGTGGGCCCAGACATACATGAAGACTAATTTTCAAACAGTCTTGTTTACTGATGAGTGACCGAGCAACCCTGGACAGTCCAGATGGATGGAGTAGTGGAGGAGTCATGTTTTGGGCTGGAATCATGGGGAACCAGCTGGTAGGGCCCTTTAAGGTTCCTGAAGGTGTGAAAATGACCTCAGCAAATTAAATAGAGTTTCTGACTGACAAATTTCTTCCATGGTCTAAAAAGCAGAAACGTGCCTTCAGGAACAAAATCATCTTCATGCATGACATGAATACCTCTGAGTAATTGGCTGCTATGGGCATAAAAGGAGATAAACTCATGGTGTGGCCACCATCTTCCCCTGACCTCAACCCTATAAAGAACCTTTGGAGTATCATCAAACAAAAGATCTATGAGGGTGGGAGGCAGTTCACATCAAAACAGCAGCTCTGGAGGCTATTCTGACTTCATGCAAAGAAATACAAGCAGAAGCTCTCCATAAACTCACAAGTTCAATGGATGCAAGAATTGTGAAGGTGATATCAATGAAGGGGTCCTATGTTAACATGTAACTTTTCCTGTTAGGACGTTTTGGTGTTAAATAGCTTTTTTGTTCAGTGACTGTGACCTCCTAATGCTGCAAATTCCACAAATGAGCATTTTCAGTTCTTTAAAACATATCAAATGTTTAGAAATTCTACTGTGCATAATAATTTGGAACAGTGCATTTTGAGTTTTTATTCATTTTGGAGATTATACTGTTATCATTGGGAGGTTTCTTCAATAAAATTCGATGTATACTCTAACGGGTGATGACTTTTATTAGACTGACTGTCATTTGCACCAACCATTTCGAAAAATCCGAGAAAAATGTCATTTGCATAATAATTTGGAACATAGTGTAAACATGGTAGCGCTGAAAATGTCATTTTGCCACACAAAAAACAAGCCACCATACAGCATCATCAGCGAAGAAATAAACGAGTTACAGCACTCAGAATAAAGCGATGCAAAAATAATTATTTTTTATCTAAAATAGTTTTAATTGTATAAAAGCACTAAAACATAAAAAAATATAAATGAGGTATCGCTGTAATCATACTGACCCGAAGAAACTGCTTTATCAATTTTACCGTGTAATGGTATAAACGCCCCACCCAAAAGAAATTCATGAATTGCAAGTTTTTGTTCATTCTGCCTCCCAAAAATCGTAATAAAAAGCGATCAAAAAATGTCATGTGCCCGAAAATGGTACCAATAAAAACGTCAACTCGTCCGCAAAAAACAAGACCTCACATGACTCTGTGGGCCAAAATATGGAAAAATTATAGCTCTCAAAATGTGGTGATGCAAAAACTATTTTTTGCAATAAAAAGCATCTTTAAGCGAGTGACAGCTGCCAAACATAAAAACCAGCTATAAAACCAACTATAAATAGTAAATAACCCTTTATCACCCCCTTAGTAAGGAAAAAAATAATAAAATAAAAAAATGTATTTATTTCCAATTTCCCATTAGGGTTAGGGTTAGGATTGGGGCTAAAGTTAGGGCTAGGGTTGGGGTTAAAGTTAGGGTTAGGGTTTGGATTAGGGTTAGGGTTGGGATTAGGGTTAGGAGTTTGTTAGAGTTAGGTTTGTGGTTAAGGTTATGGTTAGTGCTGGGATTAGGGTTAGTAGCGTGTTGAGGTTAGGGTTGGAGTTAGAATTGGGGTGCTTCCACTGTTTAGGCACATCAGCGGCTCTCCAAATGCGACATGGTGTCCGATCTCAATTCCAGCCAATTCTGAGTTGAAAAAGTCAAATGGTGCTCCTTCCCTTCCATGCTCTGCTGAGGGCCCAAACAGCGATTTACCCCCACATATAGGGTATCGGCATACTCGGGATAAATTGGGCAACAACTTTTGGGGTCCAATTTCTCCTGTTACCCTTGGCGAAAATAAAAAATTGGGTACAAAATGATAATTTTTGTGAAAAAAAACATGATTTTTTTTATTTTTATGGATCTACATTATAAACTTCTGTGAAGCACTTGAGGGTTCAAAGTGTTAGGGCTAGCGGAACGCACCAAATAAAGGGATAGATACGAGGTGCGTTCGCAGCCTGGGGTCCACCGTGCAGAGATGGTACTTGCTGCTATGTAATGGCGGATGGACGCTGAACTCACATGTGGGTTCGACTTCACCCTGTGTGAAATAGTAGCGAGCTCTGTTGCTTCACAGAGTCGCAAGATACTCAGAGAGTAATACCCTAACTAGGGTTGTGCTTGCTCTGGAACTCCTCTGTGCTAACCGCACACATGAAGGAACCAGATGCTAAGCCAAGCGGCTAATTGCCCCCACTGATGCTAGCTGCCTACCTGAGTGTACAGTCCCAGATCTAGACATACAACATGTAACCAGAGTGGTAGAGCATACACTGGCATTTGCCATAAACAAATGATACTAGCGCATGGCCGTGTGGCCATGCAAACCTTTTATAGATGCAGCTTCTTTAGGACCTTCCTAGTGGACCAATAGGAGCTGCTACAGGACCTGAGCGTGTGACCCCTGACCTCCAATGAGAGGTTTTCCCTTGGGCATGCCCAGAAGGAGAAAGCAGGACTTAGTCCCAGAAGCGTCTGCTCGCCGCTGACCAGTACTGGCTACAGTGGCTGAGCCTGGAAGGGCAGCAGTAACAAACCCAGAGTATCTGCCTGAGCCAGACGCTGGGACTGACGTTTCCACTGCAGCTGGAGAAGAATGGGAGACTGCAGCGGAGGTGGTTCGAGATTCCCCCTGTGCAGCAGCGGGATCTCGACACCTAACACAAAGTGCTCACCACACATCTAGATAAGTTCCTTAGGGGGTCTAGTTTCCAAAATGGGGTCACTTGTGGGGGGTTTCCACTGTTTAGGCACATCAGGGGCTCACCAAACGCAACGTGGCATCCGATCTCAATTCCAGACAATTTTAGTTAGAAAAAGTCAAACGGCGCTCCTTCCCTTTCGAGCTCTGCCATGTGCCCAAACAGTGGTTCTACCACACATAAGGGGTATCAGCATTCTCAGGACAAATTGGACAACAACTTTTGGGATCCAATTTCCCCTGTTACTCTTGGCAAAAGTAAAAAAATTGGATCTGAAGTACATTTTTTTGTGAAAAAAAGTTAAATGTTCATTTTTTTTTAAAAACATTCCAAAAATTCCTGCGAAGCACCTGAAGGGGTAATAAACTTCTTAAATGTGGGTTTGAGCACTTTGAGGGGTGCAGATTTTAGAATGGTTTCACTTTTGGGTATTTTCTATCATATAGACCCCTCAAAGTGACTTCAAATGTGATGTGGTCCCTAAAGAAAAATGGTGTTGTAGAAATGAGAAATCGCTGGCCAAACTTTTAACCCTTATAACTTCCTAACAAAAAAATTTTGGTTCCAAAATTGTGCTCATGTATAGTAGACATGTGGGAAATGTTACTTATTAAGTATTTTGTGTGACATATCTCTGTGATTTAAGGGCAAAATTGCAAAACGTGAAGTAAAATATGTCACGAGAAAACAATATCAGAATCACTGGGATCCATGGAAGCGTTCCAGTGTTATTACCTCATAAAGGGACAGTGGTCAGAATTGTAAAAATTGGCCTGTCATGAACATGCAAACCACCCTTGGGGGTTAAGGGGTTAAGATTAGTAGGTTGTACCTAATCAAGAATGGCCTGTACCTTAATGGGATACATCTGAAAACCTTTAGCAGAAAGCAGATGACGAAGTGAAAGCGCCCCCTGACGAAGCTGACGCGAAACGCGCGTTGGGGCAACTGTGCTGTTCATTTCTGACGCCAGCATTTGGGTAAGAGGATAGGGATGGGTGGACTGGATGATTAATGAATATACGAGCCTGTGTACAGGGCTTATTGTACTTCCTTTCACGGCCCCACTGACCCTTGACTCGGTGCCCGCTCCATTGTTTGCATTATGCATATGATTTTTTGTATTTATGGCGTCATTTGGTGAACAGCACTGTTTTTTCGGTCTGTACTACCCACTTTTGTCTGGATTCTTATGTACCGTTTTATAAAAGTATTGTGATACATGTTTTCTCTTATTCATGTAACTTAATAAAATTTGATATTATTATTTGTTTTGGACATGCACTCCAATTTTTTCTGGTTTTTTCCATACAGTAGGAGTGTCCTTTTTCTATACTTGTGTTTCCTACATAGGCTTCCCCACTGGGGCTGAGAGCATGTGGGAGAACACTAGTCAGTTATTTTTCATCTTGGGTTTGTTTTATTGTATTGAAGGCAGTCTTCCACTCATCACCTTGGCGAACACGTGTAGGGTTATATGCCCCTCTCAGGCTCAGGTTAGAAAACCACTTGGAACATGCTAGTTGATTAAACAGGTCAGAAATAATCAGGTCAGAGGTAGTTGGTAAAGATTATATACAGTAATCGTATTATTTTCCCTAAAATCCAAACACGGACTCAACCCTCCAACTTTTTTCTTAACATGGTGACATGCAAGGCCTTATGTGACCAATGGAGAGACTCATTTTAATGTACTCTGTTTGAGGAAGAGATAGGTTAAATAGATGAGATTTAGCTAATTTGGCCACTGGTATAAATTTGATAGCACAATCATATGACCTATGCGGCAGAAGAACTTCACATTCAGTCTCAAAAAAAAATTCTCAAAATCCTTAAACAATATCTGGAAGAAGAGATCTCATAAATGCCAAGGATTTACAGTGGCTTACAAAAGCATTCATCCCCTTTTGCTTTTTAACTATTTTGTCACATTACAACTTGTGTTTAAATATTTTAGTAATCCGAATTGTATGTGATTTCCTATGAAGACCCTAAAAATTTCTGGTGCAAGCAATTACCTTCATAAGTCACATGCTTAGTGGAAGGAGGCCCTCTGAGTGCAATCTACAGTAAGTGTCACAATTGTCTGTATATACACACCTTTGCTGAAAGGCCACAGAAGCTGCAACATCATTAAGTAAGAGGTACCACTAACCAAAAACACTGTGAAGTCAAAGGAGATCTCCAAACAAAGGGACAAAGTTGTTGAGAAGTACGTCAGGGTTGGGTTATGAAAACATATCCCAATTTCTGATGATCCCCCCAAGCACCATCAAATCCATTATCTTCAAATGGAAAGAATATGGTACCACAACAAACTTGCCAAGAAAGGGTAACCCACCACAACTCTCATCCCGGGCAAGGGGGGCATTAATCAGAGAGGCAGCACACAGACCAAATGTAACCCTGAAGGAGCTGCAGAATTCCCAAGCAGAGACTAGACTATCTGTCCATACGACCACAATAAGCCGTACATTTCATAGAGGTGGTTTTTATGGAAGAGTGGGCAGAAAAAGGCCTTTACTTACGCACAAAATTTGTAAGGCTAGTTTTGAGTTTGCCAAAAGACAAATGGGACACTCCTCCAATGTATGAAGGAAGGTGCTATGGTCAGATGAGAAGAAAATGGTGCCAAACCAACACCGCTCATCACATCAAGAACACTATCCGCACAGTGACTGAGAGTTGAAACTGCGTACTGACACTCGATGGAAAAATCGCTGTCAATGAGATCTTAGGCGGAATCTAAATCAACAATTCCAGAGGTAATTATAACTCCAGATTTGGTAACCAAAGAAACTTGTAAAAAAAAACAAACAGTAATATGGATGAGAGATGACTTCAAGCCTTTAGAACCAGTGTCCTTACATATTAATGATTTTTTATTTTTCTATTTACCTTTAAGAAATTCGTTATTATATCTGAAACACTGAATCATTATATGACCTGTTCGACAGCAGTATAAACAGAGATAAACAGGTGATTGATCCATGGACCATGATCACTCCTCTCCTTGGACTCTCTGCAGGCCCCAATTTGCATTGGTTTTCCTGCCTCATTAGGATAAGAAGTCACTGAAACACCCTCAACTGTGCTCTTATGCCGAAAACGTCTGTCTAATTGCACTGCCAGTGACATAGCTTCTTCCAGAAAAACGGGAAGGGACTATAAATCGTCATATCTCGAATTTGGTTAGAAAGACCGTGGCACAATTTACTGGGGAGAACTGGGTAATTCTAGGAGGTTTGCGCTGCCCAATGTCTGAACTGAGAGCAGTAAACCTCTACTTTATGATTTCCGATAGCAACGATAGAACAATACCCACTCATTGACTCTCACCTCCAGGAAGGAGACAAAAATACAACTTAGAAAAAAAGTGCAAGAAGTGGGAAAAAAAACCTCACCGTGTAATATGTGACTGGTTGATCCTCGATATGGTAGCTGGGATCCAAATCCATTGACCACTGGAAAAATTCAGAAAAAAGGAGGAGAGGGATCCATAGGCTGAATTCTGATAAAATGTGTTTTTTATTTCACATAAATAAAAAGAGAAGCAAACTGTCCAGACATATTAAAAAGGAGAAATGATCATTCTGACGTGTTTCTGGCCGTAGCCCATAGAGATTTCTCCCATTCCATAAAACTGAATTTTATCAGAATTCTGCCTATAGATCCCTCCTTCTATTTTCTGAAAAATACAACTTACATGAAGACAGACAAATGGAAAACTTACTTCAGTCCCTGTTGAAGAAATCAGGTAAATTTACCTTAGGCTCAGAAGACAGATTTAGGTGAACTATAACCTATGCAGTGGTGGTATCACAGGTTTACCGCGACAGAGAGGAGCCAGAAGACCACAGTATCTGATTCCTCCTACTCCTGTTCTGAATAGAAGCACTTCACTTTCATATTCAATTATGTACATTTCTTTGGGCAGGGCAGAGGTTAATCTGCTCTGTTGAGAGCACTTGGAACTAAGGCTCTCAGATGAGCACTCTAAGCCACTCCCATCTCCTATATAATCTGGGTCCTGACTCCTGACTAAAACACATCATCAGAGCTAGCTTTTGCTGCATGTCTTAGAGCAGTGTTCCCCAAGTTCGGTCCTCAAGAGCCACCAATGGGTCATGTTTTCAGGATTTCCTTATGGGTATTCCCAGGTGAGAATTCCATCACCTAGACAGACAACAATTCCATCACCTGAGCCATACTATGGAAATCCGGAAAACACGACCTGTTGGTGGCTCTTAAGGACTGGAGTTGGGGAACACTGGCTTAGAGGCTGTTGGTGGTTATTTGAGTAGGTGATTGGTGGATTTATCTGTGACTGTTGCTTGGATTTAATTGAGTGAGTGATGTAACGCCCTGGAGACCGAGGTACCCAGCACCAGATCAATGAGGTCCGCCTCTTGAGGGGAGTGTCACTAGTGGCTTGACCCGGTGCTGTGGCCTCAGGCGATGCACAATGTAAGGGATATCATGAAGGAACAGACACTTACTTGATCAGCAGCAGGTCCTCCCAGCTGTGATGACCCCGATCCTGGATCGATGGCTATTGTCCAAATGAAAGACTGAGGTGCTGAAACGTTTAACCAGTTTACTTCAACACCAAGGGAATTGCAATCAGTACTGTCACCGGAGTCTGTATGAGAATTCTGAATTACTCTGACCCTGTCAGGATTTCCACCTCTTATTATGCCCAGTTTCTGTATGGCCCTGCTGCTGTTTGTGAACTGGCTGCCGACCCAATCTGTCTCTTCTGTGCTCTGGTTTGACGGACAACCCAAGTCCTTTTTGTCGGCTTACCCCCTCTGGGAGTACCGCTGAACTCTGTGTCTGTTGCTGCGTCTTACCCTGGTGAAGCTGATATCACCTCACTTCCTTCCGGTTGCTGTATTATATATAATAAATATAGCCACGGATCCGGTATCCGTCTCTGCGCCTATTCTGGGTAGAGGTTATTGCTACCCGGTTCTCACAATGTCCTTTTTCTCTATTCCTCTTTTCCTACTATGAGTATTACGGACCTATAATCCGTCATAGGGCTGTTAGGAGTTCAGTTATACGACCTCTCACTTTCAGCTCCTCAACCCAACTGCCAGTCCTTTTCTCAGACCAGAATAGATCAAGGGGAGTCTCTGGAGCTCCCCCTTCTGGCCGGAGATGGTAGTGCAGTCTTGCTATTTTAATATTTGCATTTAGTGTCAATAACTATTTTTGTGGCAAATACCCCTAGGGGCGCCACATTCCCCCTTAGTTAAGAACAGTACTCCGGGACTGTGGGATGATAACATTTTGAAATAACAATTGATATGTACAGAGTCTTAAAAATGAAAAGTTACAAAAACCACTCAAAGAAACAAAAAAAAAAATGGAATTCTGTAAAAAGTCACTTCAAATAGCGTCCATTAATACAGTTCTATCCTTGAAGGTACTAGGAAGCAAAGTTCGCAAAGCAGTCTTTCCAGAGCTTTGATTTAGTGTTTCCGGGCTGATAAAAAGTTCAAGAATATGCAAGAAGTTCATACAGGTAAGTCTCTGTAGGTACTGGGCTTAAACATTACAGAACGATAACAATGACTATAGTCTTATAGTTGGTAATCCGCATACCTGGCCGGTAATTGACCCTGGGTACTACGCTGGGATCTACGTAATAGCGGTGTCTCTTTATGTGGTGTACTACTGTCTACTGCGGATATAGTATCTGCCCTCTCTGCTAAAGATAATTCCACCACTATGGGGTTGGCAAGTCCACCGTGAATGGGATCACTCTGATCAGGAATCTGTTCTTCCTGACCTGGAACCTCTTGTAGTACGGGGTCAGCCTCTTCCTGTCTTGGGACTTCTAATATTGGATTCGGTGTTGGATAAAAGGCCACCATGGGAACCACTACTGCACCATGGTATGTTAGTAGGGTTTTGGGAAAGTCTCCTATACAGGTGTGATACATTTCCTCCTCTTTTTCCTTTACTGGTTGAACCTGTATAGGTTGAATAACTTCTGATTCTGGCTGGACAACTTCTGGCTCTTTCAACGTTTCCGGACATAATTTAAAATTGTCTCTTGACACTAGTACAGATGTTAAACCTCCGTTTTTGCTAATGAGACACATTTTAGGATTATCCATTCTTGTTGGTAAAACTGTGTAGGGTACAGCTTCCCATTGATTATCCAGTTTATTGGTTCGATGATTCCTCTTGAGTACTTGGTCACCCGGTCTTAATGGAGTTGCTAGAGTATTCTGGTTGAAAGTTCGCTCTTGTCTTTCTCTGGTTTGCTGGAGGCTTCTTTCCACACTCTCTTGCACTTGGCGATACTGCTTTTGCCGTACGACATCCCAATTGGAGTCTTGAACTTCTGCGTCTGGTTTCAGAATTCCCATTTCTAGATCGATTGGCAACTGGCCGGGTCTTGCACGCATAAGATAAGCTGGGGTGCAGTTGGTAGAGCTCACCGGGACATGATTATACAGATCCACCAAGTCAGGCAATTTCTCTGGCCATTGATTCCTTTCAGTTTCAGGTAAAGTCTTTAGTAGGTCTATCACAATATGGTTCATCTTCTCACATAAGCCGTTTGTTTGCGGATGATAGGCCGTCGTCCGGATCTTTTTGCAACCATACATATTACAGAATTCTCTGAAGATCTCTGATTCAAAGGCTGTACCCTGGTCAGTGAGAACCTGTTCCGGATATCCATGGGGTCTACAAAAGTACGTTTGGAACGCTTTGGCTGCTGTTTTTGCAGTCAGATCTTTTACAGGTACTACTACCAAGAAACGCGAATAATGGTCCACGATGGTCAAGGCATAGACGTAACCGGACCGGCTCGGTGTCAACTTCACATGGTCCATGGCTACCAGTGGTAGTTTGGTGATTATGGGCTGCAGTGGTGCTCTTTGGCTTTTTTGATCGTTCCTTCTGAGGTTGCACGGGCCACAGTTTCTACACCACTGTTCGATTGATTTTCTCATCCCGACCCAATAAAGTCTTTCTCTCAGAAGTACTTCTAGCTTTTTCCAACCAAAGTGACCAGCACCATTGTGGTAAGCCTCGAGGACCATCCTCACATCTTGTTTAGGCACGATAATCTGCCAAACCAATTCATGTGTTTTCGGATTGGTGTATCTTCTACAGAGTTTCCCTTGATACAGGAACATTTTGCCTCTCTCTTTTCTGAGTTGATGCGTCTCTTCTGGGGCATCCTCATCGGGATATGCACTTTGCTCAGTCAATAGTTCCTTCACTAGCTTCACAGCCGGATTACTATCTTGGGTGTCAGCCCATCTATGGTGTGCTAATGGATTAAAATTCACTTCTTGTTGTTTCTGATAGGTATTTGACTGACGATGTTTTACCTTGGGCTGATGAAAGGCTGGTAGTTCAATTTCTTCAAGCTCCCCCGTTTCTTCTTCTACATCTCTCAAGTGTGGCATCCGGGATAGGGCATCGGCATTTCCATTCTTGCGACCTGCTCGATACTTGATCACGAAGTTGTAATTAGATAACCGGGCTATCCATCGCTGTTCTAACGCACCTAATTTAGCCGTGTCTAGGTGGGTCAATGGATTGTTGTCAGTATAGACAATAAATTCTGCACCGGTCAAATAGTGTTTGAAACGTTCAGTCACAGCCCAAACTACTGCCAGTAGCTCCAATTTGAAGGAACTATAATTTTCAGAATTTCTTTCAGTAGGCCGGAGTTTTCTACTTGCAAAGGCGATGACTTTCTCCCGACCTTCTTGCTTTTGTGACAGCACCGCTCCCAATCCTACATTACTGGCATCGGTGTAGAGGATGAAAGGTTGATGGTAATCCGGGTACGCCAGAACTTCTTCTCCGGTTAGTGCCTTCTTTAGTTGTTCAAAGGAGTCTTCTCTTTCGTCGTTCCACTGAAAAGGAGGGTTTCGGTTTGAAGGTTTCTTCGTCTGCCCTATCAAAGCATCTTGCAAGGGCGCTGCCAATTTGGTAAATCCTTTTATAAATCTACGATAGTAACCCACTAATCCCAAGAATTGCCTCACTTCTTTTGCGTTGGTAGGTCTTGGCCAATCCCTTATGGCAGTTATTTTCTCGGGATCCAGTGCTACTCCCTCCGAACTCACGATGTGCCCTAAGTATTGTACCTTTGGCTTGAGAAGGTGACATTTGGATGGTTTGATTTTCATACCATACTTGGATAAGGCTTCGAACACCTCTGCCAGGTCTGTTAAGTGCTGTTCGTAAGTCTTTGAGTAGACGATCATGCAGCGCCCCAGAGTCCTGGTCGTTGCAGTACTGTGGCTCCGCCACTAAGGGGAGCTATGGTACGTCTGATGGCACTGAAGGAGTTCATCTGACCAGGTATCACAGACACCAAGACATTTCACAGTCGGGCCTCCAGGGGGAGCTAAGGGTTCTATTCATTAGGCCACTCCTCACATACTGGTAAAACTGGGGGTAAGGCAGGAAGTTAGAGAGAAAGCTGACCGGGTTGGAACCAGGCAACACCTTGTGGCAGAGGGTGTTGTGGGGGAAGATTCGGTAGGGCCCCTGTCGGGGGTGGGATCCTGACAGAGGTCTGGCAACTTGAGAGAACGTCAAGGGACCGTGCCTGCTCAGCATAGCGGCGGTGCCCAAGGAAGGATTAGAAGCGAGATAGATTGTGCTGAGTGAGAAACGAGATCAAAGCAACAAGGAGAATACCAGTAGGAGTCGTGCTGTGAGACCGAGGCAACATCCTACTGAGGCGCACAACCGGCGGCCGGAACGCCGAGGAAGTATTCATACATCTAGCTTCAAGCAATACTTCAAACCAACGGCAGGACAGTCAGTCATAGGCGGGCTGTCTCACCTAAATCACCTACGAAGACATAGGGGGCAACTTGTGGAGAGGGGCGACTCTAGGGTCCCGGAAGAGCTCCGAGCCTACCCGTCATACGGGTGCCGTCCTAACCGTAACATCAGGGAGGGACGGAAGATTAGCAGAACACCATCTAATCGAGTTGTGAGGGAACTTAAGAAACAGACACAACAGTTGTGGGGACTTTCCATAAGCACAGCAGGGAAGGACCACAACACATAGCGCTAGCAGGAAGGCACAGATTTCAACCTGCAAAGAGAACTCTGGAGGTGCCATTGGACCGGCCGGACTCGCGCAGCCTGGTTAGCCGTACTCCGGATTGAGGACCCAGAGATCTTCAGTAAAGAGGTAAAGAGACTGCAACCTGGTGTCCTCGTTATTTACTGCACCGCACCACCACCACATCCATCATATCTCTCACTGTACGCCCCTCAGCAGGGTCACGGACCGGGCCTAGCCACCGTGACAACCCCAGAGCAGAGACTCAGAGGCCGGGTACCCCTCGGCCCTGCGGCAGTGGGGGCGCTACAATCACATCATCTAGGTACAGGAGGACGGTCTCGAAGTTCTTGTGTCCGAGGCAACATTCCATCAGTCGCTGGAAAGTACCGGATGCGTTGCAGAGTCCGAACGGCATGCGATTAAATTCGCTTAGACCCATTGGTGTGGTGAATGCCGTTTTTTCTTTATCTCTCTCAGCCACAGGGACTTGCCAATACCCGCTTGTTAAGTCTAAGGTGGAAAAATAATTAGCAGATTTTAAAGCAGTCAAGGACTCTTCTATCCTAGGCAAGGGATAGGCGTCTTTATGGGTGATGTTATTAATCCGCCGGTAGTCTACGCACATTCTCATGGTTCCGTCCTTTTTTTTTGACAATCACCAGAGGGGCCGCCCAAGAGCTACAACTATCTCTTATTACCCCGGCCTGTTTCATCTCTCTCAACATGTCCTTCGCGCATTGATAGTGAGCGGGCGGTATGGGTCTATATCTTTCTTTTATCGGGGGATGGTCACCGGTGTTGATTGTATGTTCCACCCCTTCTATCCGACCGAAGTCCAATGGGTGTTTACTGAAGACCTGTTCATATTCCGTCACTAATCTATACACCCCTTGTCTTTGATAGGTAGGTGTTGAATCTACACCCACGTCTAGCTGTTGGCACCAATCCTCCGATTCTCCATCTGAACCGTTATCTTCCACCTGACAGGTTGATTCTAAGGGCTCAACGGTTGTGATGGCATTGTTGTCAACAGTATATAACTTTGCCACTGTAGCGTACCTTGGCAAAGTGACCTCTTCCTCTCCACAGTTCAAAAGTCGTACCGGCACCCGTCCCCGGTGTACCTCGACCACCCCTCGTGCCGTGAGTATAGTGGGCCTGCTGTCGGTGTACGCTGGTTCTATTAAGGCTTGATAGTCTCGTCCTTTAGTACCAATGGCCGCTCTACACCATACCAGCATTTCTGTTTTTGGTGGGATTACAATAGACGTTGGATCACTCACCCTCACACTGCCGATTTCTCCACCTGCAACTTCTATCTGTTGCCTTAACATCAACACTTTTATTTCCCTCTGGAGAACTCTCTGCTGGCAGGATCGGGCAGTTTCAGCAATTTGTTGTAAGACAGAAATAACTTCGGAAAAGCAGTTCTCTAACACATTCATTCCTATCAAAACAGTTGGTTCACAGTTCTGTCGGTCAACATCAACGACAATTATACCCTGTTTCTTCAATTCTGCTTTACCAATCTTTATAGTCATCTCCCTGAATCCTAGTTTCGGTACCAACTTACCATTACTGGCCCATATATCTAGTTCAACATCAGAGGGTCCTTTATCAATATCTACCTCAGCCCAGTACCTCTTATGAAGGATATACGGTATAGATGAAATCTGGGAACCTGTATCCAGCAAAGCGTTGAGGGGAATTCCGTCCAGCACGATAGGGATGATGGGTCGTCCTCCGATGTACCTGTCGTGCCAGGGTGTTGGGACTTGAAAATTAATTCCTGCGAAGCTGCCCGCATTCCCAGGGGATTCCCATTTAAATTACAATTTCGTGCAAAGTGGCCTGGCTGCTGGCAACGGCGGCAAATGGGCTGTCCATCCGGTTGGTAGCGGTCACGGGGTCGTCCTCTCCATGTCGGGTATCTCCGGGACCTCATCCATGGAACATCCTCTCTACGGTTTTCCAACTCCATCTCGGGTTCTCTCATCTCCTGCATGGTTTTAGCCATTGAAGCAACAACATCAGTTAAAGAGTCAAGCTTTTGCTGAAGAGCCTCATTAGTAATGGGCCCCAGAGACTTAGCACTGGCACCGGACGTAGCCGATGTCACTGGCATTCCCCGTTGCTGAAGTGCATCTGTCATGGGTTGTGTGAGATCCTGATCCCGAGGTGCCTCTGCCAGCTGGAGACGTATAGCGCTCTCCTTTAATTGGGTAAATGTCAATTCAGGGTTCTTAAAAACAAGCATGCTCACATGCCCCCGGTGAGAAGGGGTGTAGAGTCCCTCAATAAATTGATCTCTTAGCAGTTTATCGGCTCCTGTGTTAAAAATGGGTTCAGCCAGTGTAAGTGATTTAAGGGCTTCCTGCAGGTTTAAGGCAAAATCTCTCACGCCCTCATTAGCTTTTTGTTTGCAATTAAAGAATCGTACTTTAGCTTTGCTGCTAGCAGTGGTTTCAAATGTAGCTTTTAATCCAGCAAATATGCGTTCAAAAGTACCTTTTAGATCAGTTGCCCATGCCGTGACTTCTCGCTTAGCATGGCCACCTAACTGCATCATCAGGAGACTAACACGCTGAGCTTCACCCACGGGGAACATATCAAAATGAGCCAGCATCTTTTCCCTGAAACCATCAAGGGTATTAGGTTCACCTTCATACATTGGAAGCCACGGGCCACCCGGGTTATATGGCATCAACACCGGCATGATGGGTGCCACTCCTTGCACTGCTGCGCTGCCTGGCTCTTTATCGACACTCTGTCTTTCAGCTGCATTAGCGTCGCCGGGTGCTGCGGCGTCTCCGTGCTGCGACATACTGTACCCCCTTAGTTAATCCAGACCCCTCCGGTCCCAGCTTCCGTCTAGATAATGTAGATTCGTTCCTCTGTGCAGCAGGATGACAATGACACGCCCCCTGCTGCCTCTAACTGCCACACGCTCTGTGTTGGTGGATTTTGAAGTTTTTCAGTTAGACTGGGGCTTGGGTAATGACGTACCTCGATTAACAGTTTTGTGCCTAACGGTTATGAGATGATTACATCAGGGGATGGCGGCCATTTTTACCCCATTATAACCAATGGAGAAAAGTCACTTTCAATAGTTTTCAATGGGGAACGGGATTTTCTTTAACAAAGTCAATTTCCAAGATTTTTCATCCAAATTTTCACCGTTTCAGACTCCAATTACGGCACACAATACCCGCTTGTATCCAACTTTTGGGGTCTTTTCTCTGGAGGCAAGAAAGGTCTTTCTTTGCCCTTCTAGGTTTAGTTAGTTCTCCGGCTGGCGCGAGACGTCTAGAACCAACGTAGGCACGTTCCCCGGCTGCTGCTATTTGTGGTGCTAGGATTAGATATATGGTCAGCTCAGTTACCACTGCCCTATGAGCTGGTTTATTGTGTTTGCAGACTTAGTAATTATTTCTGAGACCCTCTGCCATTGGGGTCATAACAGTATGCCAGGCCAACATTGAATGTTTAATGCATTGCAGAAGTGGGATAATAAGAAAGGAAATTCTGAGTTTTTTTTTTTTTTTTCCTCTCTTCCTCCCCTTTACCTCTGATTGGCTTGTGCTTGCTGCAGACATGAATGTCCAGACCTTGATTACAAGTGTAGACCAGCTTGCTGCTCGTGTGCAGGGCATACAAGATTTTGTTACCAGTAGTCCAATGTCTGAACCTAAAATACCTATTCCTGAACTGTTTTCTGGAGACCGATTTAAGTTTAGGAATTTCAGGAATAATTGTAAATTGTTTCTATCTCTGAGACCCCGTTCATCTGGAGATTCAGCTCAGCAAGTTAAAATTGTTATCTCTTTTTTACGGGGCGACCCTCAGGATTGGGCTTTCTCGCTAGCGCCAGGAGATCCGGCATTGGCAAATATTGATGCGTTTTTTCTGGCGCTCGGATTGCTTTACGAGGAACCCAATCTTGAAGTTCAGGCAGAAAAAGCCTTGCTGGCTATTTCTCAGGGCCAGGATGAAGCTGAAGTGTATTGCCAAAAATTTTGGAAATGGTCCGTGCTTACTCAGTGGAATGAGTGTGCTCTGGCCGCAAATTTCAGAAATGGCCTTTCTGAAGCCATTAAGAATGTTATGGTGGGTTTCCCCATTCCTACAAGTCTGAATGATTCCATGGCGCTGGCTATTCAAATTGACCGGCGTTTGCGGGAGCGCAAAACCGCTAATCCTCTGGTGGTGTTGTCTGAACAAACACCTGATTTAATGCAATGTGATAGAATTCAGACTAGAAATGAGCGGAAAAATCATAGACATCAGAATGGGTTGTGTTTTTACTGTGGTGATTCTACACATGTTATATCAGCATGCTCTAAACGCCTAACAAGGGTTGTTAGTCCTGTCGCCATTGGTAATTTGCAACCTAAATTTATTTTGTCTGTGACTTTAATTTGCTCATTGTCTTCTTACCCTGTTATGGCGTTTGTGGATTCAGGTGCTGCCCTGAGTCTTATGGATCTGTCATTTGCCAAGCGCTGTGGTTTTGTTCTTGAACCATTGGTAAATCCTATTCCTCTTAGAGGTATTGATGCTATGCCATTGGCGGAAAATAAACCGCAGTTTTGGACACAGGTAACCATGTGCATGACTCCTGAACATCGGGAGGTGATTCGTTTTCTTGTTCTGCATAAAATGCATGATTTGGTCGTTTTGGGTCTGCCATGGTTACAGACCCACAATCCAGTCTTGGATTGGAAGGCAATGTCTGTGTCAAGTTGGGGCTGTCAGGGAATTCATGCTGATTCCCCGCCGGTGTCTATTGCTTCCTCTACTCCTTCGGAAGTTCCTGAGTATTTGTCTGATTATCAGGATGTATTCAGCGAGTCCAGGTCCAGTGCTCTGCCTCCTCATAGGGACTGTGACTGCACCATAGATTTGATTCCAGGTAGTAAATTTCCTAAGGGAAGACTATTTAATCTGTACCTGAGCATGCCGCAATGCGTTCGTATATCAAGGAGTCTCTGGAGAAGGGGCATATCCGTCCATCCTCTTCCCCTCTTGGTGCGGGATTCTTTTTTGTGGCCAAGAAGGACGGATCTTTGAGACCTTGTATTGACTATCGGCTTCTGAATAAAATCACTGTTAAATTTCAGTATCCTTTGCCTCTGTTGTCGGACTTGTTTGCCCAGATTAAAGGTGCCAAGTGGTTCACCAAGATAGATCTTCGTGGTGCGTACAACCTTGTGCGCATTAAGCAAGGAGATGAATGGAAGACAGCATTTAATACGCCCGAAGGTCATTTTGAGTACTTGGTGATGCCTTTTGGGCTCTCTAATGCTCCCTCAGTGTTTCAGTCCTTTATGCATGATATTTTCCGGAAGTATCTGGATAAATTTATGATTGTTTATCTGGATGATATTCTGGTTTTCTCTGAAGATTGGGACTCACATGTGGAGCAGGTCAGGATGGTGTTTCAGGTTTTGCGTGAGAATGCTTTGTTTGTTAAGGGCTCAAAGTGTCTCTTTGGAGTACAGTAGGTTCCCTTTTTGGGGTTTATTTTTTCCCCTTCTGCTGTGGAGATGGACCCAGTCAAGGTCCGAGCTATTCATGATTGGACTCAACCCACGTCAGTTAAGAGTCTTCAGAAGTTCTTGGGTTTTGCTAACTTCTACCGTCGTTTTATCGCTAATTTTTCTAGCGTTGTTAAACCTTTGACGGATATGACCAAGAAAGGTTCTGATGTTGCTAACTGGGCTCCTGCAGCCGTGGAGGCGTTCCAAGAGTTGAAGCGCCGGTTTACTTCGGCGCCTGTTTTGTGCCAGCCTGATGTCTCACTTCCCTTTCAGGTCGAAGTGGATGCTTCTGAGATTGGGGCAGGGGCCGTTTTGTCGCAGAGAGGCCCTGGTTGCTCGGTAATGAGACCATGTGCTTTCTTCTCGAGGAAGTTTTCGCCTGCTGAGCGGAATTATGATGTTGGCAATCGGGAGTTGCTGGCCATGAAGTGGGCATTTGAGGAGTGGCGTCATTGGCTCGAGGGTGCTAAGCATCGTGTGGTGGTCTTGACTGATCACAAAAATTTGATGTATCTCGAGTCTGCTAAACGCCTGAATCCTAGACAGGCCCGCTGGTCATTGTTTTTCTCCCGTTTTGACTTTGTGGTCTCGTATTTACCAGGTTCAAAGAATGTGAAGGCTGATGCTCTTTCAAGGAGCTTTGTGCCTGACTCTCCTGGAGTCGCAGAACCAGTTGGTATTCTTAAAGAGGGAGTTATCTTGTCGGCCATTTCTCCTGATTTGCGACGTGTGTTGCAGAGATTTCAGGCTGGTAGACCTGACTCTTGCCCACCTGACAGACTGTTTGTTCCTGATAAGTGGACCAGCAGAGTCATTTCCGAGGTTCATTCCTCGGTGTTGGCAGGGCATCTGGGAATTTTTGGCACCAGAGACCTGGTGGCTAGGTCCTTTTGGTGGCCTTCCTTGTCACGGGATGTGCTGTCATTTGTGCAGTCCTGTGGGACTTGTGCTCGAGCTAAGCCTTGCTGTTCTCGTGCCAGCGGGTTGCTCTTGCCCTTGCCTGTCCCGAAGAGGCCTTGGACACACATTTCCATGGATTTCATTTCAGATCTCCCGGTGTCTCAGGGCATGTCTGTCATCTGGGTGGTATGTGATCGCTTTTCTAAAATGGTCCATTTGGTGCCTTTGCCTAAGCTGCCTGTCATGGTTCCCAATGGCAGGGGAACGTCAGGACACATAAATAACGAACGAGCTCTTGGATGATGGAATCTCGAGCTGACCGTGAGCTAAACCTACCACACAACTAGTAGTGGCCGGGGGGCGTGCCTATGTTTTATCCCTAGACGTCTCTCGCCAGCCGGAGAACTAACTTACCCTAGTAGAGGAAAAAACAGACCTGGCTTACCTCTAGGGAAATTCCCCCAAAAAGGAGACAGAAGCCCCCCACATATATTGACGGTGAGTTCAGAGGAAAAGACATACGCAGTATGAAGGTAGGTTCAGCAAAGCGAGGTCCGCTTACTAGATAGTAGAAAGATACAAAAGGGAACTGCACGGTCAGCTGAAAACCCTTTTAAAATACCATCCTGAAATTACTTTAAAACTCATGTGTCAACTCATGACACCGGAGTGGTAATTTCAGCCCACAAGAGCTTCCAGCTACAGAGAAAGACTTAACTGTAAACTGGAACAAAAATGCAAACAAACTTAGGACTAAGAGTCCAACTTAGCTGATCAGTAGTCTAGGAGCAGGAACATGCAACAGAAAGGCTCTGGTTACATTGATGGCCGGCAAGGCAATGACTGAAGAGCAGGAATAAATAGGAACTCCCCACTACTGATGAAAACAGGTGAACTGAGAAAGAAAACACACCCGAGTCACCAGTACCACTAGCCACCACCAGAAGGAGCCCAAAAGCAGATTCACAACAGTACCCCCCCTCAAGGAGGGGGCACCGAACCCTCACAAGAACCACCAGGGCGATCCGGATGAGCCCTATGAAAGGCACGAACCAAATCAGAGGCGTGAACATCAGAAGCAGTTACCCAAGAATTATCTTCTTGACCATAACCCTTCCACTTAACCAGATATTGTAGTCTCCGTCTGGAAATACGGGAGTCCAAAATTTTCTCCACAACATACTCCAATTCACCCTCAACCAGCACAGGAGCAGGAGGCTCGGTAGAAGGAACAACCGGCACCTCATACCTCCGCAACAACGACCGATGGAAGACATTATGGATAGCGAAAGATGCCGGAAGGTCTAAACGAAAGGATACAGGGTTAAGAATCTCCAAAATCCTATAAGGACCGATGAACCGAGGCTTAAACTTGGGAGAAGAAACCCTCATAGGGACAAAACGGGAAGACAACCACACCAAGTCCCCAACACGAAGACGAGGACCAACACGACGACGGCGGTTGGCAAAATGCTGAGTCTTCTCCTGGGACAACTTCAAATTGTCCACCACCTGTCCCCAAATCCGATGCAACCTATCCACCATAGTATCCACTCCAGGACAATCCGAAGACTCCACCTGACCGGAAGAAAAACGAGGGTGAAACCCCGAATTGCAAAAGAAAGGAGAAACCAAAGTGGCAGAACTAGCCCGATTATTGAGGGCAAACTCTGCCAACGGCAAAAAGGCAACCCAGTCATCCTGATCCGCAGACACAAAACACCTCAAATAAGTCTCCAAGGTCTGATTAGTTCGCTCCGTCTGGCCATTAGTCTGAGGATGGAACGCAGACGAAAAAGACAAATCAATGCCCATCCTAGCCCAGAATGCCCGCCAAAATCTAGACACGAACTGGGTCCCCCTGTCAGAAACGATATTTTCCGGAATACCATGCAAGCGAACCACATTTTGAAAAAACAGAGGAACCAATTCGGATGAGGAAGGCAACTTAGGCAAAGGTACCAAATGAACCATCTTTGAAAAACGGTCACACACCACCCAGATGACAGACATTTTCTGAGAAACAGGGAGATCAGAAATAAAATCCATAGAGATGTGAGTCCAAGGCCTCTTCGGAATAGGCAAGGATAACAACAATCCGCTAGCCCGAGAACAACAAGGCTTGGCCCGAGCACAAACATCACAAGACTGCACAAAAACTCGTACGTCTCGAGACAGGGAAGGCCACCAGAAGGACCTAGCCACCAAATCCCTAGTACCAAAGATTCCAGGATGACCTGCCAACGCAGAAGAATGAACCTCCGAGATGACTCTACTGGTCCAATCATCAGGAACAAACAGTCTACCAGGCGGGCAACGATCAGGTCTATCCGCCTGAAACTCCTGCAAAGCCCGTCGCAGGTCTGGGGAAACAGCAGATAATATCACCCCATCCTTAAGGATACCTGTAGGTTCAGAATCACCAGGGGAATCAGGCTCAAAACTCCTAGAAAGGGCATCTGCCTTCACATTTTTAGAACCTGGTAGGTATGAGACCACAAAATTAAACCGAGAGAAAAACAACGACCAGCGCGCCAGTCTAGGATTCAGGCGCTTGGCAGACTCAAGATAAATCAGATTCTTGTGATCAGTCAATACCACCACCTGATGTCTAGCCCCCTCAAGCCAATGACGCCACTCCTCAAAAGCCCACTTCATAGCCAAAAGCTCCCGATTACCAATATCATAGTTTCGCTCGGCGGGCGAAAATTTTCGAGAAAAGAACGCACAAGGTCTCATCACGGAGCAGTCGGAACTTTTCTGTGACAAAACCGCCCCAGCTCCGATCTCGGAAGCGTCGACCTCAACCTGAAAAGGAAGAGCAACATCAGGCTGACGCAACACAGAGGCAGAAGAAAAGCGGCGCTTAAGCTCCCGAAAGGCCTCCACAGCAGCAGGGGACCAATCAGCAACATCAGCACCCTTTTTGTCAAATCAGTCAAAGGTTTAGCAACATCCGAAAAACCAGTTATAAATCGACGATAAAAATTGGCAAAGCCCAAGAATTTCTGAAGGCTCTTAAGAGAAGTAGGTTGCGTCCAATCACAAATAGCCCGAACCTTGACAGGATCCATCTCAATGGAAGAAGGGGAAAAAATGTACCCCAAAAAAGAAATCTTTTGAACCCCAAAAATACACTTAGAACCCTTCACACACAAGGAATTAGCCCGCAAAACCTGAAAAACCCTCCTGACTTGTTGGACATGAGAGTCCCAGTCATCCGAAAAAATCAAAATATCATCCAGATACACAATCATAAATTTATCCAAATATTCATGGAAAATGTTATGCATAAAGGACTGAAAGACTGAAGGGGCATTTGAAAGACCAAAAGGCATTACTAAATACTCAAAATGGCCCTCGGGCGTATTAAATGCGGTTTTCCACTCATCCCCCTGCTTAATTCGCACCAAATTATACGCCCCACGAAGATCAATCTTAGAGAACCACTTAGCCCCCTCTATTCGAGCAAACAAATCAGTCAGCAGTGGCAAAGGATACTGATATTTGACTGTAATTTTATTCAAGAGTCGATAATCAATACACGGCCTCAAAGAGCCATCTTTTTTAGATACAAAGAAAAAAACGGCTCCTAAGGGAGATGAAGAAGGACGAATATGTCCCTTTTCCAGGGACTCCTTAATATACTCTCGCATAGCAACATGTTCAGGTACGGATAAATTAAACAAACGACCCTTTGGAAATTTACTGCCTGGAATCAGATCTATTGTACAATCGCAATCTCTGTGAGGAGGGAGTGAACCAAGCTTAGGCTCCTCAAAAACATCACGATAATCAGACAAAAATGCTGGAATCTCAGAGGGAATAGATGATGAAATGGAAACCAAAGGTACGTCCCCATGAGCCCCCTGACATCCCCAGCTTAACACAGACATTGCTTTCCAGTCAAGGACTGGATTATGAGATTGTAACCATGGCAATCCGAGCACCAAAACATCATGTAGATTGTACAACACAAGGAAGCGAATCACCTCCTGATGATCTGGAGTCATACGCATAGTCACTTGTGTCCAGTATTGTGGTTTATTACTAGCCAATGGCGTAGAATCAATACCCTTCAGAGGTATAGGGACTTCCAGAGGCTCTAGATTAAACCCACAGCGCCTGGCAAAGGACCAATCCATAAGACTCAAAGCGGCGCCAGAGTCGACATAAGCGTCCGCGGTAATTGACGATAATGAACAAATCAAGGTCACAGATAGAATAAACTTAGACTGTAAAGTGCCAATTGAAACAGACTTATCAACCTTCTTTGTGCGTCTAGAGCATGCTGATATAACATGAGTTGAATCACCACAATAGAAGCACAACCCATTTTTTCGCCTAAAATTCTGCCGTTCGCTTCTGGACAGAATTCTATCACATTGCATATTCTCTGGCGCCTTCTCAGAAGACACCGCCAAATGGTGCACAGGTTTACGCTCCCGCAAACGCCGATCAATCTGAATAGCCATTGTCATGGACTCATTCAGACCTGTAGGCGCAGGGAACCCCACCATAACATCCTTAACCCCTTCACCCCCAAGGGTGGTTTGCACGTTAATGACCGGGCCAATTTTTACAATTCTGACCACTGTCCCTTTATGAGGTTATAACTCTGGAACGCTTCAACGGATCTTGGCGATTCTGACATTGTTTTCTCGTGACATATTGTACTTCATGATAGTGGTAAAATTTCTTTGATATTACCTGCGTTTATTTGCAGAAAAAATGGAAATTTGGCGAAAATTTTGAAAATTTTGCAATTTTCCAAATTTGAATTTTTATGCCCTTAAATCACAGAGATATGTCATGCAAAATACTTAATAAGTAACATTTCCCACATGTCTACTTTACATCAGCACAATTTTGGAACCAAAATTTTTTTTGTTAGGGAGTTATAAGGGTTAAAAGTTGACCAGCAATTTCTCATTTTTACAACACCATTTTTTTTTAGGGACCACATCTCATTTTAAGTCATTTTGAGGGGTCTATATGATAGAAAATACCCATGTGTGACACCATTCTAAAAACTGCACCCCTCAAGGTGCTCAAAACCATATTCAAGAAGTTTATTAACCCTTCTGGTGCTTCACAGGAATTTTTGGAATGTTTAAATAAAAATGAACATTTAACTTTTTTTCACAAAAAATTTACTTCAGCTCCAATTTGTTTTATTTTACCAAGGGTAACAGGAGAAAATGGACCCCAAAAGTTGTTGTACAATTTGTCCTGAGTATGCCGATACCCCATATGTGGGGGTAAACCACTGTTTGGGCGCATGACAGAGCTCGGAAGCGAAGGAGCGCCATTTGACTTTTCAATGCAAAATTGACTGGAATTGAGATGGGACGCCATGTTGCGTTTGGGGAGCCCCTGATGTGCCTAAACATTGAAACCCCCCACAAGTGACACCATTTTGGAAAGTAGACCCCCTAAGGAACTTATCTAGAGGTGTGGTGAGCACTTTGACCCACCAAGTACTTCACAGAAGTTTATAATGCAGAACCGTAAAAATAAAAAATCATATTTTTTCACAAAAATTATTTTTCGCCCCCAATTTTTTATTTTCCCAAGGGTAAGAGAAGAAATTGGACCCCAACAGTTGTTGTGCAATTTGTCCTGAGTACGCTGATACCCCATATGTGGCGATAAACCACTGTTTGGGCGCATGGGAGAGCTCGGAAGGGAAGTTGCACCGTTTGACTTTTCAATGCAAAATTGACAGGAATTGAGATGGGACGCCATGTTGCGTTTGGAGAGCCCCTGATGTGCCTAAACATTGAAACCCCCCACAAGTGACACCATTTTGGAAAGTAGACCCCCTAAGGAACTTATCTAGATGTGTTTTGAGCGCTTTGACCCACCAAGGGCTTCACAGAAGTTAATAATGCAGAGCTGTAAAAATAAAACTAAAATTTTTTCTCACAAAAATTATTTTTTTAGCCCCCAGTTTTGTATTTTCCCGAGGGTAGCAGGAGAAATTGGACCCCAAAATCTGTTGTCCAAGTTGTCCTGAGTGCAATGATATACCATATGTGGGGAGAACCACTGTTTGGGCGCATGGCAGAGCTCGGAAGGGAAGGAGCGCCATTTGGAATGCAGACTTAGATAGAATGGTCTGCAGGCGTCACATTGCGTTTGCAGAGCCCCTAATGTACCTAAACAGTAGAAGCCCCGCACAAGTGACCCCATTTTGGAAACTAGACCCCCCAAGGAACTTATCTAGATGTGTTGTAAGAACTTTGAACCCCCAAGTGTTTCACTACAGTTTATAACGCAGAGCCGTGAAAATAAAAAATCCTTTTTTTCCCACAAAAATTATTTTTTAGCCCCCAGTTTTGTATTTTCCCAGGGGTAACAGGAGAAATTGGACCCTAAAGGTTGTTGTCCTATTTGTCCTGAGTACGCTGATACCCCATATGTTGGGGTAAACCCCTGTTTGGGCACACGGGAGAGCTCGGAAGGGAAGGAGCACTGTTTTACTTTTTCAACGCAGAATTGGCTGGAATTGAGATCGGACGCCATGTCGCGTTTGGAGAGCCCCTGATGTGCCGAAACAGTGGAAACCCCCCAATTATAACTGAAACCCTAATCCAAACACACCCCTAACCCTAATCCCAACAGTAACCCTAACCACACCTCTAACCCTGACACACCCCTAACCCTAATCCCAACCCTATTCCCAACCGTAAATGTAATCTAAACCCTAACCGTAACTTTAGCCCCAACCCTAACCCTAACTTTAGCCCCAACCCTAACTGTAGCCTTAACCCTAGCCCCAACCCTAGCCCTAACCCTAGCCCTAATGGGAAAATGGAAATAAATACTTTTTTTTTATTTTTCCCTAACTAAGGGGGTGATGAAGGGGGGTTTGATTTACTTTTATAGCGGGTTTTTTAGCGGATTTTTATGATTGGCAGCCGTCACACACTGAAAGACGCTTTTTATTGCAAAAAATATTTTTTGCGTTACCACATTTTGAGAGCTATAAATTTTCCATATTTTGGTCCACAGAGTCATGTGAGGTCTTGTTTTTTGCGGGACGAGTTGATGTTTTTATTGGTAACATTTTTGGGCACGTCACATTTTTTGATCGCTTTTTATTCCGATTTTTGTGAGGCAGAATGAACAAAAACCAGCTATTCATGAATTTCTTTTGGGGGAGGCGTTTATACCGTTCCGCGTTTGGTAAAATTGATAAAGCAGTTTTATTCTTCGGGTCAGTACGATTACAGCGATATCTCATTTATATTATTTTTTTATGTTTTGGCGCTTTTATACGATAAAAACTATTTTATGGAAAAAATAATTATTTTTGCATCGCTTTATTCTCAGGACTATAACTTTTTTATTTTTCTGCTGATGATGCTGTATGGTGGCTCGTTATTTGCGGGACAAGATGACGCTTTCAGCGGTACCATGGTTATTTATATCTGTCTTTTTGATCGCGTGTTATTCCTCTTTTTGTTCGGCGGTATGATAATAAAGCGTTGTTTTTTGCCTCGTTTTTTTTTTTTTTATTACGGTGTTTACTGAAGGGGTTAACTAGTGGGCCAGTTTTATAGGTCGGGTCGTTACGGACGCGGCGATACTAAATATGTGTACTTTTATTGTTTTGTTTTTTTTTATTTAGGTAAAGAAATGTATTTATGGGAATAATATTTTTTTTTTTTTTCATTATTTTGGAATATTTTTTTTTATTTTTTTTTACACATTTGGAAAATTTTTTTTTTACTTTTTTACTTTGCCCCAGGGGGGGACAATACAGATCGGTGATCTGCCAGTTTGCATAGCACTCTGACAGATCACCGATCTGATTGAAGTGCAGGCTGCTTCACAGTGCCTGCTCTGAGCAGGCTTCTGTGAAGCCACCTCCCTCCCTGCAGGACCCGGATCCGCGGCCATCTTGGATCCGGGTCTGGAGCAGGCAGGGAGGGAGGTAAGACCCTTGCAGCAACGCGATCACATCGCGTTGCTGCGGGGGGCTCAGGGAAGCCCGTAGGGAGCCCTCTCCCTGCGCGATGCTTCCCTGCATCGCCGGCACATCGCGATCATGTTTGATCGCGGTGTGCCGGGGGTTAATGTGCCGGGGGCGGTCCGTGACCGCTCCTGGCACATAGTGCCGGATGTCAGCTGCGATAGTCAGCTGACACCCGGCCGCGATCGGCCGCGCTCCCCCCGTGAGCGCGGCCGATCGGCTATGACGTACTATCCCGTCGAGGGTCAGATAGGCCCAGGTCACCTCGACGGGATAGTACGTCAAAGGTCACAGAGGGGTTAATGGCATCAGAGAGACCCTCTCTGAAATTTGCCGCCAAAGCGCACTCATTCCACTGAGTAAGCACAGACCATTTACGAAATTTTTGGCAGTGTATTTCAGCTTCATCTTGCCCTTGAGACAGGGCCATCAAGGCTTTTTCAGCCTGAATCTCTAAATTAGGTTCCTCATAAAGCAACCCCAAAGCCAGAAAAAACGCATCCACATTGAGCAACGCAGGATCCCCTGGTGCCAATGCAAATGCCCAATCTTGAGGGTCACCTCGCAGCAAGGAAATTACAATCTTAACCTGCTGTGCGGGATCTCCAGCGGAGCGAGGTCTCAGAGAAAGAAATAATTTACAATTATATTTGAAATTCAAAAAACGAGATCTATCTCCGGAGAAAAATTCTGGTATAGGAATTCTAGGTTCAGTGTCATGATCTCAATGGCAAGAGATCATAGCATAAGCATATATAGGAACTAGCTCTTGGAAGATGGGAACTGAGCTGACCATGAACTAAACCTAACACACAACTAGCAGTGGCCGGGTAGCATGCCTACGTTGATTCTAGATGCCCAGCACCAGCCGGAGGACTAAATAATGCTAGCAGAGGAAAATATTAGTCCTAGCTCACCTCTAGAGAAATACCCCAAAAGGAGACAGAGGCCCCCCACATGTATTGGCGGTGAATTAAGATGAAATAACAAACGTAGTATGAAAATAGGTTTAGCAAATTTGAGGTCCACTTACTACATAGCAGAAGACAGAAAGGACACTTTCATGGTCAGCTGAAAACCCTAATCAAAAACACCATCCAGAAATTACTTTAAAACTCTGGCATTAACTCATAACACCAGAGTGGCAATTCCTGTTCACAAGAGCTTTCCAGACACAGTAACGAAACTACAGCTGTGAACTGGAACCAAAATGCAAAAACAAACATGGACAAGAGTCCAACTTATCTAGTAGTTGTCTAGGAGCAGGAACAAGCACAGAGAGGCTTCTGATAACATTGTTGACCGGCAAGCAACTAACAGAGCAGCAAGGTTATATAGCGACTCCCACATCTTGATGGGAACAGGTGAACAGAGAAGATGAAGACACCAGTTAAATTCCACCAGTAGCCACCGGGGGAGCCCAGAATCCAAATTCACAACAGTACCCCCCCCTCAAGGAGGGGGCACCGAACCCTCACCAGAACCACCAGGGCGATCAGGATGGGCCCTATGAAAGGCACGAACCAGATCAGAGGCATGAACATCAGATGCATTCACCCAAGAATTATCCTCCTGGCCGTATCCCTTCCACTTGACCAGATACTGGAGTCTCCGTCTGGAAACACGAGAGTCTAAGATTTTCTCCACAACGTACTCCAACTCACCCTCAACCAACACCGGAGCAGGAGGCTCAACGGAAGGCACAACCGGTACCTCATACCTGCGCAATAATGACCGATGAAAAACGTTATGAATAGAAAAGGCTGCAGGGAGGTCCAAACGGAAGGAAACAGGGTTAAGAATCTCCAATATCTTATACGGACCAATGAACCGAGGCTTAAACTTAGGAGAAGAGACCCTCATAGGGACAAAACGAGAAGACAACCACACCAAATCCCCAACACAAAGCCGAGGACCAACACGACGGTGGCGGTTGGCAAAAAGCTGAGTCTTCTCCTGGGACAACCTCAAATTGTCCACCACCTGCCCCCAGATCTGATGCAATCTCTCCACCACAGCATCCACTCCAGGACAATCCGAAGATTCCACCTGACCAGAGGAAAATCGAGGATGAAACCCCGAATTACAGAAAAACGGGGACACCAAAGTGGCAGAGCTGGCCCGATTATTGAGAGCGAACTCCGCCAATGGCAAAAAAGCAACCCAATCATCCTGGTCAGCAGACACAAAACACCTCAGATATGTCTCCAGGGTCTGATTAATCCGCTCGGTCTGGCCATTCGTCTGAGGATGGAAAGCGGACGAAAAAGATAAATCTATGCCCATCCTAGCACAGAATGCCCGCCAAAATCTAGACACGAATTGGGTCCCTCTGTCAGAAACGATATTCTCAGGAATACCATGCAAACGAACAACATTTTGAAAAAACAGAGGAACCAACTCGGAAGAAGAAGGCAACTTGGGCAGAGGAACCAAATGGACCATCTTAGAGAAACGGTCACACACCACCCAGATGACAGACATCTTCTGAGAAACAGGCAGATCTGAAATAAAATCCATCGAGATGTGCGTCCAAGGCCTCTTAGGAATAGGCAAGGGCAACAACAATCCACTAGCCCGAGAACAACAAGGCTTGGCCCGAGCACAAACGTCACAAGACTGCACAAAGCCTCGCACATCTCGTGACAGGGAAGGCCACCAGAAGGACCTTGCCACCAAATCCCTGGTACCAAAAATGCCAGGATGACCTGCCAACGCAGAAGAATGAACCTCAGAGATGACTCTACTGGTCCAATCATCAGGAACAAACAGTTTATCAGGTGGGCAACGATCAGGTCTATCCGCCTGAAACTCCTGCAAGGCCCGCCGCAGGTCTGGAGAAACGGCTGACAATACCACTCCATCCTTAAGGATACCTGTGGGCTCAGAGTTACCAGGTGAGTCAGGCTCAAAACTCCTAGAAAGGGCATCCGCCTTAACATTCTTAGAACCCGGTAGGTATGACACCACAAAATTAAACCGAGAGAAAAATAATGACCAGCGCGCCTGTCTAGGATTCAGGCGCCTGGCGGTCTCAAGATAAATCAAATTTTTGTGGTCAGTCAATACCACCACCTGATGTCTGGCCCCCTCAAGCCAATGTCGCCACTCCTCAAAAGCCCACTTCATGGCCAAAAGCTCCCGATTCCCAACATCATAATTCCGCTCAGCGGGCGAAAATTTACGGGAAAAGAAGGCACAAGGCCTCATAATGGAGCAGTCAGAACTTTTCTGCGACAACACTGCCCCAGCTCCGATCTCAGAAGCGTCGACCTCAACCTGAAAAGGTAGAGCAACATCAGGCTGACGCAACACAGGGGCAGAGGAAAAACGGCGCTTAAGCTCCCGAAAGGCCTCCACAGCATCAGGGGACCAATCAGCAACATCAGCACCCTTCTTAGTCAAATCGGTCAATGGCTTAGCAATATCCGAAAAACCAGCAATAAATCGACGATAAAAGTTAGCAAAGCCCAAAAATTTCTGAAGACTCTTAAGAGAAGAGGGCTGCGTCCAATCACAAATAGCTTGAACCTTGACAGGATCCATTTCAATGGAAGAGGGGGAAAAAATATATCCCAAAAAGGAAATCCTCTGTACCCCAAAAACACACTTAGAACCCTTCACACACAAAGAATTAGACCGCAAAACCTGAAAAACCCTCCTGACTTGCTGGACATGAGAGTCCCAGTCATCCGAAAAAATCAGAATATCATCCAGATACACAATCATAAATTTATCCAAATAATCGCGGAAAATGTCATGCATAAAGGACTGGAAGACTGAAGGGGCATTTGAAAGACCAAAAGGCATCACTAAATACTCAAAGTGGCCCTCGGGCGTATTAAATGCGGTTTTCCACTCATCCCCCTGCCTGATTCGCACCAAATTATACGCCCCACGAAGGTCAATCTTAGAGAACCACTTGGCCCCCTTTATGCGAGCAAACAAATCAGTCAGCAACGGCAATGGGTATTGATATGTAACAGTGATTTTATTCAAAAGCCGATAATCAATACATGGTCTCAAAGAGCCGTCTTTTTTTGACACAAAGAAAAAACCGGCTCCTAAGGGAGATGACGATGGACGAATATGTCCCTTTTCCAAGGACTCCTTTATATATTCTCGCATAGCAGCATGTTCAGGCACAGACAGATTAAATAAACGACCCTTTGGGTATTTACTACCCGGGATTAAATCTATGGCACAATCGCACTCTCGGTGCGGAGGTAACGAACCAAGCTTGGATTCTTCAAAGACGTCACGATAGTCAGACAGGAACTCAGGAATTTCAGAGGGAATAGATGATGAAATGGAAACCACAGGTACATCCCCATGAGCCCCCTTACATCCCCAGCTCAACACAGACATAGCTCTCCAGTCGAGGACTGGGTTGTGAGATTGCAGCCAAGGCAATCCTAGCACCAAATCATCATGTAGATTATACAGCACCAGAAAGCGAATAATCTCCTGGTGACCCGGATTAATACGCATAGTTACTTGTGTCCAGTATTGTGGTTTATTATTAGCCAATGGGGTGGAGTCAATCCCCTTCAGAGGAATAGGAGTCTCCAAAGGCTCTAAATCATACCCACAGCGTTTGGCAAAGGACCAATCCATAAGACTCAAAGCGGCGCCAGAGTCGACATAGGCGTCCGTGGTAATAGATGACAAAGAGCAAATCAGGGTCACAGATAGAATAAACTTAGACGGTAAGGTGCAAATGGAAACAGATTTACCAAGTTTTTTAGTGCGCTTAGAGCATGCTGATATAACATGAGTAGAATCACCACAATAGAAACACAACCCATTTTTCCGTCTAAAATTCTGCCGCTCGCTTCGGGACAGAATTCTATCACACTGCATACTCTCTGGCGATTTCTCAGTGGACACCGCCAGATGGTGCACTGGTTTGCGCTCCCGCAAACGCCTATCGATCTGAATAGCCATTGTCATGGACTCATTCAGACCCGCAGGCACAGGGAACCCCACCATAACATCCTTAATGGCATCAGAGAGACCCTCTCTGAAAGTCGCCGCCAGGGCGCA
This sequence comes from Ranitomeya variabilis, assembly GCF_051348905.1. Classification (NCBI taxonomy): domain Eukaryota; kingdom Metazoa; phylum Chordata; class Amphibia; order Anura; family Dendrobatidae; genus Ranitomeya; species Ranitomeya variabilis. Next base: position 957,461,445 of record NC_135232.1, read on the forward strand.
CTCATTCCACTGAGTAAGCACAGACCATTTACGGAATCTTTGGCAGTAAATTTCCGCTTCATCTTGCCCCTGAGATAGGGACATCAAAGTTTTTTCTGCCTGAAGCTCCAAATGAGGTTCGTCATAAAGCAACCCCAAGGCCAGAAAAAACGCATCCACATTGAGCAACGCAGGATCCCCTGGTGTCAATGAAAAAGCCCAGTCTTGAGGGTCGCCCCGGAGCAAGGAAATCACAATCCTGACCTGCTGTGCAGGGTCTCCGGCAGAGCGAAATTTCAGGGACAAAAATAATTTGCAATTATTTCGAAAATTCTGAAACCCAGATCTATTCCCCGAGAAAAATTCCGGCAAAGGAATTCTCGGCTCAGATACAGGTGCATGACAAACAAAATCTTGCAAATTTTGTACCTTCGTGGCGAGATTATTCAAACCTGCAGTTACACTCTGAAGATCCATTACAAACAGGTGGACACAGAGCCATTCAAAGGAGAGAGAAAAAAAAAAAAAAAAATTTCAGCAGACTACTTATTTCTCTCCTTTCTCAGCCAAGGATTTTAACCCTTTAGTGGGCCGGTCAAACTGTCATGATCTCAATGGCAAGAGATCATAGCATAAGCATATATAGGAACTAGCTCTTGGAAGATGGGAACTGAGCTGACCATGAACTAAACCTAACACACAACTAGCAGTGGCCGGGTAGCATGCCTACGTTGATTCTAGATGCCCAGCACCAGCCGGAGGACTAAATAATGCTAGCAGAGGAAAATATTAGTCCTAGCTCACCTCTAGAGAAATACCCCAAAAGGAGACAGAGGCCCCCCACATGTATTGGCGGTGAATTAAGATGAAATAACAAACGTAGTATGAAAATAGGTTTAGCAAATTTGAGGTCCACTTACTACATAGCAGAAGACAGAAAGGACACTTTCATGGTCAGCTGAAAACCCTAATCAAAAACACCATCCAGAAATTACTTTAAAACTCTGGCATTAACTCATAACACCAGAGTGGCAATTCCTGTTCACAAGAGCTTTCCAGACACAGTAACGAAACTACAGCTGTGAACTGGAACCAAAATGCAAAAACAAACATGGACAAGAGTCCAACTTATCTAGTAGTTGTCTAGGAGCAGGAACAAGCACAGAGAGGCTTCTGATAACATTGTTGACCGGCAAGCAACTAACAGAGCAGCAAGGTTATATAGCGACTCCAACATCTTGATGGGAACAGGTGAACAGAGAAGATGAAGACACCAGTTAAATTCCACCAGTAGCCACCGGGGGAGCCCAGAATCCAAATTCACAACAGTTCAGATATAGGAGCATGTATAACAAAATCCTGTAAATCTTGAACTTTTGTGGCAAGATTATTCAAACCTGTAGCCAAACTCTGAGGATCCATTTTAAGCAGGTGAGATCAGAGCCATTCAAGGGTTAGAAGGAGAGGGAGACAAAGACTGCAATTAGAGCTGAAATGCAACTGATTCAACTATAGAGCAAGCACCAAGGGAAAAAAAAAAAATTTGCAGACTTCTTTTTCTCTCCTTTCTTCTGCCAACAGTTTTAACACTTGGCCGGCCATACTGTCATGGTTCCCAATGGCAGGGGAACGTCAGGACACATAAATAACGAACGAGCTCTTGGGTGATGGAATCTCGAGCTGACCGTGAGCTAAACCTACCACACAACTAGTAGTGGCCGGGGGGCGTGCCTACGTTTTATCCCTAGACGTCTCTCGCCAGCCGGAGAACTAACTTACCCTAGTAGAGGAAAAAACAGACCTGGCTTACCTCTAGGGAAATTCCCCCAAAAAGGAGACAGAAGCCCCCCACATATATTGACGGTGAGTTCAGAGGAAAAGACATACGCAGTATGAAGGTAGGTTCAGCAAAGCGAGGTCCGCTTACTAGATAGTAGAAAGATACAAAAGGGAACTGCACGGTCAGCTGAAAACCCTTTTAAAATACCATCCTGAAATTACTTTAAAACTCATGTGTCAACTCATGACACCGGAGTGGTAATTTCAGCCCACAAGAGCTTCCAGCTACAGAGAAAGACTTAACTGTAAACTGGAACAAAAATGCAAACAAACTTAGGACTAAGAGTCCAACTTAGCTGATCAGTAGTCTAGGAGCAGGAACATGCAACAGAAAGGCTCTGGTTACATTGATGGCCGGCAAGGCAATGACTGAAGAGCAGGAATAAATAGGAACTCCCCACTACTGATGAAAACAGGTGAACTGAGAAAGAAAACACACCCGAGTCACCAGTACCACTAGCCACCACCAGAAGGAGCCCAAAAGCAGATTCACAACAGCTGCCTTCCTCTTCCGATCTGGTTCCTGTGTTCTTTCAGAATGTGGTTCGTTTACACGGCATTCCTGAGAATATTGTGTCTGACAGAGGATCCCAGTTTGTTTCCAGGTTCTGGCGATCCTTTTGTGCTAGGATGGGCATTGATTTGTCGTTTTCGTCTGCCTTTCATCCTCAGACTAATGGACAAACGGAGCGAACTAATCAGACTCTGGAAGCTTATTTGAGGTGTTTTGTTTCGGCAGATCAGGATGATTGGGTGACCTTCTTGCCGTTGGCTGAGTTTGCCCTTAATAATCGGGCTAGTTCCGCTACTTTGGTTTCGCCATTTTTCTGCAACTCTGGTTTCCATCCTCGTTTTTCCTCGGGACATGTGGAGCCTTCTGACTGTCCTGGGGTAGATTCTGTGGTGGATAGGTTGCAGCAGATCTGGAATCATGTGGTGGACAACTTAAAGTTATCACAGGAGAAGGCTCAGCGTTTTGCCAACCGCCGCCGCGGTGTGGGTCCCCGACTTCGTGTTGGGGATTTGGTATGGCTGTCTTCTCGATTTGTTCCTATGAAGGTCTCCTCTCCTAAATTTAAGCCTCGCTTCATCGGTCCTTACAAGATATTGGAAATCCTTAATCCTGTGTCCTTTCGCTTGGATCTTCCGGTGTCGTTTGCCATTCACAACGTGTTCTGTCATGATCTCTGCAGGCAGAGATCATAGCAAGCCTATAGAGGGACAAGCTCTCGGAAGATGGAACTATACTGACCATGAACTAAGCCTGCCGCGCAACTAGAAATAGCCAGGTAGCATTTCCTATTTATCGCTAGATGCCCAGCTCTGGCCTAAGACCTAAATAGCTAGCAGAGGGAAATATAAGACCTGGCTCACCTCTAGAGAAATATTCCAAAGAAGACAGTAGCCCCCCACAAATAATGACGGTGAGTTCAGATGAAACAACAAACGCAGCAGGAAAATAGTCTTAGCAAATTTGAGGTCCGCTTACTAGATAGCAGAAGACAGATAGTATACTTTCATGGTCAGCAGAAAAACACTAACAAAACACCATCCAGAGATTACCTTAAACTCTGGCATTAACTCATAACGCCAGAGTAGCAATCCCTGATCAACGAGAGCTTTCCAGACACAGTAACAAAACTTCAGCTGTGAACTGGAACAAATAGGCAAAACAAAACATGGACAAAAGTCCAACTTATCTAGTAGTTGTCTAGAAGCAGGAACAAGCACTGAGAGGCATCAGATAACATTGTTGACCGGCAAGAAACCACCAGAGAAATGAGCTTAAATAGCGACACCCACTACTGATGGAACCAGGTGAAACAGGAAAGAGGATGACAAGTCCAATTCCACAAGCGGCCACCGGGGGAGCCCAGAATCCAAATTCACAACAGTACCCCCCCCTCAAGGAGGGGGCACCGAACCCTCACCAGATCCACCAGGGCGACCAGGATGAGCCCTATGGAAGGCACGAACAAGATCAGAAGCATGAACATCAGATGCATTGACCCAAGAATTATCCTCCTGGCCGTAACCCTTCCAGTTGACCAGATACTGGAGTTTCCGTCTGGAAACACGAGAGTCCAAAATTTTCTCCACAACGTACTCCAACTCACCCTCAACCAACACCGGAGCAGGAGGCTCAACTGAAGGTACAACAGGTACCTCATACCTGCGCAATAACGACCGATGAAAAACGTTATGAATGGAAAAGGACGCAGGGAGGTCCAAACGGAAAGAAACAGGATTAAGAATCTCCAATATTCTATAAGGGCCGATGAACCGAGGTTTAAACTTAGGAGAAGAGACCCTCATAGGGACAAAACGAGAAGACAACCACACTAAATCTCCAACACAAAGCCGAGAACCAACACGACGATGACGGTTGGCAAAACGCTGAGTCTTCTCCTGGGACAACTTCAAATTGTCCATAACCTGCCCCCAGATGTGATGCAATCTCTCCACCACCGCATCCACTCCAGGACAATCCGAGGATTCCACCTGACCGGAGGAAAATCGAGGGTGAAACCCCGAATTACAGAAAAACGGGGACACCAAGGTGGAAGAACTGGCCCGATTATTGAGGGCGAACTCTGCCAATGGCAAAAAAGCAACCCAATCATCCTGGTCAGCAGAGACAAAACACCTCAGATATGTCTCAAGGGTCTGATTAGTCCGCTCGGTCTGGCCATTAGTCTGAGGGTGAAAAGCAGATGAAAAAGACAAATCTATGCCCATCCTAGCACAGAATGCCCGCCAAAATCTAGACACAAATTGGGTACCTCTGTCAGAAACAATATTCTCAGGAATACCGTGCAATCGGACAACATTCTGAAAAAACAGAGGAACCAACTCAGAAGAAGAAGGCAACTTGGGCAGAGGAACCAAATGGACCATTTTAGAGAAACGGTCACAGACCACCCAGATGACAGACATCTTCTGGGAAACAGGCAGATCTGAAATAAAATCCATCGAGATGTGTGTCCAAGGCCTCTTAGGAATAGGCAAGGGCAACAGCAGTCCGCTAGCCCGAGAACTACAAGACTTGGCCCGAGCACAAACGTCACATGACTGCACAAAGACTCGCACATCTCGTGACAGGGAAGGCCACCAGAAGGATCTTGCCACCAAATCCCTGGTACCAAAAATTCCGGGATGACCTGCCAATGCAGAAGAATGTACCTCAGAGATGACTCTGCTGGTCCAATCATCCGGAACAAACAGTCTATCAGGTGGACAACGATCCGGTCTATCCGCCTGAAACTCTTGCAAGGACCGCCGCAGATCAGGAGAAACGGCCGACAAAATTACTCCCTCCCTAAGGATACCTGTGGGTTCAGAATTACCAGGAGAGTCCGGGTCAAAACTCCTAGAAAGGGCATCTGCCTTAACATTCTTAGAACCCGGTAGGTATGACACCACAAAATTAAAGCGAGAAAAAAATAAAGACCAGCGCGCCTGTCTAGGATTCAGGCGTCTGGCAGTCTCAAGATAAATCAAATTTTTGTGGTCAGTCAATACCACCACCTGATGCCTAGCCCCCTCGAGCCAATGGCGCCACTCCTCAAACGCCCACTTCATGGCCAAAAGCTCCCGATTCCCAACATCATAATTCCGCTCTGCGGGCGAAAATTTGCGAGAAAAGAAGGCACAAGGCCTAATGACGGAGCAGTCGGAACCTTTCTGCGACAACACTGCCCCAGCTCCGATCTCCGAAGCGTCAACCTCAACCTGAAAAGGCAGATTCACATCAGGCTGACGCAACACAGGGGCAGAGGCAAAACGGCGCTTAAGCTCCTGAAAGGCCTCTACAGCATGAGGGGACCAATTAGCAACATCAGCGCCTTGTCTGGTCAAATCAGTCAGTGGTTTAACGACATCCGAAAAACCAGCAATAAATCGGCGGTAAAAGTTGGCAAAGCCCAAAAATCTCTGAAGACCCTTAAGAGAGGAGGGCTGAGTCCAGTCACAAATAGCTTGCACCTTGACGGGATCCATCTCAATGGAAGAGGGAGAAAAAATATACCCCAAAAAGGAAATTTTCTGGACCCCAAAAACGCACTTAGACCCCTTCACACATAAAGAATTAGACCGCAGAACCTGAAAAACTCTCCTGACCTGCTGGACATGAGAGTCCCAGTCATCAGAAAAAATCAGAATATCATCCAGATATATTATCATAAATTTATCCAGAAAATCGCGGAAAATATCATGCATAAAAGACTGGAAAACTGAAGGGGCATTAGAAAGACCAAAAGGCATGACCAAATACTCAAAGTGGCCCTCGGGCGTATTAAATGCGGTCTTCCACTCATCCCCCTGCCTGATCCGCACCAAATTATACGCCCCACGAAGATCAATTTTAGAGAACCACTTAGCACCCTCTATACGAGCAAACAAATCAGTAAGCAATGGCAATGGGTATTGATACTTAACAGTGATCTTATTCAGAAGCCGATAATCAATACATGGTCTCAAAGAGCCGTCTTTTTTTGAGACAAAGAAAAACCCAGCTCCCAAGGGAGAAGAAGATGGACGAATATGTCCCTTTTCCAAAGACTCCTTTATATATTCCCGCATAGCAGCATGTTCCGGCACAGACAAATTAAACAAACGACCCTTTGGATATTTACAACCCGGTATCAAATCTATGGCACAATCGCACTCACGGTGCGGAGGTAACGACCCAAGCTTGGGTTCGTCAAAGACGTCTTGATAATCAGAGAGGAACTCAGGGACTTCAGAGGGAATGGACGACGAAATAGAAACCAAAGATACGTCCCCATGAATACCCTTACATCCCCAGCTCAACACAGACATTGCTCTCCAGTCCAAGACTGGGTTGTGAGACTGCAACCATGGCAATCCCAGTACCAAATCGTCATGTAAATTATACAGCACCAGGAAACGAATAATCTCCTGGTGATCCGGATTGATACGCATGGTTACTTGTGTCCAGTATTGTGGTTTATTATTAGCCAATGGGGTGGAGTCAATCCCCTTCAGAGGAATAAGAGTCTCCAAAGGCTCTAAATCAAAACCACAACGATTGGCAAAGGACCAATCCATAAGACTCAGAGCGGCGCCAGAGTCAACATAGGCGTCCGTGGCAATGGATGACAAAGAACAAATCAGGGTTACAGACAAAATAAACTTAGACTGAATGGTGCCAATGGAAACAGACTTATCAAGCTTCTTTGTACGCCTAGAGCATGCTGATATAACATGAGTAGAATCCCCACAATAGAAACACAATCCATTCTTCCGTCTAAAATTCTGTCGCTCGCTCCTGGACAGAATTCTATCACACTGCATACTTTCTGGCGTCTTTTCCATAGACACCGCCAGATGGTGCACCGGTTTGCGCTCCCGCAGACGCCTATCAATCTGAATAGCCATTGTCATGGACTCATTCAGACCTGCAGGCAAAGGGAACCCCACCATAACATCCTTAACGGCATCAGAGAGACCTTCTCTGAAAGTTGCCGCCAAGGCGCACTCATTCCACTGAGTAAGCACAGACCATTTACGGAATTTTTGGCAGAAAACTTCAGCTTCGTCTTGCCCCTGAGATAGTGCCATCAAAGTTTTTTCTGCCTGAAGTTCCAAATGAGGTTCCTCATAAAGCAAGCCCAAGGCCAGAAAAAACGCATCCACATCGCGTAACGCAGGATCCCCTGCTGGCAATGAGAAGGCCCAATCTTGAGGGTCACCCCTGAGCAAGGAAATCACAATCCTAACCTGCTGAGCAGGGTCTCCAGCTGAACGAGACTTCAGGGACAAATAAAGCTTACAATTATTTCGGAAATTCTGGAAGCTAGCTCTATTCCCTGTGAAGAACTCCGGCAAAGGAATTCTCGGCTCAGATACCGGAGCATGTACCACAAAATCTTGTAAATTTTGTACTTTCGTGATGAGATTATTCAAACCCGCAGTTACACTCTGGAGATCCATTATTGTCAGGTGCACACAGAGCATACAGAGATTAGGAGGAGAGAGAGAAAAAAGACTGCAGCAAGGCAGACTGGAGGAAAAAAAAAAAAAAAAAAAAAATTCCAGCAGACTTCTTATAACTCTCCTTTCTCAACCTGGGTCTTTAACACTTTATTGGCCGGTCAAACTGTCATGATCTCTGCAGGCAGAGATCATAGCAAGCCTATAGAGGGACAAGCTCTCGGAAGATGGAACTATACTGACCATGAACTAAGCCTGCCGCGCAACTAGAAATAGCCAGGTAGCATTTCCTATTTATCGCTAGATGCCCAGCTCTGGCCTAAGACCTAAATAGCTAGCAGAGGGAAATATAAGACCTGGCTCACCTCTAGAGAAATATTCCAAAGAAGACAGTAGCCCCCCACAAATAATGACGGTGAGTTCAGATGAAACAACAAACGCAGCAGGAAAATAGTCTTAGCAAATTTGAGGTCCGCTTACTAGATAGCAGAAGACAGATAGTATACTTTCATGGTCAGCAGAAAAACACTAACAAAACACCATCCAGAGATTACCTTAAACTCTGGCATTAACTCATAACGCCAGAGTAGCAATCCCTGATCAACGAGAGCTTTCCAGACACAGTAACAAAACTTCAGCTGTGAACTGGAACAAATAGGCAAAACAAAACATGGACAAAAGTCCAACTTATCTAGTAGTTGTCTAGAAGCAGGAACAAGCACTGAGAGGCATCAGATAACATTGTTGACCGGCAAGAAACCACCAGAGAAATGAGCTTAAATAGCGACACCCACTACTGATGGAACCAGGTGAAACAGGAAAGAGGATGACAAGTCCAATTCCACAAGCGGCCACCGGGGGAGCCCAGAATCCAAATTCACAACAGTGTTCCATAGGTCTTTGTTGCGGCGGTACGTTGTACCTGTGGTTCCTTCTGTTGAGCCTCCTGCTCCAGTGTTGGTTGAGGGCGAGTTGGAGTACGTGGTGGAGAAGATCTTGGATTCTCGTCTCTCCAGACGGAGGCTTCAGTATCTGGTCAAGTGGAAGGGCTATGGTCAGGAGGATAATTCCTGGGTGGTTGCTTCTGATGTGCATGCGGCCGATTTAGTTCGTGCCTTTCACGCTGCTCATCCTGATCGCCCTGGTGGTCTTGGTGAGGGTTCGGTGACCCCTCCTTAAGGGGGGGTACTGTTGTGAATTAGACTTTTTGGCTCCCTCTTGTGGTTACTAGTGATATGACTCTGGGATTGTCTTTCCTCAGTTTGGCACTCACCTGGGTCGTTAGTCCAGGGGTGTTGCTATATAAACTTCCTGGATCCTTAGTCCAGTGCCTGGCATCGTTGTAATCAGATCCTTCCTGTTTGCTCCTGTCTGCTGGTCCCGGTTCGTGCAAAATTAAGCTAAGTCCTGCTTCTTTGTTTTTTGGTTATTTGCTTTGCTCTTATTTTTGTCCAGCTTGTACTAAATGTGATTCCTGACTTTGCTGGAAGCTCTAGGGGGCTGGTGTTCTCCCCCCGGGCCGTTAGACGGTTCGGGGGTTCTTGAATATCCAGCGTGGATATTTTGATAGGGTTTTTGCTGACCATATAAGTCATCTTACTATATTCTGCTATTAGCTAGTGGGCCTCTCTTTGCTAAATACCTAGCTCATTCTTACGTTTGTCTTTTCCTCTTACCTCACCGTTATTATTTGTTGGGGGCTTGTATCCAACTTTTGGGGTCTTTTCTCTGGAGGCAAGAAAGGTCTTTCTTTTCCCTTCTAGGGTTAGTTAGTTCTCCGGCTGGCGCGAGACGTCTAGAACCAACGTAGGCACGTTCCCCGGCTGCTGCTATTTGTGGTGCTAGGATTAGATATATGGTCAGCTCAGTTACCACTGCCCTATGAGCTGGTTTATTGTGTTTGCAGACTTAGTAATTATTTCTGAGACCCTCTGCCATTGGGGTCATAACACCGGAGTCTGTATGAGAATTCTGAATTACTCTGACCCTGTCAGGATTTCCACCTCTTATTATGCGCAGTTTCTGTATGGCCCTGCTGCTGTTTGTGAGCTGGCTGCCGACTCAATCTGTCTCTTCTGTGCTCTGGTTTGACGGACAACCCAAGTCCTTTTTGTCGGCTTACCCCCTCTGGGAGTACCGCTGAACTCTGTGTCTGTTGCTGCATCTTACCCTGGTGAAGCTGATATCACCTCACTTCCTTCCGGTTGCTGTATTATATATAATAAATATAGCCACGGATCCGGTATCCGTCTCTGCGCCTATTCTGGGTAGAGGTTATTGCTACCCGGTTCTCACAATGTCCTTTTTCTCTATTCCTCTTTTCCTACTATGAGTATTACGGACCTATAATCCGTCATAGGGCTGTTAGGAGTTCAGTTATACGACCTCTCACTTTCAGCTCCTCAACCCAACTGCCAGTCCTTTTCTCAGACCAGAATAGATCAAGGGGAGTCTCTGGAGCTCCCCCTTCTGGCCGGAGATGGTAGTGCAGTCTTGCTATTTTAATATTTGCATTTAGTGTCAATAACTATTTTTGTGGCAAATACCCCTTGGGGCGCCACAGTGATAACTCCCTCCTTCTCCTACTTTGGTTTAACCCCATCCTCCACTCCCAGATGCATACCTCTGATATATGTGTGTATAGTTGTATGTTTGGTATATTCTGTTACTACTGTTCGTATTACCTTATTAAGTCTGGTTGGTGTATTGCGGTACACTACTACTCCCCTCTTCACTGGGTGGGGGGATGGGTACAGATAGAGGGTGGATTCAGGAGTTAAAGCAAGGTATGAGGCCCCAGCATCTTCACCTTGCTAGGGCTCCCCCTAATGTTAGGGACAGGGAAGGAGCCCCTGGTCCCAGGACACCTGACAACAGAGTCGTGACAGGTGGAGAAATAAGGCTGTCTTTCTCGCTTGATGTCTGCCACCTCCAAGGACAGGACCATAATTGCACTGCCAGGGTGTCCACAGCATCCAAGATGGCTTCTCAGCACACTAAAATGGAGTGGGCTGGTAATAATGTTATGATTGTGTAACAACTCATACGGGAAAATAAGAAAACACTAGAAGCTGCAACTGACCCACTATGTGGCCAAAATTACCATGTTACTCAGGTAGTCTTTCCACCCTTCCCAACAGCAAAGTCATATAAAGAATATGGGAGATTATTGTCATATGCAGCACACAACCAGTACTTGCCAGAAATTCCTGCAGCTCCTCTAAATGTTACTATAAGTCTCTTGGCAGCCTCCCAGACTAATTTTCTTCTTATCTTTTTATCATTTTTAAGGGACGTCCAATTCTAGGTAATGTCACTTCCACTTCTTGATGACCTTCACAGTGTTGTGTGGTATACCTAATTCCTTGGAAAAAAAATTGTGCCTGATGACATTCAACAATGAGATCCCTTTGCTGTGTTGTATGCTTTTTATGGACTGTGGTGCCAACTAATCAAGACTGGCATTGTGCACGGTCATGCTGCGTCATTCTTGCTATAAACAAAAGGGTGAATGACCTCGGGGAGATCAAAACATCCAACACCGCGGAGACACCATCACGTGTTTCTCAACGCAGTGATCCAGAACACTGCCCCCACATGCTGCGTCATTCTTGCTAGACGGTTTCTAATTAATTAGAGAAATATGCCAATGCCACTGTCACAGGGTTGCCATAACAGGGAGGAGAAAGAAGACTGTGTTGTCTGATTTCTCTTACTCCTGCACTAACTAGAAGCACTTCACCTTTATAGTAAATGGTGCAGGTTTCTTCTAACAGTGCAGGAGTTAATCTACTCAGTTGAGAACTCCTGGAAGCTTACCTGACTTTAGGCTCTCAGCTGTTCACTGTTGGTAAACTTTTTATATCCATTGTATTTACAGTAAGATAGCCCCCACCGCCCCTTATGGTTCTCACAGCTAAGATAGCTTACATAACCCAAATATACACAGTATAGCCCTCTATACAGCACACACATCCCCCTATACCCATTATGTTCCTCCTCCTCAGCTTCTCTATATACAGTATGATGGCACCCACAGCTTCCTATATGCAATATGATGTTCCCCACAGCTGACATATACAGTATATATTATATAGAATGATGTGCCCTACAGTTCTTCTATATACAGTTCTTCTATATGAGACGCCCACAGATCCTTATATAAATAATGACGCACCCACAGGTCCCTATACACAGTTTGATGGCCCCCACAGCTCCTTCTTTAATTATGATTTCCACACAGCTCTACATACAGTATGATGTCCCTATAGCTACCAATGTACAGTAGGGTGTCTCCCGCAGCTCCATATATACAGTATGATGTCACGACAGCTCCCGTATATAGTTTATGTTGCCCCCAAAGCTCCCTTCACACATTATAGTTTACCCCATAGATATCCTATATACAATTTGATGGCTCCACAGCTCCATATATAGAGTATGATGGTCGTGCATCTCCATATATAGATTATGATGGTCTCACAGCTCCCTGAATACAGTATAATGGACCCACAGCTCCTTAAATACATTTTGATGATCCCACAGCCCACAGTATACTGTACATTTTGATGGCAGCAGAGCTTGCATATACACAGTCTGATGGCCCCAGCAACTCCCTAAATACAGTATGATGGCTCCAACAGCCTCCTATATGCAATATTGTATCTTCAACTTTCCGCCTATACAGTATGCAGCCCCCCACAGCCTCATATATTTAGTGTGATGGCCGCACAGCTCCCTATATACAGTGGCTCAGTGGATAGCACTGCACCCTTGCAGCACTGGAGTCCTGGGTTCAAATCCCACCAAGGACAACATCTGCAAGGAGTTTGTATGTTCTTCCCGTGTTTGCATGGGTTTCCTCTGGGTTCTCTGGTTTCCTCCTACATTCCAAAGACATACCGATAGGGAATTTAGATTGTGAGCCCCATTGGGGACAGCGATGATAATGTGTGCAACCTGTAAAGCGCTAAACACTTATAGACTCATTTAACCTCTGGATGATCCTCATGAACCCGCAGGGACAGTCAGCGTACCTCCAAGAGCGAAGTGATACAGTGACATTAGCATGTCACTTACACCAGTATGCAGATGTCCAGTTTGTGGTCCTGCTGTTCTATAGGCCATAGGCCTAAAGTGGCCTGTGGCCTACAGAACAGAGCATTAGAGTACAGTTTGAACATGGTTCACTTGCTCTGCAATATTTTTTTTTTACTGTATCAGCATATTGTGCACACCAGTGTCTTAAGTGGAGATTGCTCCGGATGTGCCCCTGGGTGTGAGTAAGCCTGGGGCAGCCACTGCCACAGGGGACCCTTTTGGGATTGCGGCCTTGAGCAATTGCCTGTTTTGACAAGATAGGATATAATTACAAGTGTACCACTTTTGGTACACTTGTGGTTATGTCCTGAGGAAGACGTCATTTGAATTAAACCACTTTCATTTATTTGAACACCTTGACTTTATGTCATTATCGGCAGCACGGACTATATCCACAAAATTCTCTATCTTGTCATATCTGATATGGTCACTTGCATGATCCCATGCAAGTGACCATATCAGATGGGTCCCATGGATCTGCTGCATCTAGAAACCTCATTAAGATCTATTTGTCTTAGCAATAGATCTATCAGGTTAGTGCAATTGGAATTTAATGAAATTTGTGTCCATCGGATAAGACCCTATTGCGCCTATTTCTCCTACAGTTTATTCCCAATTGCCTGTTTTGCCACTCCTAATTCCAAATCTGCATAGGATAAAGAAACATAACAGTTAAATTTTACATTTTTTCCCAAGTGACAGCAAAAACACAATTGGAGATGGTCATACTCCTAAACATGAAGAGCATAATCTCGTAACATTATGCATAGCCAATGGACTTGGCTTAGGAGATTCAGCAGTATATTGAGTCCATTTTCAGGTATTTCTTAATTCCCCCAACAGGTTATAATTTCTTCTATTGTACTTTTCCTGGGTTTCAAATTATTTAGCCTTGCCTTCTAATCATCCTGAAACAAATTTAGATAACATGGGCCAGAAAGACTAACTGCATAACAAAGCTTCCTTACGCAAGGTAATTTACTGTATTTACAAAAGATCCACTAATAACAGCAAAAAAAACAACAAATTAAGCTTGATTTGAGATTCACCACTGTGGCTTCTTCCATGGTTTCACTAAAGGCTGAGTCACACATAACGATATCGTTAACGATATCGTTGCAACGTCACGCTTTTGGTGATGTAGCAACGATCCCGCTAACGATCTCGTTATGTGTGACAGCGACCAACGATCAGGCCCCTGCTGGGAGATCGTTGGTCGATGGGAATGATCAGGACCTTTTTTTGGTCGCTGATCACCCGCTGTCATCGCTGGATCGGCGTGTGTGATGCCGATCCAGCGATGTGTTCACTTGTAACCAGGGTAAATATCGGGTTACTAAGCGCAGGGCTGCGCTTAGTAACCCGATATTTACCCTGGTTACCATTTTAAAAGTTAAAAAAAAAAACACTACATACTCACCTTCTGATGTCTGTCATGTCCCCCAGCATCCACAGGGTTAAAACTGCTTTCGGCAGGAGCGCTGCTAATTTTGCACGCGCTGCTGCCATGAGCTTCCCTGCCCTGACTGTGTCAGCGCCGGCCGTAAAGCAGAGCACAGCAGTGACGTCACCGCTGTTACTGCCGGTGCTGACACATTCAGTGCAGGGAAGCTCTCGGCAGCAGCGCGTGCATATTAGCAGCGCTCTTGCCGAAAGCAGTTTTAACCCTGTGGACGCCGGCGGGGGATGTGACAGACATCAGAATGTGAGTATGTAGTGTTTTTTTTTTTTTACTTTTACAATGGTAACCAGGGTAAATATCAGGTTACTAAGCGCGGCCCTGCACTTAGTAACCCGATGTTTACCCTGGTTACCCGGGTGCTGCAGGGGGACTTCGGCATCATTGAAGACAGTTTCAACGATGCCAAAGTCGTTCCCCTAATCGTTGGTCGCTGGAGAGAGCTGTCTGTGTGACAGCTCCCCAGCGACCACACAACGACTTACCAACGATCACGGCCAGGTCGTATCGCTGGTCGTGATCGTTGGTAAGTCGTTTAGTGTAACGGTACCTTTAGACTCTGCTGTATATCACATATGATTAAATAAGACTCTGCTGTATACATCACATTGAATACACTGCGATACTGCTGTGTATATTACATATGCCACTGTAGATTTGTGCTCTATTTAGGACGGGATCATTCTTTGTTTTTGAGGAATTTCTTGTGTTGCCATCACATAGGATACTCTGAAATTCTGCTGTATACATCACATAGGATACACTGAGACTCTGCTGAAACTATCACATAGGATACCCTGATACACTGCTGTATACATCACATAGGATACACTAAGTCTCTGCTGTATACATCACATAGAATATACTGAGACTCTGCTGAAATCATCACATAGGATACCGAGACACTGATGTATACATCACGTAGAATACACTGAGACTCTGCTGTAACCATCACATAGGATACCCTGAGACACTGCTGTATATATCACATCAGATACAGTGAGACTCTGCTGTGTACATCACATCGGATACACTGAGACTCTGCTGTATACATCACATCGGATACACTGAGACTCTGCTGTATACATCACATCAGATACACTGAGACTCTGCTGTATACATCACACAGGATACACTGAGACTCTGCTGTATGCATAACATGGTATACATTGAGATTCTTCTGTATACAGCCCATAGGATATACTGAGAGTCTACTATATACTGTAGATCATGTAGGATACACTGAGTTTCTGCTGTATGCATCACATAGAATATATTCTGGTTTCAGTCATGGGGGTGGTGCTGGTGCAGGTGCAGCCACAGTTCTGTGGATACTGTGTAACCACATCTCCAGAACTGACAGATAGCAGCTCAGCATTGGGGATAGCTATCAGTCAGTGCGGAGGATGGGGTTGCATCCGGTGACCACTATACACTGAGTGGTGACTGAACCAGCACCGGGGCCGCCCCCATGACTGAAACCGGAATGCTGCCAGGGGAATAAAGGTAATTTCTTCCCTGCAGCATGAGTCTAAGTGCTGGTGCCGCGCAGGTTCACAAAACTATTAACCTGCAAATTAACCAAAAATCAGCAGGTTAATAACCTTTTTTCAGGTGACAGGTTCCTTTTAACAATATGCAAAAAGGAAACACTATCAGCTCGGCATTGCTGATCTCAAATACAGGAATTCAACTGTCGATGCACGAAAAAAGACGCTGGGTCAGCGGCCCTGCTGTGGGTCTACAAAGAAAAAGAAGGAAAATCCAGCACTGACAAATTCTAAAAGTAATTTTTTTTATTAGGTCATATAAGGGTAAACAGGGCACACATGGGACAAAACAAAATGAACAAAAATGGAAAACAAAAGAGTGGAGGGGGGGGACTAAACATGTCCTTCCCCCTTCTTTTTTCCATTTTTTATCCTTATATGACCTAATAAAATATTTAATTAATTTATAATTTTTTGGTGTTTGATTATCCTTCATTATTTTGTGGCTCCATTGAATAACAGCCTATGCTACACTATATGGGCAAAGAAAATTGCTGGAGCACTGCATTAAAAATGTTATTACATTTTAACAAGTAGAAGCGGCACATTATAGACCATTTACTGCTGAATTAGAAATGGATTTGAAAAGATGTGACCATACAGTAATGTATATGTTTGACAAATGGATAATTATATATAATTCTGTGAAAATACAGAGAGAATGGTAGTAGGAGAGGATGCACACCGTAACAAAAGGTGAACTCAATACATTTTTCCCAAGTGTTATGTAGAGGTAAAGTTAAGCACTGCCCTCCTTTCAGAAAATATCTTAAAGGATAAAAATTTAATGGCACGCTTTAGAAGCTGTAAAATATGAATACATTCTTTAAATTTTAATTATGAATCAGAATAGCACTACATAGGATGTGACAGTGACTTTCCCCAGATGTCCAAGGCCTGTAGAGAGAAGAGGGTGCAGTAATGCCACTTAGGAAGCCCATGTGTGTGTCCAGAACTATAATGGGATGTGAAAGGAAAGACTCTTCCTGTTCTAAGTCTGACAGGCTACAGTTCTTTGCAGGAAAGTCTTATGACATGGTCAAAAATTAACTACATTTTTAGCTTAATGTGTTTATTTGGACAGTGTAGCAATGTAATTATCAGCTAAGTTTAACTTTTGAAACATATGTCCCATCATGCTGTTAAAGATGAATCTGTCATCTCATATTTATATGTCCAACTAAGTGCACAGCCTTGTAGGAAATGGAGTAACAATAAAAAAGTCCTTTTTGTTTTTACATTTGTTCCTCCGTTGCTCAAAAAAACAGCAACTCTATTGTGATGGTTCTCAGTGCCAACCCACTTATTTAGATTACTGATCCTATGTTGATTGACAGCTCTGGCTTGCCCTGAAAATTAATCTCCATTTTGTGATGACTGTCCCTGTGCAGGACAGTGCACACAAGTCACTCTCTCCAGTAGCAGACAAAGACAGAAGAGGGCCCTGGTGCAAGAGCAGTATATGGACCCTTTGCAGTTCAATAATATATTTATGACAAAAGTTGCTTTGGAGGTGAAATTGGGTCTCCTTACCTCTTGGGTCCCAGTGTGACTGCACAGGTTGCACCAATGGTGTGTCCTGACCTGACTATCTCCTCATTTCTGACATTGCTTGTCTCCTATGCTGTCACTTCAGTGGAGGAAAGAGTACATCTCTCCTTGGAGTTTACATCACTATACAGCTAATCCGGAGTGATATCGTTAAGGATAGAGTGATTTGGGTGCTTGTACTGTTATCAGCTCAGTGCAGAAGAAAGCTCCCAAATCACTCTCTCCTAGCGGATGACATTGTTTGGGAATAACTATTATTGATGTCACCTACAAGGAGAGAGTGATTTGTGTGTGATCTCTCCTACACTTAAGTGAGGAGACAAGCAATGTCAGAAGCGAGGAGAGAGTGATTTATGTGAGAGTGATCACATAATGGAGGTTTATTTTCAGATAGTGCTGGCTCCACTTCTGGCAAGTACTGTTGATCAACATAGAAGGAGTGGCAGTAATCTAAATAAATGGGTGGAACGGTGCACCAAGGCTTTTAGCTGCACTAATGGTGCACTGGAAGCAAAGGAACAGATTTCAAAACAAAGTGAAGGATTTTTCCTTATACTTCATCTCCTACCAGACTATGTGGTTTATTTGACTTATAAATATGAGGTGACAGACTCTCTTTAATGAGGTCCTGTTCTTTTATAGACTAGCACGTGTTTGATAATTACACCCATTGACAACAGCATCAGTCTTGTTTGTAGTCTACCGCAGGGGCAGGGCTAATAGGCAGGCTGGGCATGTGACTTTAGTGTTGTTAGGATTGAGAGTAAGGGGACGTTGGCCCAGCCTTACAGTGTTTTACGCAAGCATTAATGTCACTTGCAGACCTGCCTGCTCAGCTAACAAAGCACATCTGTCAGTCAAACAGCAGATAGATACGTGAGCCCGTCAGTTTCATAAAGCTACTTCTGAGAATGACCCAGTTGCCAAAGGAATGCTGTATATCTAATTTTAAGTACTGGTAGGGTGCAGCAAGTGGAATTAAACTTCAGATCGGAGAGGCGCACAAACTGAATCTTTGCCCAAGTTGAAAGAAAACTGGGCTATACTGTACATCTTGTCTACTGGTTTATATACTTATGGAGAGAAATCAGTGAGTTGCACTTGTGCACAATAAAACATAACAGATATCGTCATTTTTGTTTCTCTTTGTAAATAAGAAATCTGTCACTTGCCTTCAAGTGTTCTCAGTGGACAGATGCTGCTTCTTGTAGAGTAGATAAAACATAAAGAAGGATCTAAATAATTTATTCTTAGAAAAAAAATGTTAAAATGATATGACAAGGGAAATTTACCATCTCAGAAAGTGATGATATACCACTAGATCAGAAGGGATCTGGCTGTTAGGACACTGATCCCAGTAACACAAAAGCTAGAATTTAAGCAAGAAATATAGTTTCCCTTGTTTGCTAGTTTTCAGCATTTTCGGCATGAGCCTGAAATCGGTCTGAATAGAATAAAGGGGTTAATCTGCTTATTGATTTCATCTTCAGCTGGAGGCCAAATGAAGTCTTGCCCCTTTGCAGGTGAAGGTAAGGCTCTGTTAGGTTTTGTTCTGTGGCACACAGGGCACAGGAGAGGCAGAGAGTCTTCTGCTGCAGCCAGTTGTTTAACAGCCACACACTAGACAGTGAGGAAGAAGAGGCTGAGCTCCTGAGTCACACAGAGATTTATATATATAATTTCAAGTGTTAGTTGTAATATTAGACAAAATAAAAAGATGAGATTGAGGAAGGTACTGCTGGGGCATCTTTGCATTCTTTGTGATGTTTTTGTGCTTAGTGGCCCTTTGTGGGGTGCTCATGGTCTTTTTGGTGATGCCCATAGTCACCTGCAAGGCAGGAAACTACAACAAAAAATAAGGGAATAGGGTCTTGCTGCAGTAAACTGCACAGCCTACACGTACTGAATGTTTTACATTACTTCATAGCTAGCTCTATGTTGGTTCATTGTGCAATGCATGGTGTTCAGGTTGTTCTGAAGATCATTGTTTAAGGGGGTACTTCTGTTAAAATGTTATTGCAGCGCCCCAGAGTCCTGGTCGTTGCAGTACTGTGGCTCCGCCACTAAGGGGGGCTATGGTACGTCTGATGGCACTGAAGGAGTTCATCTGACCAGGTATCACATACACCAATACATTTCACAGTCTGGCCTCCAGGGGGAGCTAAGGGTACTATTCATTAGGCCACTCCTCACAGTCTGGTAAAACTGGGGGTTAGGCAGGAAGTTAGAGAGAAGCTGACTGGGTTGGAACCAGGCAACACCTTGTGGCAGAGGGTGTTGTAGGGGAAGATTCGGTAGGGTCCCGGTCAGGGGTGGGATCCTGACAGAGGCCTGGCAAACAGAGAAGAAAGCTACGGGACCGCGCCTGCACTTCATAGCAGCGGTGCCCTAAGAAAGGACAAGAAGTGAGATTTATTGTGCTGAGTGAGAAACGAGATCAACGCAACAGGGAGAAATACCAGTAGGAGTCATGCTGTTAGACCGAGGCAACATCCTACTGAGGCGTAAATAACCGGTGGCCGGAACGCCGAGGAAGTACAGAGCTCTAAGCATTACTTCAAACCAACGGCAGGGCAGAGAGCTATAGGCTGGCTGTCTCACCTACATCACCTACGCAGACATAGGGGGCAACCTTTGGAGAGGGGCGACTCTAGGGTCCCGGAAGAGCTCCGAGCCTTCCCGTCATACGGGTGCGTCCTACCATAAGATCTGGGGGACGAGAATAAGAAGAACATCAGAATCGAGTTGTTGTGAGGGAACACGAGGAACAGACACAACAGTTGTGGGGACTATCCCGTAAGCACAGCAGGGGAGGACCACAACACACAAGCGCTAGAAGGAAGGCACAGATTTCCACCTGCAACGGGAACTCTGGAGGTGCCATCGGACCGGCCGGACTTGCGCAGCCCGGTTAACTGTATTCCGGACTGAGGACCCAGAAGCCTTCAGTAAAGAGGTAAAGAGACTGCAACCTTGTGTCCTCGTTATTAACTGCGACCGGCACTACACCGCACCACTACTACCATCCACATCTATTACTGTACACCCCTCAGCAGGGTCACGGACTGGGTCTAGCCACCGTGACAACCCCAGAGCAGAGACTCAGAGGCCCGGTACCGGGTACCCCTCGTGTTGTGAATTTGCTTTTTGCTCCCTCTAGTGGTTACTAGTTTTTTGACTCTGGTTTTTCTGTCTTTCCTTTTATCCGCACCTGGGTCGTTAGTTAGGGGTGTTGCTATATAAGCTCCCTGGACCTTCAGTTCAATGCCTGGCAACGTAGTTATCAGAGCTAGTCTGCTGTGCTCTTGTCTACTGATCCTGGTTCCAGTTATATCAGCTAAGTCTGCCTTTTGCTTTTTGCTATTTGTTTTGGTTTTGTATTTTTGTCCAGCTTGTTCCAAATCTATATCCTGACCTTTGCTGGAAGCTCTAGGGGGCTGGTGTTCTCCCCCCGGACCGTTAGACGGTTCGGGGGTTCTTGAATTTCCAGTGTGGATTTTGATAGGGTTTTTGTTGACCATATAAGTTATCTTTCTTTATTCTGCTATCAGTAAGCGGGCCTCTCTGTGCTAAACCTGGTTCATTTCTGTGTTTGTCATTTCCTCTTACCTCACCGTCATTATTTGTGGGGGGCTTCTATCCAGCTTTGGGGTCCCCTTCTCTGGAGGCAAGAAAGGTCTTTGTTTTCCTCTACTAGGGGTAGCTAGATTCTCCGGCTGGCGCGTGTCATCTAGAATCAACGTAGGAATGATCCCCGGCTACTTCTAGTGTTGGCGTTAGGAGTAGATATATGGTCAACCCAGTTACCACTGCCCTATGAGCTGGATTTTTGTATTCTGCAGACTTCCACGTTCCTCTGAGACCCTCGCCATTGGGGTCATAACAGTTTGCCAGGCCAGTATTAAATGTTTAATGCATTGCAGAAGAGGGATTATAAGAAAGAAGATTCTGAGTTTTTTTTTTCTCCTTCCCCTTTACCTCAGAGTGGCTATGCTTGCTGCAGACATGAATGTCCAGACCTTGATTACAAGTGTGGACCAGCTGGCTACTCGTGTGCAGGGCATACAAGACTATGTTATCAGAAATCCTAGGTCAGAACCTAAAATACCGATTCCTGAACTGTTTTCCGGAGACAGGTTTAAGTTTAGGAATTTCGTGAATAATTGTAAATTGTTTTTGTCCCTGAGACCCTGTTCATCAGGAGATTCTGCTCAGCAAGTAAAGATTGTTATTTCGTTCTTACGGGGCGACCCTCAGGATTGGGCTTTTTCGCTGGCGCCAGGAGATCCGGCATTGGCTGATCTTGATGCGTTTTTTCTGGCGCTCGGTTTACTTTATGAGGAACCCAATCTTGAGATTCAGGCAGAAAAGGCCTTGCTGTCTATGTCTCAGGGGCAGGACGAGGCTGAAGTGTATTGCCAAAAATTTCGGAAATGGTCCGTGCTGACACATTGGAACGAGTGTGCACTGGCCGCTAATTTTAGAAATGGCCTTTCTGAAGCCATTAAGAATGTTATGGTGGGTTTTCCCATTCCCACAGGTCTGAATGATACTATGGCACTGGCTATTCAAATTGACCGGCGGTTGCGGGAGCGCAAAACCGCAAATTCCCTCATGGTGTTGTCTGAACAGACACCTAATTCGGTGCAATGTGATAGAAAAACCGCAAATTCCCTCATGGTGTTGTCTGAACAGACACCTGATTTAATGCAATGTGATAGAATCCTGACTAGAAATGAGCGGAAAATTCATAGACGCCGGAATGGCTTGTGCTACTACTGTGGTGATTCTACACATGTTATCTCAGCATGCTCTAAACGTATAGCTAAGGTTGTTAGTCCTGTCACCGTTGGTAATTTGCAACCTAAATTTATTCTGTCTGTAACTTTGATTTGCTCACTGTCATCTTATCCTGTCATGGCGTTTGTAGATTCAGGTGCTGCCCTGAGTCTCATGGATCTCTCATTTGCTAAGCGCTGTGGATTTACTCTTGAACCATTAGAAAATCCTATTCCTCTTAGGGGTATTGATGCTACACCATTGGCAGCAAATAAACCGCAGTATTGGACTCAGGTTACCATGTGCATGACTCCTGAACACCGCGAGGTGATACGTTTCCTGGTTTTACATAAAATGCATGATTTGGTCGTTTTAGGGCTGCCATGGTTACAGACCCATAATCCAGTCCTGGACTGGAAGGCTATGTCAGTCTCAAGTTGGGGCTGTCGTGGTATTCATGAGGATTCCCTGCCTGTGTCTATTGCTTCTTCTACGCCTTCGGAAGTTCCGGAGTATTTGTCTGATTATCAGGATGTCTTCAGTGAGTCTGAGTCCAGTGCACTGCCTCCTCATAGGGACTGTGACTGTGCTATAGATTTGATCCCAGGCAGTAAATTTCCTAAGGGAAGACTGTTTAATCTGTCGGTACCTGAACATACCGCTATGCGTTCATATATCAAGGAGTCTCTGGAAAAAGGACATATTCGTCCGTCTTCTTCCCCTCTTGGTGCGGGATTCTTTTTTGTGGCAAAAAAGGACGGATCTTTGAGACCTTGTATTGATTATCGGCTTTTAAATAAGATCACTGTCAAATTTCAGTATCCTTTACCGCTGTTGTCTGACTTGTTTGCCCGGATTAAGGGTGCCAAGTGGTTCACCAAGATAGACCTTCGTGGTGCGTACAACCTTGTGCGCATTAAGCAAGGTGATGAATGGAAAACCGCATTCAATACGCCCGAAGGTCATTTTGAGTACTTGGTGATGCCTTTTGGGCTCTCCAATGCGCCTTCAGTTTTTCAGTCCTTTATGCATGACATTTTCCGGAAGTATCTGGATAAATTTTTGATTGTTTATCTGGATGATATTTTGGTTTTTTCTGATAATTGGGATTCGCATGTGGAGCAGGTCAGGTTGGTCTTTAAAATTTTGCGTGAAAATTCTTTGTTTGTCAAGGGCTCAAAGTGTCTCTTTGGTGTACAGAAGGTTCCCTTTTTGGGGTTCATTTTTTCCCCTTCTGCTGTGGAGATGGACCCAGTCAAGGTCCGAGCTATTCTTGATTGGACTCAGCCCTCGTCAGTTAAGAGTCTTCAGAAGTTCTTGGGCTTCGCTAACTTCTACCGTCGTTTTATCGCTAATTTTTCTAGCATTGTGAAACCTTTGACAGATATGACCAAGAAGGGCTCCGATGTAGCTAACTGGGCTCCTGCTGCCGTGGAGGCTTTCCAGGAGTTGAAACGCCGGTTTACTTCGGCGCCTGTTTTGTGCCAGCCTGACGTCTCACTTCCCTTTCAGGTTGAGGTGGATGCTTCGGAGATTGGGGCAGGGGCCGTTTTGTCGCAGAGAGGCCCTGGTTGCTCTGTTATGAAACCTTGTGCCTTTTTCTCTAGGAAGTTTTCGCCTGCCGAGCGAAATTATGATGTGGGCAATCGGGAGTTGTTGGCCATGAAATGGGCATTTGAGGAGTGGCGTCATTGGCTCGAGGGTGCTAAGCATCGTGTGGTGGTCTTGACTGATCACAAAAATCTGATGTATCTCGAGTCTGCTAAACGCCTTAATCCGAGACAGGCCCGCTGGTCATTGTTTTTCTCCCGCTTTGATTTTGTTGTCTCGTATTTACCAGGTTCAAAGAATGTGAAGGCCGATGCTCTTTCTAGGAGCTTTGTGCCTGATGCTCCTGGAGTCGCTGATCCTGTTGGTATTCTTAAA
Organism: Ranitomeya variabilis; assembly: GCF_051348905.1. Taxonomy (NCBI): domain Eukaryota; kingdom Metazoa; phylum Chordata; class Amphibia; order Anura; family Dendrobatidae; genus Ranitomeya; species Ranitomeya variabilis. Next base: position 957,485,583 of record NC_135232.1, read on the forward strand.
GATGGAGTTATCTTGTCAGCTATTTCTCCGGATCTGCGACGTGTGTTGCAGAGATTTCAGGCTGATAGGCCTGAGTTTTGTCCACCTGACAGACTGTTTGTTCCGGATAAGTGGACCAGCAGAGTCATTTCCGAGGTTCATTCCTCGGTGTTGGCAGGTCACCCGGGAATTTTTGGCACCAGAGATCTGGTGGCCAGGTCCTTTTGGTGGCCTTCCTTGTCAAGAGATGTGCGGTCATTTGTGCAGTCCTGTGGGACTTGTGCTCGAGCTAAGCCTTGCTGTTCTCGTGCCAGCGGTTTGCTCTTGCCCTTGCCTGTCCCGAAGAGACCTTGGACACATATCTCCATGGATTTCATTTCTGATCTTCCGCTATCTCAGGGCATGTCCGTTATCTGGGTGATATGTGATCGCTTCTCCAAGATGGTCCATTTGGTTCCTTTGCCTAAGCTGCCTTCCTCTTCCGATCTGGTTCCTGTGTTTTTCCAGAACGTGGTTCGTTTGCACGGCATCCCTGAGAATATTGTGTCAGACAGAGGATCCCAGTTCGTTTCCAGGTTCTGGCGATCCTTTTGTAGTAGGATGGGCATTGATTTGTCGTTTTCGTCTGCTTTCCATCCTCAGACTAATGGACAGACGGAGCGAACCAATCAGACTTTGGAGGCTTATTTGAGGTGTTTTGTCTCTGCTGATCAGGACGATTGGGTGACATTCTTGCCGTTGGCTGAGTTTGCCCTTAATAATCGGGCTAGTTCCGCCACCTTGGTTTCGCCTTTTTTCTGCAACTCTGGTTTCCATCCTCGCTTTTCTTCGGGTCATGTGGAGCCTTCTGACTGTCCTGGGGTGGATTCTGTGGTGGATAGGTTGCAGCAGATCTGGAATCATGTGGTGGACAACTTGAAGTTGTCACAGGAGAAGGCTCAGCGCTTTGCCAACCGCCGCCGCGGTGTGGGTCCCCGACTACGCGTTGGGGATTTGGTGTGGCTTTCTTCCCGCTTTGTTCCTATGAAGGTCTCCTCTCCCAAATTTAAACCTCGTTTTATTGGGCCTTACAAGATATTGGAAATCCTTAATCCTGTATCTTTTCGTCTGGATCTTCCTGTGTCGTTTGCTATTCACAATGTATTTCATAGGTCCTTGTTGCGGCGGTACATTGTGCCTGTAGTTCCTTCTGCTGAGCCTCCTGCTCCGGTGTTGGTTGAGGGCGAGTTGGAGTACGTGGTGGAGAAGATCTTGGATTCTCGCCTCTCCAGGCGGAGGCTTCAGTACCTGGTCAAGTGGAAGGGCTATGGTCAGGAGGATAATTCCTGGGTGGTCGCCTCTGATGTTCATGCGGCCGATTTAGTTCGTGCCTTTCATGCCGCTCATCCTGATCGCCCTGGTGGTCATGGTGAGGGTTCGGTGACCCCTCACTAAGGGGGGGGTACTGTTGTGAATTTGCTTTTTGCTCCCTCTAGTGGTTACTAGTTTTTTGACTCTGGTTTTTCTGTCTTTCCTTTTATCCGCACCTGGGTCGTTAGTTAGGGGTGTTGCTATATAAGCTCCCTGGACCTTCAGTTCAATGCCTGGCAAAGTAGTTATCAGAGCTAGTCTGCTGTGCTCTTGTCTACTGATCCTGGTTCCAGTTATATCAGCTAAGTCTGCCTTTTGCTTTTTGCTATTTGTTTTGGTTTTGTATTTTTGTCCAGCTTGTTCCAAATCTATATCCTGACCTTTGCTGGAAGCTCTAGGGGGCTGGTGTTCTCCCCCCGGACCGTTAGACGGTTCGGGGGTTCTTGAATTTCCAGTGTGGATTTTGATAGGGTTTTTGTTGACCATATAAGTTACCTTTCTTTATTCTGCTATCAGTAAGCGGGCCTCTCTGTGCTAAACCTGGTTCATTTCTGTGTTTGTCATTTCCTCTTACCTCACCGTCATTATTTGTGGGGGGCTTCTATCCAGCTTTGGGGTCCCCTTCTCTGGAGGCAAGAAAGGTCTTTGTTTTCCTCTACTAGGGGTAGCTAGATTCTCCGGCTGGCGCGTGTCATCTAGAATCAACGTAGGAATGATCCCCGGCTACTTCTAGTGTTGGCGTTAGGAGTAGATATATGGTCAACCCAGTTACCACTGCCCTATGAGCTGGATTTTTGTATTCTGCAGACTTCCACGTTCCTCTGAGACCCTCGCCATTGGGGTCATAACACCCTCGGCCCTGCGGCAGTGGGGGCGCTACATTATCACCTATCTATGGTATAGGTGATAACTTATTGATTGGGTGTCTGTCCACTTGGACTTTTATCCTCAAGGAACTACCAGTGTGAAAGCACTATTGCTTTTTTATTCATTCTCCATTGGTGTGCTGGAAAAAGTATGCAATGAATTCAGCAGTCCCATAGGGAATAAATGAAGCAGCAATCGAGCATGTGCACTAACACTCCATTCTTACAAAGATACTGTACATCTTCTCCTTTCTGCTGGTAGGTGCGGGTCCCATCGGTCGAACCCCAACTGGTCAATGAGTTATCCATCATCCTGTAGATAGGAGATAACTTGTTTTCACTGGAGAACCCATTTAAGCCACTCATCAATGTTAGCATCATGTTCTAAGCACAATCTAAACCACAAAGACCACAGCAGATACATTTGCAGTGTCACAGTGAAGTTATTGTTGTGCTACATGGCAGAATTTTGAAAATAACCTTGCCTATGAATGGCAAAGAGTTGATGTAACTAACATTGATTTTAATGATTTTAACCTTAAATGTTTATTTATTGGAAGGATCTAATCTATTTTCTTATATACTTTAATTATAAAGTCCCTACTGTTCCCTCTCTACTTTCATTAACTGCTTTATTTTATTTTTCTACCTACTTCTAGTTTGATGACATGTAATTTGAGAATCCCCAGTGAACGATTTCATACTTAAACAAGGCGTCATCAGGGGGCAAGTGACATCTATTTGAAGGTCTGGGTTAGTCCTTGCTCCATCGGTTGTCAATTCCAATGTATGCTCAGTACGCTGTACGATGTTACCTTCTATGCACAGTGACAGTGCACTTCCTCACCGCTCTGATAAGATGTGTCATGGGCTAGCAATAGAGCGCACTGTACAGTTGTGTGAAAAAGTTTTTGCCCCTTCCTGATTTCCTACTCTTTTCAATGTTTGTCACACTTAAATGTTTCAACTCACTAAACCCTTTTAAATATTAGACAAAGATAACACAAGCAAGCACAAAATGCAGATTTTAAATGAATGTGTTTATTATTAAAGGAAAAAATAATCCAAACCTACAGGGCCTGTGTGAAAAAGTGAGTGCCCTTTAAACCTAAGAACTGGTTGGCCCACCATTAGCAGGAAAAACTGCAATCAAGCATTTGCGATAACTGGCAATGAGTCTTTTACAACTATCTGGAGGAATTTAGACCTGATCATCTTTGCAGAATTGTTGTAATTCAGCCACATTGGGGGGTTTCCGAGCATGACCTTTATAAAGTCATGCCACAGTATCTCAATTGGATTAAGGTCAGGACTTTGGCTAGGTCACTCTAAAGTCTTAATTTTGTTTTACTTAAACAAAACACTCACCTTAATGTTTGAATTCCACATAGATAGACATTGAAAAAATAATCACCACTCCAATAGTTGCAAAAAGCAAATGGACTTTATTTAGTCCATGTGGCGTGGTGACATTTCGGTTCTACTGAACCTTTCTCAAGCAGTAAAATAAGTGAACATAGGAAGTATATATAGGAAGATTTCATTAATGTGCAATTTTCAAATTATTTATAAAGTACAATTGAATATAATACATTTCTGTCATGAACGTGGTTTGTGGAACCACTGTGCCATGGACCACGGAGAGCCTGGAGGGGCGTGACTAAGAGAGCACCGAACTGTTCACTAGAGCCTCTGATGGTAAGGTTAGGCTTGGCTCCCGATGAACACCAGGTGCCACTTCAGGACAGACCAATTAACTCGCAGCAGCTGGACCCAGTAGGACTGGATGGTGCAGCAGGCAGAGTTGGTATCAGAGTGCAGCAGACAGAGTTTGTATCAGAGTGCAGCAGGCAGAGTTCGTATCAGAGTGCAGCAGGCAGAGTTCATATCAGAGTGCAGCAGGCAGAGCTTGAATCAGAGTGCAGCAGGCAGAGTTCGTATCAGATTGCAGCAGGCAGGATCTGCACCAGAGTGCAGCAGGCAGGATCTGCACCAGAGTGTAGCAGGAACTGGTACGCAACCTTACGCAACTTAGACTGCAGAACAGGAAAGTTGCTCAGGCACCTCGCTAGTGAGGAGGAAGCAATATATGCATAATGCCCCACAGCCATTGGCTAGGGAGGAAATAGCAAGTGCACGCGCTGGCCCCTTAAGAGGGCGGGAGCTCGCATGCACGTGCCCTAAGGACATGGCTGGCATCCTGACTGGAAGCCCTGCTGGATGCATGCAGAGCATGGGGAAGGAAGGAACTCACCGCAGCGCAGGTGAGTGAAGTGACACGCCGGAGACTCTGCCTGTCAGAGCAGGGATCCGGTGTGGTGCTAACAATTTCAACTTACAGAACATGCAACTATTCAATTCATTTAATATAAAGTGCAATTGTTTCAAAGTGCAAATGATAGTTGTAAACACATGATTATAATGTACATTCATCCATAGTTGGCATAATAATTACTTCATGTGTTTACTATAATTAAATATGGCTCATCCACATATACGTTGTTACAGAATATATTAACCACATGTGCTGTGCTGATAACGATGTCTATACAGCGCTACTGCACATGTCCAATCACATTTATGCCCAGTAGGCAATAACATCAATTTTGGGTCAAAGGAATCTTGCGCTTAGACGCTCAAGTCTGCGCAGTACCCCTTGCATATTCGCACCTGCGTAGTAGCGCTTAGATGTCCGCACCTGTGCAGTGACACTTAACCCCTTAATCCCATATGATGTGCTATCCCGTCGAGGTGACTTGGGACTTAGTTCGCAGGGACGGGATAGTACGTCATAGGCGATCGGCCACACTCACGGGGGGAGTGCGGCCGATCGCCGACGGGTGTCAGCTGATTATTACAGCTAACATCCGGCACTATGTGGTCACGGACCGCTCCTGGCACATTAACCCCTGAAACACTGAAACATGATCGCAGCGTTTCGGCGGCATAGGGAAGCATCGCGCAGGGAGACCCTCGGAAGAACACTATGTGATCGTGTTGTTCCAAGGGTCTTCTCCCTGCAGGCCCCGAATCCAAAATGGCCACGGAGCTCCTTCCGGGTCCTGCAGGGAGGTGGCCTGCAAGCCTCCTGCACTGCCTGTCAGATCGCTGATCTGACACAGTGCTTTGAAAAGTGTCGGACCAGCGATCTGACACTATATAGTCATGTCTCCCCCTGGGACAAAGTAAAAAAGTTAAAAAAAACAATATTTACGTGTTTAAAAAAAAAAAAAATTCGAACAAAAAGTGGAATAACACGCGATCAAAAAGATGGATATAAATAAACATGGTACCGCTGAAAATGTCCTCTTGTCCCGCAAAAAACGAGCCACGATACAGCATCATCAGAGAAAAAAAAAGTTATAGTCCTCAGAATAAAGCGATGCAAAAATAATTATTTTTTATATAAAATAGTTTTTATCGTATAAAAGCACCAAAACATAAAAAAATGATGTAAATGAGGTATCGCTGTAATCGTACTAACCTGAAGGATAAAACTGCTTTATCAATTTTACCAAACACGGAACTGTATAAACGCCCCCCCTCCCCCCCAAAAGAAATTCATGAATTGCTGGTTTTTGGTCTTTCTGCCTCACAAAAATCAACATAAAAAGCGATCAAAAAATGTCACGTGCCCGGAAATGGTACCAATACAAACGTCAACTCGTCCTGCAAAAATAAGACCTCAAATGACTCTGTGGACCAAAATATGGAAAAATTATAGCTCTCAAAATGTGGAGATGCAAAAACTATTTTTTGCAATAAAAAGCGTCTTTTAGTGTGTGACAGCTGCCAATCATAAAAATCTGCTAAAACCCCCCCACTATAAATAGTAAATCAAACCCCCCTTCATCACCCCCTTAGTTAGGGGAAAATAATAAAATTAAAAAAATGTATTTATTTCCATTTTCCCATTAGGGTTAGGGTTGGGGCTAAAGATAGGGTTAGGGCTACAGTTAGGGTTGGGGCTAAAGTTAGGGCTAGGGTTGGGGCTAAAGTTAGGGTTAGGGTTGGGGCTAAAGTTAGGGTTAAGGCTACAGTTAGTGTTCGGGCTAAAGTTAGGGTTAGGGTTGGGGCTAATGTTAGGGTTAGGGTTGGGCTAAAGTTAGGGTTAGGGTTGAGGCTAAAGTTAGGGTTAGGGCTACAGTTAGGGTTGGGGCTAAAGTTAGGGTTAGGGTTGGGGCTAAAGTTAGGGTTAGGGTTGGTGCTAAAGATAGGGTTAGGGTTTGGATTACATTTACAGTTGGGATTAGGGTTGGGATTAGGGTTAGGAGTGTGTCAGGGTTTGGGGCATGGTTAGGGTTATGGTTTGGATTAGGGTTAGGGGTGTGTTGGAGTTGGGGGTGTGGTTAGGGTTGGGATTAGGGTTAGGTGTGTGTTGGAGTTAGGGGTGTGGTTAGGGTTGGGATTAGGATTAGGGATGTGTTGGGGTTAGGGTTGTGGTTAGGGTTGGGATTAGGGTTAGGGGTGTGTTTGGGTTAGGTTTGGAGTTAGAATTGAGGTGTTTCCACTGTTTAGGCACATCAGGGGCTCTCCAAACGCGACATGGCGTCCGATCTTAATTCCAGCCAATTCTGCGTTGAAAAAGTAAACCAGTGCTCCTTCCCTTCTGAGCTCTCCCATGCGCCCAAACAAAGGTTTACCCCAACATATGGGGTATCAGCGTACTCAGGACAAATTGGACAACTTTTGGTGTCCAATTTCTCTTGTTACCCTTGGGAAAATAAAATTTTGGGGGGCTAAAAAAACATTTTTGTGGGAAAAAAAATGATTTTTTATTTTCATGGCTCTGCGTTATAAACTGTAGTGAAACACTTGGGGGTTCAAAGTTCTCACAACACATTTAGATAAGTTCCTTGGGGGTCTAGTTTCCAGTATGAGGTCACTTGTGGGGGGTTTCTACTGTTTAGGTACATCAGGGGCTCTGCAAATGCAACGTGACATTGTAGACCAATCCATCTAAGTCTACATTCCAAACGGCGCTCTTTCCTTTCTGAGCTCTGGCATGTGCCCAAACAGTGGTTCCCCCCCACATATGGGGGGGACAGCGTACTCAGGACAAATTGGACAACAACTTTTGCAGTCCAATTTCTCCTGTTACCCTTGGGAAAATACAAAACTGGGGGCTAAAAAATAATTTTTGTAGAAAAAAAAAGAATTCTTATTTTCACGGCTCTGCGTTGTAAATTGTAGTGTAGTTCCTTAGGGGGTCTACTTTCCAAAATGTGTCACTAGTGGAAAGTTTCCACTGTTTAGGCACATCAGGGGCTCTCCAAATGCGACATGGTGTCCTATCTCAATTCCAGTCAATTTTGCATTGAAAAGTCAAACGGCGCTCCTTCCCTTCCGAGCTCTTCCATGCGCCCAAACAGTGATTTACCCCCACATATGGGGTATCAGCGTACTCAGTACAAATTGCACAACAACTTTTGGGGTCCAATTTCTTCTTTTACCCTTGGCAAAATAAAAAATTGGGGGCGAAAAAATTATTTTTGTGAAAAAATATGATTTTTTTATTTTTACGGCTCTACATTATAAACTTCTGTGAAGCACTTGGTGGGTCAAAGTGCTCACCACACATCTAAATAAGTTCCTTAGGGGTCTACTTTCCAAAATGGTGTCACTTGTGGGGGGGTTTCAATGTTTAGGCACATCACGGCATCTCCAAACGCGACATGGCGTCCTATCTCAATTTCAGTCAATTTTGCATTGAAAAGTCAAACGGCGCTCCTTTCCTTCCGAGCTCTGCCATGTGCGCAGGGCCGTATGTAGAGTTTCTGCTGCCCTAGGCACTTTTAGTGCTGCCTCCCCCTTCGGTGAGTATGACACTATCGGCAGTGACTTTGGCAAGAATGGGTGATGTGAAAGTAGCCTTTTGCAGCAGATCGGGCAGTCTTTCTGCATCTGCTGCGTAACGGATCACTTACAGCAACACTGCGTTAGGCCTCATTCATTCCCTATGGGATTTGCGGCACTTGCCGTGATCTGGCAAATGCGGTACCATACCCTCCAACTTTTCATGAAGGGAAGGAGGTATAAAATTTGCAGCGCACGTAGGCAAATTTTAGGCCACGCCTCTGACCACACCCATTTCTCAACTAGTCACACCCATATCCACGTCCCAACCACAGCCATTTAGCACTGCTGATCACGGTGTTTCATATACAATAATTATAAACAAAAAAAATATGGCCACACAGTGCTCCAATACTGTATAATGGCCACACATGATGCTCCATACTGTATAATGGCCCCACATGATGCTCCATACCGTATAATGGCCACACATGATGCTCCATACTGTATAATGGCCACACATGATGCTCCATACTGTATAACGGCCACACATGATGCTCAATACTGTATAATGGCCACACACAGTTCTCCACACTGTATAATGATCCCACATGATGCTCCATACCGTATAATGCCCACACATGATGCTCCATACTGTATAATGGCCACACAGTGCTCCATACTGTATAATGGCCACACAGTGCTCCATACTGTATAACGGCCACATATGATGCTCCATAATGTATAATGGCCACACACAGTTCTCCATACTGTATAATGATCCCACATGATGCTCAATACTGTATAATGGCAACACGTGATGCTCCATACTGTATAACGGCCACACATGATGCTCCATACTGTATAACGGCCACACATGATGCTCAATACTGTATAATGGCCACACATGATGCTCCATACTGTATAATGGCCACATAGTTCTCCATACTGTATAATGATCCCACAGGATGCTCAATACTGTATAATGGCCACACATGATGCTCCATACTGTATAATAACCCCCCCTCCTGTATGCATGGCTCATCTCCCTCCCATCCCATATGCATGGCTCATATCCCCCCTCCTGTATGCATGGCTCATATTCCCCCTCCTGTATGCATGGCTCATATTCCCCCCTGTATGCATGGCTCATATTCCCCCCCCTGTATGCATGGCTCATATTCCCCCTTGTATGCATGGCTCATATTCCCCCTCCTGTATGCATGGCTCATATTCCCCCTCCTGTATGCATGGCTCATATTTCCCCCCCTTGTATGCATGGCTCATATTCCCCTTCCTGTATGCATGGCTCATATTCCCCCCTGTATGCATGGCTCATATTCCCCCCTGTATGCATGGCTCATATTCCCCCTCCTGTATGCATGGCTCATATTCCCCCTCCTGTATGCATGGCTCATATTCCCCCACTGTATGCATGGCTCATATTCCCCCTCCTGTATGCATGGCTCATATTCCCCCTCCTGTATGCATGGCTCATATTTCCCCCCCTTGTATGCATGGCTCATATTCCCCCCCCCCTGTATGCATGGCTCATATTCCCCCACCTGTATGCATGGCTCATATTCCCCCCTGTATGCATGGCTCATATTCCCCCTCCTGTATGCATGGCTCATAATCCCCCCCCTGTATGCATGGCTGATATTCCCCCCCATATGCATGGCTCATATTCCCCCCCCTGTATGCATGGCTCATATTCCCCTCCTATATGCATGGCTCATATTCCCCCTCCTGTATGCATGGCTCATATTCCCCCCTGTATGCATGGCTCATATTCCCCCCTGTATGCATGGCTCATCTCTCAACCCCCCCACTCCCGCTCCCACTCCCATCTAGCATGGCGCTGCTTACTGTCCTCCTTCATCCCCCCGTCCCTTGTCCCCCGTCCCTCATACTCACCTTTGTTTCCCACACCACGCAGCCGCGCCGACATCCCTCTGGCTCTGTCCCGACTCTCGGCGCAGCACCTTCTTCCTGCGTGAGCGGTCATGTGATACCTGTAACAACTCTGCAGGCATCACGGCATGGCCTCTCATCTCTCACACTATCTTACCCACTGCTCCAGGTCATGTTGCGGTTTCTGTTTCTTGCCAGCGCCATATTCTGTGTCTCTGCTCTCTGCATGCTTCCTGGCTGTGTGTATAGGGGGGCGGCGCATGAACTCTCTGGTTCTTATAGGAATCAGGTGCACCTGTCTAATCTGTTCCTGACCAATTACCAAGAGGCCTCCAGTATTTAGTGCAGCTCCACCCAGTGGACTGGGCCTGTGCAATGTGCTAGCTCAGTTTGTGTTTAGCTTCTGAGTTTGCCAGGCCTTGCTCTGTGTTACTCCCTCTCTAGAGGCTTTTCTTAGTGTTCTTGCATTGATCTTGTTGTCCGCCCTCCAGGAGGCAGAATATCCTGGTCCCTGTGTCTTTGTTCTTTTCTTGTTCCCTTTCCTTGTCTGAACTTAGTCTTATCTCGGTCTCCTTGTCTGTGGCTTCCTTCCCTGTTGTGTCTTTCTTTGTGTTCTCAGTCTGCTTTTGCTCTGCACTCTTGTGGCTCTGCCTGCTCTGTACCTTTGTGGCTTTATCTCTGCTCCGCACTCCTGCGGTTCTGCTCCATTCTACGCTGCTTAGCTTCTGCTGCTGCAGTAATCTCTTGCTGCAGCTCCTCTCCGCATTTCTTGCTGTTCTGCTCTGCTTTGCTGCTGCAGAAACCTCTTGCTGCAGCTCCTCTCCACATTCCTTGTGGCTCCGCTCTGCTTAGCTTCTGCTGCTGCAGTAATCTCTTGCTGCAGCTCCTCTCCACATTCCTTGTGGTTCCACTCTGCTTAGCTTCTGCTGCTGCAGTAATCTCTTGCTACAGCTCCTCTCCGCATTCCTTGCGGTTCTGCTCTGCTTTGCTGCTGCAGAAACCTCTTGCTGCAGCTCCTCTCCACATTCCTTGTGGCTCTGCTCTGCTTAGCTTTTATTGCTGCGCTATCTCTTGCTGCTCTACCACTCCTATCTGCAGCCTTGTGGTTCTCTTCTTGTCTGAACAGGTCCCAATCTGTTCTTCTTTCTCCTTTCCTTTTGGCTTGTTTCCGTACCTGCATCTCCTGTGTGAACAGATCCCAACCTGTTCCTTCATACCCCATTCATTTCTGCTTATTTCCTTTCCTGCACTTCATGTGTGAACAGTTCCCTACCTGTTCCTCCATACTTCATATCCGTTCCTGCACCTCCTGTGTAAACAAGTCCCTACCTGTTCCTCCATACTACATATCTATGCCTGCCAGCCCTGTGTTCTCTGCCGTGCCTGCCAGCCCTGTGTTCTCTGCCGTGCCTGCCAGCCCTGTGTTCTCTGCAATGCCTGCCAGCCCTGTGTTCTTTGCCATGCCTTCCAGCCCTGTGTTCTCTGCCATGCCTGCCAGCCCTGTGTTCTCTGCCGTGTATCTGCCAGCCCTGTGCCTCAGCCGTGCCAGCCTACTCATCTGAGTTTCAGCCATCCTCTTCTGCCAGTCCTGCCTGATGCCCATACCAATCCTGGTGTTCCTGTCTCCCAAGTGGGATCAGCAGCCACAGCCAGACACCATCCTGGAGTAGCACCTGGCAGCTGCCTGCTGCACAAGCCTGACCTCACCATCAGAGGCTCCAGTGAAAACCCAGGCAGCTGTCATAGTCACGCCCCTTCAAGGGTAGTCTGGTTTGTGGCACAGTGGGGCCACAAACCCCCCGAGCTCACGCCCACCAGTCAGGGCATTGAGCGTGACAATACCGCTCATTAAGGTCATGCATATGCGCATATTCATGACCTTAATGAGCGGTACCACATGACCGCTCACTCAGGACGAGCTGCATACGCTGAGACCAGGCATCGCTAGAGCAGGGTGAGTATGACATCTTCAAGGAGGGTGGGTGGAAGGCGGGCGGGCGGCCGGGGGGGCTGGGGGCGGTCGGTCGGGAGGTGACCCACGACTTAAATTAGAAAAAAAAAAAAAAACAACCTTGCTCAGGTGCCGCCCCCCGCATTGTCCCGCCCTAGGCACGTACCCTCAAGTGCCTAGTGGCAAATATGGCCCTGCATGTGCCCAAACAGTAGTTTACCCCCACATATGGGATATCAGCATACTCATGACAAATTGTACAACAACTTTTGGTGTCCAATTTCTCCTGTTATCCTTGGTAAAATAAAACAAATTGGAGCTGAAGTAAATTTTTTGTGAAAATAGTTAAATGTTCATTTTTTTTAAACATTCCAAAAATTTCTCTGAAACACCTGAAGGGTTAATAAACTGCTTGAATGTGGTTTTGAGCACCTTGAGCGGTGCAGTTTTTAGAAAGGTGTCACACTTGGGTATTTTCTATCATACAGACCCCTCAAAGTTACTTCAAATGTGAGGTGGTCCCTAAGAAAAATGGTGTTGTAAAAATGAGAAATTGCTGGTCAACTTTTAACCCTTTTACTCCCTAGCAAAGAAAAATTTTGGTCCCAAAATTGTGCTGATGTAAAGTAGACATGTGGGAAATGTTGCTTATTAAGTATTTTGTGTGACATTTCTCAGGTGTTTCACAGCAGCAGAAGCAACATGGAGGGGAAAAATTAACATTTAACTTTTTAGTCACAAAAATGATCTTTTCGCAACAATTTTTTTATTTTCCCAAGGGTAAAAGGAGAAACTGGACCACGAATGTTGTTGTCCAATTTGTCCTGAGTACGCTGATACCTCATATGTGGGGGTAAACCACTGTTTGGGCGCACGGCAGGGCTCGGAAGGGAAGGAGCGCCATTTGACTTTTTGAATGAAAAATTGGCTCCAATCTTTAGCGGACACCATGTCGCGTTTGGAGAGCCCCCGTGTGCCTAAACATTGGAGCTCCCCCACAAGTGACCCCATTTTGGAAACTAGACCCCCCAAGGAACTTATCTAGAAGCATAGTGAGCACTTTAAACCCCCAGGTGCTTCACAAATTAATCCGTAAAAATGAAAAAGTACTTTTTTTTCACACAAAATTTCTTTTAGCCTTAATTTTTTCATTTTCACATGGGCAACAGGATAAAATGGATCCTAAAATTGGTTGGGCAATTTCTCCTGAGTACGCCAATACCTCATATGTGGGGGTAAACTACTGTTTGGGCACATGGTAAGGCTCGGAAGGGAAGGAGCGCCATTTGACTTTTTGAATGAAAAATTATCTCCATAGTTAGCGGACACCATGTCAGGTTTGGAGAGGCCCTGTGTGCCTAAACATTAGAGCTCCCCCACAAGTGACCCCATTTTGGAAACTAGACCCCCCAAGGAACTTATCTAGATGCATAGTGAGCACTTTAAACCCTCAGGTGCTTCACAAATTGAGCCGTAAAAATGAAAAAGTACTTTTTTTTCACACAAAATTTCGTTTAGCCTCAATTTTTTCATTTTCACATGGGCAACAGGATAAAATGGATCCTAAAATTTGTTGGGCAATTTCTCCTGAGTACGCCGATACCTCATATGTGGGGGTAAACCACTGTTTGGGTGCACGGCAAGGCTCGGAAGGGAAGGCGCGCCATTTGACTTTTTGAATGGAAAATTAGCTCCAATCGTTAGTGGACACCATGTCACGTTTGGAGAGTCCCTGTGTGCCTAAACATTGGAGCTCCCCTACAATTGACCCCATTTTGGAAACTAGACCCCCCAAGAAACTAATCTAGACGCATAGTGAGCACTTAAAACCCCCAGGTGCTTCACAGAAGTTTATAACGCAGAGCCATGAAAATAAAAAAATTATTTTTCTTTCCTCAAAAATGATTTTTAGCCCGGAGTTTTTTATTTTCCCAAGGATAATAGGAGAAATTGGACCCCAAATGTTGTTGTCCAGTTTGTCCTGAGTACGATGATACCCCATATGTGGGGGTAAACCACTGTTTGGGCGCACGGCAGGGCTCGGAAGGGAAGGCACGCCATTTGGCTTTTTGAATGGAAAATTAGCTTCAATCATTAGCGGACACCATGTCGCGTTTGGAGAGCCCCTGTGTGCCTAAACATTGGAGCTCCCGCACAAGTGACCCCATTTTGGAAACTAGACCTCCCAAGGAACTAATCTAGATGTGTGGTGAGCACTTTGAACCCCCAAGTGCTTCACAGAAGTTTATAACGCAGAGCCATGAAAATAAAAAATTATTTTTCTTTCCTCAAAAATGATTTTTTAACCCACAATTTTTTATTTTCCCAAAGGTAACAGGAGAAATTGGACCCCAAAAGTTGTTGTGCAGTTTCTCCTGAGTACGCTGATACCCCATATGTGGGGGTAAACCACTGTTTGGACACATGCCGGGGCTCGGAAGGGAAGTAGTGACGATTTGGAATGCAGACTTTGATGGAATGGTCTGCGGGAATCATGTTACGTTTGCAGAGCCCCTGATGTGCCTAAACAGTAGAAACCCCCCACAAGTGACCCCATTTTGGAAACTAGACCCCCCAAGGAACTTATCTAGATGTGTGGTGAGCACGTTCAACCCCCAAGTGCTTCACAGAAGTTTACAACGCAGAGCCGTGAAAATAAAAAATCATTTTTCTTTCCTCAAAAAAGATGTTTTAGCAAGCAATTGTTTATTTTCACAAGGGTAACAGGAGAAATTGGACCCCAATATTTGTTGCCCAGTTTGCTGTGAGTGTGCTGATACCTCATATGTGGGGGTAAACCACTGTTTGGGCGCACGTCAGGGCTCGGAAGGGAAGTAGTGACATTTGAAATGCAGACTTTGATGGAATGGTCTGCGGGCATCACGTTGCATTTGCAGAGCCCCTGATGTGCCTAAACAGTAGAACCCCCCCCTAAGTGACCCCATATTGGAAACTAGACCCCCCAAAGAACTTATCTAGATGTGTGGTTAGCACGTTCAACCCCCAAGTGCTTCACAGAAGTTTACAACGCAGAGCCGTGAAAATTAAAAATCATTTTTCTGTCCTCAAAAAAGATGTTTTAGCAAGCAATTTTTTTTTCACAAGGGTAGCAGGAGAAATTGGACCCCAATATTTGTTGCCCAGTTTGTTGTGAGTATGCTGGTACCCCATATGTGGGGGTAAACCACTGTTTGGGCGCACGTCAGGGCTTGGAAGGGAAGTAGTGACATTTGAAATGCAGACTTTGATGGAATGGTCTGCGGGCGTCACGTTGCATTTGCAGAGCCCCTGATGTGCCTAAACAGTAGAAACACCCCATAAGTGACCCCATTTTGGAAACTAGACCCCAAAAGGATCTTATCTAGATGTGTGGTGAGCACTTTCAACCCCCAAGTGCTTCACATAAGTTTATAACGTAGAGCCATGAAAATAAAAAATAATTGTTCTTTCCTCAAAAATTATGTTCTAGCAAGTAATTTTTTATTTTTGCAAGGGTAACAGGAGAAATTGGACCGCAATAGTTGTTGCCCAGTTTGTCCTGAGTACGCTGGTATCCCATATGTGGGGGTAAACCACTGTTTGGGCGCACGTCGGGGCTTGGAAGGGAGGGCGCACCATTTGACTTTTTGAACGCAAGATTGGCTGGAATCAATGGTGGCGCCATGTTGCGTTTGGAGACCCCTGATGTGCCTAAACAGTGGAAACCCCTCAATTCTAACTTCAACACTAACCCCAACACACCCCTAACCCTAATCCCAACTGTAGCCATAACCCTAATCACAACCCTAACCCCAACACACCCCTAACCACAACCCTAACCCCAACACACCCGTAACCCTAAATCCAACCCTAACCCTAATCCTAACCCTAATCCCAACCCTACCCACAACTGTAACCCCAACACAACCCTAACCCTATCCTTAACCCTAACCACAAGCCTAATCTTAACCCTATTTCCAACCCTAGCCCTAATTCCAACCCTAAGGGTACCGTCTCACATATCGATTTACCAACGATCACGACCAGCGATACGACCTGGCCGTGATCGTTGGAAAGTCATTGTGTGGTCGCTGGGGAGCTGTCACACAGACCGCTCTCCAGCGACCAACGATGCCAAGGTCCCGGGTAACCAGGGTAAACATCGGGTTACTAAGCGCAGGGCCGCGCTTAGTAACCTGTTGTGGATTCTGTTTGTGGGCTCCCTCTGGTGGTTACTGCTGGTACTGGGTGACTTTGGTGGGTTGCGGCCTTTGGTTTCCACCTGTCCATCAGAGGCTGGGTGTTTCCTATTTTACCTGGCCTTTCTGTCATTCCCTTGCCGGCTATCAATGTATTCAGATGTGCTCTGTTTGGTTCCTGCCTACCTGCTCCCAGATCTTTCAGGATAAGCTAAGTGCTGATTTTCAGTTGTTTGGTTTTTTTGTCCAGCTTGCTTATTATGTCTCTATGCTAGCTGGTAGCTCTAGTGGACTGAGGTTCTCCCCATGTGCCATGAGTTGGCACATGGGTTCTTGTAATCTCAGGATGGTTTTTTGATTAGGGTTTTTTGCTGACCGCTCAGACCCCTTTTGTATCGTTCTGCTTTCTAGTTTACAGCGGGCCTCTATTTGCTGAACCTATATATATCATCTCTATGTGTGTGCCTTCCTCTCATTTCACCGTCAATACATGTGGGGGGCAACTATACCTTTTGGGGTTCATTCCTCTGGAGGCAAGTGAGGTCTTATTTTCTCTGCAGTACTAGTTAGCTCTTAGGCTGGTGCGTGGCGTCTAGAACCAACGTAGGCACGCTCCCTGGCTATCTCTAGTTGCGTTTGTCAGGCGTAGGGCAGCGGTCAGCCCAGGTTCCATCACCCTAGAGCTCGTCCGATATTTTGTATTACTTTGCTTGTCCCTTGCTATCCCTAGCCATTGGGATTCATGACAGTAACCCGATGTTTACCGTGGTTACCAGCGTAAAAGTAAAAAAAAAAAATTCGTACATACTCACATTTCGGTGTCCTTCAGGTCCCTTGCCGTCTGCTTCCCGCTCTGACTGAGTGCCGCCGTACAGTGAGAGCAGAGCGCAGCGGTGATGTCACTGCTGTGCTGTGCTCTCACTTTCCGGCCGGCAGACAGTCAGAGCGGGAAGCAGACGGCAAGGGACCTGAAGGACACCGAAATGTGAGTATGTACGGTTTTTTTTTTTTACTTTTACGCTGGTAACCACGTAAACATCGGGTTACTAAGCGCGGCCCTGCGCTTAGTAACCCGATGTTTACCCTGGTTACAAGCGAACGCATCGCTGGATCGCTGTCACAATGATCCAGCGATGACAGCAGGAGATCCAGCGACGAAAGAAAGTTCCAAACGATCTGCTACGACGTACGATTCTCAGCAGGGTCCCTGATCGCTGCTGTGTGTCAGACACAGCGATATCGTATGGATATCGCTGGAACGTCACGGATCGTACCGTCGTAGCGATCAAAGTGCCACTGAGAGACGGTACCCTAACTCTAATTCCAACCCTAACCCTAAGGCTATGTGCCCACGTTGCGGATTCGTGTGAGATTTTTCCGCACGATTTTTTAAAAATCTGCAGGTAAAAGGCACTGCGTTTTACCTGCAGATTTACAGCAGATTTCCAGTGTTTTTTTGTGCGGATTTCACCTGCGGATTCCTATTGAGGAACAGGTGTAAAACGCTGCGGAATCCGCACAAAAAATTTACATGCTGCAGAAAATACAACGCAGCGTTTCTGCACGGAATTTTCCGCACCATGGGCACAGCGGATTTGGTTTTCCATAGGTGTACATGGTACTGTAAACCTGATGGAAAACTGCAACGAATTCGCAGCGGCCAATCCGCTGCAGATCCGCAGCCAAATCCGCTGCGGATCCGCGGCCAAATCCGCACATGCCATAACCCTAACCCTACCCCTACCCGTAACCCTAACCCTACCCCTAACCCTACCCCTAGTTCAAACCCTAACCCTAACCCTAACCCTAGTGGAAAACGAAAAAAAAAAAATATATATATATTTTCTTTATTTTATTATTCTCCCTACCTATGGGGGTGCTAAAGGGGGGGGGGGTATTTATTATTTTTTTTATTTTGATCGCTGTGATAGAACCTACCACAGCGATCAAAATGTACCTGTAAGGAATCTGCCGGCTGGCAGATTCGGCGGGCGCACTGAGCATGCGCCCGCCATTTTCCAAGATGGCGGCGCCCAGCGAGGAGACGTACGGACACCGGGAGGATCGGTAAGTATGAAGGGGTGGTGGGGGGGTGGATTGGAGCACAGGGGGGGTGATCGGACCACAGGGGGGGTTTATTCAAACAAGGAGGGAGCGGGCAGGAGGACGGGGGAGCCGGCAGGCGGACGGAGGGGACCGGACCCCATAACGGAGCACTGGGGGGGCGATCGGTGGGTGTGGGGGGGGACATATTAGGTTTTCCAGCCATGGCCGATGTTATTGCAGCATCGGCCATGGCTGGATTGTAATATTTCACCAGTTTTTTAGGTGAAATATTACAAATCGCTCTGATTGGCAGTTTCACTTTCAACAGCCAATCAGAGCGATCGTAGCCACGGGGGGGTGAAGCCACCCCCCCTGGGCTGAAGCACCACTCCCCCTCTCCCTGCAGATCGGGTAAAATAGGAGTTAACCCCTTCACCCGATCTGCAGTGACGCGATCCCTCCATGACGCATACGCTGCGTCATAGGTCGGGAAGGCACAGACTTTCATGACGCAGCGTATGCGTCAAAGGTCGGGAAGGGGTTAAGGAAAACCAACTTATTCATAAGCATCATCCTAACCCAAGCACTGTGAAAATCACCCCCTTTAGTGAAGGCTATCTTGGACACCCGTGATATGTTGGGAGTAGATCGCCCTCCCAGATCAGGTCCCCCCATCAAGTTCACAAACGAGGATTCACGGATGCATTTATATAGATAATGCTTTTATTCCCGGATGGGATACACCCCCGAGTACTGCAGGAACTAAGTACAGTCATTGATAGACCATTATTTTTAATCTTTAAAGACTCCATAATAACAGGGTCTGTACCACAGGACTGGCGTATAGCAAATGTGGTGCCAATATTCAAAAAAGGGGCAAAAACTGAACTCGATAATTATAGGCCAGTAAGCTTAACCTCTACTGTGGGTAAAATCCTGGAGGGCATTCTAAGGGATGCTATGCTGGAGTATCTGAAGAGGAATAACCTCATGACCCAGTATCAGCACGGGTTTACTAGGGACCGTTCATGTCAGACTAATTTGATCAGCTTCTATGAAGAGGTAAGTTCCGGACTGGACCAAGGGAACCCAGTGGACGTAGTATATATGGACTTTTCCAAAGCTTTTGATACGGTGCCACACAAAAGGTTGTTACATAAAATGAGAGTAATGGGGATAGGGGAAAATATGTGTAAGTGGGTTGAGAGCTGGCTCAGGGATAGGAAACAAAGGGTGGTTATTAATGGAGCACACTTGGACTGGGTCACGGTTAGCAGTTGGGTACCACAGGGGTCAGTATTGGGCCCTCTTCTTTTTAACATATTTATTAATGACCTTGTAGGGGGCATTCAGAGTAGAATTTCAATATTTGCAGATGACACTAAACTCTGCAGGGTAATCAATACAGGGGAGGATAATTTTATATTACAGGATGATTTATGTAAACTAGAAGCTTGGGCTGATAAATGGCAAATGAGCTTTAATGGGGATAAATGTAAGGTCATGCACTTGGGTAGAAGTAATAAGATGTATAACTATGTGCTTAATTCTAAAACTCTGGGCAAAACCGTCAATGAAAAAGACCTGGGTGTATGGGTGGATGACAAACTCATATTCAGTGGCCAGTGTCAGGCAGCTGCTACAAAGGCAAATAAAATAATGGGATGTATTAAAAAAGGCATAGATGCTCATGAGGAGAACATAATTTTACCTCTATACAAGTCACTAGTTCGACCACACTTACAATACTGTGCACAGTTCTGGTCTCCAGTGTATAAGAAAGACATAGCTGAACTGGAGCGGGTGCAGAGAAGAGCGACCAAGGTTATTAGAGGACTGGGGGGTCTGCAATACCAAGATAGGTTATTACACTTGGGGCTATTTAGTTTGGAAAAACGAAGACTAAGGGGTGATCTTATTTTAATGTATAAATATATGAGGGGACAGTACAAAGACCTTTCTGATGATCTTTTTAATCATAGACCTGAGACAGGGACAAGGGGGCATCCTCTACGTCTGGAGGAAAGAAGGTTTAAGCATAATAACAGACGCGGATTCTTTACTGTAAGAGCAGTGAGACTATGGAACTCTCTGCCGTATGATGTTGTAATGAGTGATTCATTAATTAAATTTAAGAGGGGACTGGATACCTTTCTGGAAAAGTATAATGTTACAGGGTATATACACTAGATTCCTTGATAAGGCGTTGATCCAGGGAACTAGTCTGATTGCCGTATGTGGAGTCGGGAAGGAATTTTTTTCCCCATGGTGGAGCTTACTCTTTGCCACATGGGTTTTTTTTGCCTTCCCCTGGATCAACATGTTAGGGCATGTTAGGTTAGGCTATGGGTTGAACTAGATGGACTTACAGTCTTCCTTCAACCTTAATAACTATGTAACTAATTTGTGTGGAAGCTCAAATAGAATTTTTATCTAATCATATCATAAGTAGTTTACCTATTAAAAATATTATATAGTGCTGGTAGGCTATGAGTTGATCAGAAGAAATAATAATACACATGTGGAAAAAAGGGGTTTTGTTGTAAAAAAAAAATTGTTCATGAATAATCTATAACAATACAATGCATGGATGTGTCAAATTCATCTGTGAATTTCGCATTTGTGAGGTGAAGATCTTTGGAGAAAAATAAAGTTAAAATTTAAGTTCTAAAACATATATATAATATATATACTGTATATTCTTGAAGAATACTAAATCCCTACTAAACTACTAAGGACAGAGCAAACATTATGGTTAACAGGAATTTTATGATATTACAACGTAGCATTTATTTTAAATTCTACATTTAGTCCTGCAGGTTTTAGGGTATGTGCACACGTTGCGGATTTTGGCTGCGGATCTGCAGCAGTTCTCCATGTGGTGTACAGTACCATCTAAACCTATGGAAAACCAAATCCACAGTGCACATGCTGTGGAAAATTCAGCACAGAAATGCAGCAGTTTATTTTCTTCAGCATGTCATTTCTTTGCAGCGTTTTACACCTTATAGGAATCCGCAGGTGTAAAAATGCAGGCAAAATCTGCACCAAATCTGCACAAAATCTGCAGAACACCAGCAGGGAATCCGCAGGTAAAACACAGGTCATTTTACCTGCGGATTCTGCAGAATCCGAGCGGAAAAATCCGCAATGGAATCCACAACGTGTGCACATACCCTTAGGCTGTGTGCACACGTTGCGGATTTTGATGCGTTTTTGGACATGCAGAATTGCATCAAATCTGCAGTGTAGTACAATAACAATGATAGTCAATGGGAATTTGAGAATTGCTGTGCACATGCTGCGGAAAAATCCATGCGGATTCTCTGCTTTTTTTTCCCGCAGCATGTCAATTCTTTGTGCGGAAACACAGCATTTCTGCACCCATTGACTATACATTGAGGGTATGTGCACACATTCCGGATTATTCGCGGATTTTTTGCTCGTTTTTTCAGCGGCTTTCCGCGGCAAAAAAACGCTTAAAAATACATACATTAAGCATCCCATCATTTTTAATGGTTTCCTCAATTTTTGTGCACATGTTGTGTTTTTTAAAAAAAAAACGCATGCGGAAAAATAGCATGTTCATTAATTTTGCGGATTTTAAATGGATTTCCCACTATATTATTGCACTGGGAACCTCCGGAAAAAAACGCGAAAAATCTGCACAAAATACGCACAAAATACTTGATAAAAACGTGACAAAAATGCGTGCAGAATTCTTGCGGAAAGCCTCAGGATTTTCTCAGGAAATGTATGCATACTTTCCGGACGTGTGCACATAGCCTGAGTAAGGCAAATCCGCACATCAAAAAAAGCATGACAGTCCGCAACAGATCCGCAAGTAATCTGCAAGAAATCCACATCAATTCCGCATGAAATCTGCAAGAATTTTGGCCTTCGTTTTCTGCCAAGAGATGCAGATTCTGTGCGGAAAATTTCACAGACCAATCCGCAACATGTGCACATACCCTTAAAGTATTGAGTTTGTTTATCCACTGTAGTTCTTTTCATTTTAGGAGGCGTACTCTATCACCTCCTCTCCTCTGAGCTGGAATTGCATCAAAAATTTTGAATCTAAATTGCTTTTCTGTATGACCCATTTCTGAGAAATGCTTGGAGACCAGTAGATCTAATATTTGTTTTCTCATGGTATATCAGTGGTGGTTAACTCATGTTCTGAAATCCTAGGTTGTCTCACTGATATATACCATAGGAAGCAGGGACATTGCAGGAGATATGCATTCTGAATCACATCTCAAATAGTGATCTATATTGTAACTGACATCTGTTACAGGATGAGTGAAGGTAGATACCTTTAACATCAACGAACAGTTTACACACGACAGACATGGATAACACCCCTTTCTCTGTCCACAGATAAATAGGTTTCATGGGATTTCTTAAGTTTACCAATGTCTAAGTGAAAGAAAACTATGGGAGGTTTTCGAACTCAACAATATTTGGCAAACATTTATTTAACATACTCCAGTGCTTTTTAATTTTATTAGCTATCTCTTTATTCTCTTCAGTATATGTCACTACCATCAGCACTTTATTTAGTTCTTTTTGATTCTTTTTACAATTTAGTAGTGACCTCCTTGTTGGTTCGGAGGCATTACACTTTTGAATGTTCAGTAGAGTTTTAGGGCATCCCCTCTCCAGAAATTTTTTTACCAACAATTCTAAGGCAAAAATGGGATTTTCATCCTCACTGATCATTCATCGAGCCCTAATGAATTGGCTAAGTGGTATGAATCCAACAGTTTTCTGTGGATGTTGACCGTTACACTGTAGAATATCAACGAAAAGAGTGGTAGTAAGCTTTCCATTGTTTTGTTTCACCATCAAATCCAAAAATTGTACCCTATCATTTGAAAAAAAATAAGGTAAATTTATAGTGGGATCTATTTAATTAAAATACTGAAAATTAAAGAGTTGGTTTTCAGTTCCTGTTCAGAGGAGAAAGACGTCATCTATATATCTCCACCACGCTTGAACAATCTGGAACTTGTGGGATACATAAATAAAGTTGTCACCAAGGTGCTCATCACTATATTTGCATAAGCTGGTTCCATGTTTGCCCCCATGGCTGTACCACATTGTTGTAAAAAATATTCATCCCAAAAAGAAAATAATTTTGCCTCAAAATTATATTCAATGGATCCACTATGAATTGTTTACCTTTTTGGATATATCCCGAATTTGTAGTTTTCTCTCAACTGCTCTAATTACTCTATCATGATCAATCAATCTACTGTATATAATGAAGTGACATCAAATGAAGCCAGAATTATTTGTTCCCTTAGGTGTACCTGCTGTAATTTATTCAAGAAATCTGTAGTGTCCTCAGTAAATTAGGTTGCATATTTTGCAATGGGGTTCAGGATTTTATTTAAGAGCTTACCAATTTTATTAAATGCTGATTCTATCTCCGATGCCTTTATGACCTCCCTACAATCCCTGTGTAACAACCCTGCCAGCATCACTGCATAGCATCCCATCCCCCAGATACCTGATACATCAACTTACTCACTCCAGGCCATTCTGTGAGTTCTGTCTGCTGTCGGCTTCATGCTGTGTGCCTCATGTCATCTGAATGCTCTGTGCATGCTTCCTGGCTGTGTGCATAGGGGGCGGCGCTAGCAATTCCAGATTCTTATTGAGACTGTGTGCACCACCCTAAGGTGTCCCCGGCCAATTGCCTAGAGGCCTCTGATACTTAAGGCATCCCCACCCATTGGAGGATGCCTGAGCAAACTATTTCCCTCAGTATTTGCTACTGAGTTGCCAGGTCCTGTGCTGTCTCTGCCTTTCTGAGGGCTGCAATACCAGCCCTAAATCCGTGTCCAGTTCTTGTATCCGTGTCTGTACTCTGGTCTATGTCCATTCTTGTTGTTCCTTGCCTGTTTGCCTTTCGCACTCTGCTGTGCGTACCTCTGTGTTCACTCCCTCCTGCTCTGCTCAACCTGTGGCTCTGCGCCTCTCTGCTCGCCACAACCTGTGGCTCTGCGCCTCCCTGCTCTCCTTGCAACAACCTGTGGCTCTGCAACTCTCTGCTCTGCTTGCCACAACCTTTGGCTCTGCGCCTTACTGCTCTGCTCACCGCAACCTGTGGCTCTGGGCCTCCCTGCTCTGCTTGCCGCAACCTGTGGCTCTGTGCCTCTCTGCTCACTGCAACTTGTGGCTCTGCGCCTTTCTGCTCTTGGCTCCGCCTCCAGCGGTTCAACTCTTGGCTCCGCCTCCAGTGGTTCAGCTCTTGGCTCTTCCTCCAGCTGTTCAGCTCTTAGCTCCACCTCCGGCGGTTCAGCTTCTTGACTCCACCTCCAGCAGTAAGGCTCTTGGCTCCGCCTCCTTCTTCTCTGCTCTTGGCTCCTCCTCCTTCTCTGCTCTTGGCTCCGCCGCCTTCTTCTCTGCTCTTGGCTCCGCCTCCTTCTCTGCTCTTGGCCCCGCCTCCTACGTTTCTGCTCTTAGCTCCACCTCCTGTGGTTTTGCTTTGCATCTGCACTTGCGGTCTTGCTCTATCTCCGTTCTTCAACTTGCGGGTCAGGTTCCTACCTGTTGCCATATACCTTCCTGTCCAAACAGGTCCCTACATGTTCCCATATACCCTCCGGTCTGAACAGGTACCTACCTGTTTCCATATACCTGCCTGTATTCCAGTTCCTACCTGTCTTTCCAGAGTACCAGTTCTGTCTGCCTGTCCTGCCAGTGTGCCAGCCATGCCCACCTTCCTGCCAGTGTCCCAGCTGTGCTTGCCTGCCTGCCAGTGTCTCAGCCATGCCCACCTGCCTGCCAGTGTCTCAGTCGTACCAACCTGCCTGCCAGTGTTCCGTACCCCAGTGGGATCAGCAGCCACAAAAGAATGGTCAACGGATCTACGGGAAATGGTAGTTGAACTGCATAAAACAGTAAAGGGATACAAAAAGATATCCAAGGAATTGATAATGCCAGTCAGCAGCGTTCAAACTGTGATTAACAAATGGAAAATCAAGGGCTCTGTTAAAACAAACCAAGTTTAGGTAGACTAACAAAAATGTTGTCCACAGCTGCCAGGAAAATTGTTCAGGATGCAAAGAAAATCCCACAAATAACATCAGATGAAGTACAGGACTCTCTGAAAACTAGCGATGTGGTTGTTTCAAGATGCACAATAAGGCTAGGTTCACATTGCGTTAGTGCAGTCCATTCAACGCTTGCATTAAACGGACTCCGCAACGCAAGTGCCTTTTTAAGATCGCGTTATGCTAGCGCAGATGCTCTATCTGTGCTAGCAGTGACGGACCCAAAAACGCTGCAGACCGAGTCCGAGGGTCCATCACAGAATGACGGCACATCGCTAACGCATGCCGATTATGACATGCGTTAGCGATGTGCTACATAATGGCAGTTAATGGGTGCGCTAACGCATCCGTTACATAGCGTTAGTGCCGCTATGTAACAGATGCCATCAGCGCATTGCCATTAACGCAATGTGAACCCAGCAAGGAGGCACTTGAAGAAAAATGGGCTGCATGGTCGAGTCACCAGAAGAAAGCACGGAGGTGGATTGGTGATGCTTTAGGGATGTGTGAGCTACAAAGGCACAGGAAACTTGGTCAAAGTTGAAGGAAAGATGAATGCAGCGTGTTATCAGCAAATACTGGAGGCAAATTTGCACTCATCAGCCCGGAAGCTGCACATAGTACGTACTTGTACATTCCAACATGACAACAATCCAAAACACAAGGCCAAGTCAACTTGTCATTGGCTATAACAGAACAAAGTGAAGGTTCTGGAGTGGCCATCCCAGTCGCCTGACCTCAATATCATTGAGCCACTCTGGGGAGATCTCAAGCATGCAGTTCATGCTAGACAGCCCAGGAATTTACATGAACTGGATGATTTTTGCCAAGAAGAGTGGGCAGCTTTTCCATCTGAGATAATAAAGAGCGTCATCCACAACTATCACAAAAGACTTCAACCTGTCATTGATGTTAGACGGGGCAATACACGGTATTAAGAAATGGGGTATGTGAACTTTTGATCAGGGTCATTTGGATGTTTTGAGGTGTCATTATGATTTAAAAAGAGAAAACACAGTACAGTAGTTTGACAATAAATGGCTTCACCCAACCACTAACCATGAGTGGAGAAAAATCATTCATATTCTCTGAAAAAAGACCAAGAAAGCAAAAATTCTGCCGGGGTATGTAAACTTTTGAGCACAACTGTAGATAGAGTGAAGGAAATAATTATTTGATCCTTTGCTCATTTTGCAAGTTTGCCCATTGACAAAGACATGAACAGTCTATAATTTTAAGGGTAGGTTAATATTAATTGATAATTGTATAAATGTATTTGCATTTTGCAGTGAGAAATAAATATCTGATCCTCTACCAACCATTAAGAGTTCTGGCTCCTACAGACCAGTTAGACGCTCCTAATCAACTTGTTACCTGCATTAAAGACAGCAGTATTACATAGTCACCTTTATAAAAGACTCCTGTCCACAGACTCAATTAATCAGTAAGACTCTAACCACTACAACAAGGGCCAAGACCAAAGAGCTTTATAAGGATGTCAGGGACAGGATCATAGACCTGCACAAAACTGGAATGGGCTACAAAACCATAAGTAAGACGCTGGGTGAGAAGAAGACAACTGTTGGTGCAATAGTAAGAAAATGGAGGAAATACAAAATGATTAGCAATCGACATCGATCTGGGACACCATGCAAAATCTCACCTCATGAGGTATCCCTGATCATGAGGAAGGTGAGCAATCAGCCTAAAACTATATGGAGGGAACTCGTTAATGATCTCAAAGCAGCTGAGACCACAGTCACCAAGAAAACCATTGGTAACACATTATGCCGTAAAGGTTTAAAATCCTGCAGTGCCCGCAAAGTCCTCTTGCTCAAGAAGGCACATGTGCAGGCCCGTCTGAAGTTTGCCCTGAACACCTGGATGATTCTGTGAGTGATTGGGAGAAGGTGCTGTGGTCAAACGAGACAAAAATTGAGGCATTTGGCATTAACTCAACTTGCTGTGCTTGGAGGAAGAGAAATGCTGCCTATGACCCAAAGAACACCATCCCCACTGTCAAGCATGGAGGTGGAACATTATGTTTCATTGGTGTTTCTCTGCTGAAGGCACAGGACTACTTCACCACATCAATAGGAGAATGTGTGGAGCTATGCGTCACAACCTCCTTCCCTCCGCCAGGACATTAAAAATGGGTCGTGGCTAGGTCTTCCAGCAAAACAATTACCCAATACATACAGCCAAGACAACAAAGGTGTGGCTCAAAAAGAAGCACATTGAGGTCATGGAGTGGCCTAGCCATTCTCCAGACCTTAATCACCTTAATCCCATAGAAAACTTATGGAAGGGAGTTGAAGCTCCGAGTTGCCAAGCGACAGCCTCAAAATCTTAATGATTTAGAGATGATCTGCAAAGAGTAGTGGACTAAAATTCCTCCTGACATGGGCGCAAACCTTACCATCAACTACAAAAAATTTCTGACTGCTGTGCTTGCCAACCCCTTGAGAAAAGCTCATTTGGAGCTGAAACGTCGCCCAGACATGTGGGTAGATTAAATCCTGCATGTTTTTTGTCACTGAAACAATGGAGTGCTGCCTCTTTTTTTTAAATCTAGATAGATAGATATGAGATAGATAGATAGATAGATAGATATGAGATAATAGATAGATAGATAGATAGATAGATAGATAGATAGATAGATAGATAGATAGATAGATAGATAGAAAAATATGAGATAGATAGATATGAGATAGATAGGTAGATATGCGATAGATAGATAGATAGATAGATAGATAGATAGATAGATAGATAGATAGATAGATAGATAGGGATAGATAGATAGATAGATAGATAGATAGATAGATAGATAGGAGATAGATAGATAGATAGATAGATAGATAATAGATGGATAGATAGATAGATATGGGATAGATACATAGATAGGAGATAGATAGATAGATAGATAGATAGATAGATAGATAGATAGATACCGTAGATAGATAGATAGATAGATAGATAGATAGATAGATAGATAGATAGATAGATAGATAGATAGATAGATAGATACCGTAGATAGATAGATAGATAGATAGATAGATAGATAGATAGATAGATAGATACCGTAGATAGATAGATACCGTAGATAGATAGATAGATAGATAGATAGATAGATAGATAGATAGATACTGTAGATAGATAGATAGATACCGTAGATAGATAGATAATAGATAGACTGCTCAGCAGAGGCTAGTGCTCACTATAGCTTTACCACCTTCATTTACAAGCCTCACTGAGTACTGATAAGTTGAATTCATACAGTATAAAACACTGGTCAGGTCATGAAGAAGAAAACCTTAGCATGCCTCACCCAGACACCACAGAGTTAACACCCTGCATACCAGGATTACAGATGTTACCTCTCCAACCTTTACTACAGTTGTTGGTCATTCTACATGACTTTCTACCTGCTAATACCAGGACGATGCTCACACTGTGCAATGTGTTCTGGACTCATTCTAGATCCTGTGCACCTATGATCCAGGCAGTAGATCTGCACAAGATTCCTGCTGTTCATCTTCATCACCTCCAACCAGCAAAGCATTAACCCTGTAAACTTGTACTCTTTTCTCTGCCAGGCTGAGGCGCCACCATATCAGAGCCATCACTGCAGTCACAACACATAAAGAAGACTAGAAAAAGACTAGAAGATTCTGCTCAATGTCTGGCCAAGACAAGCTAAAACCGCACAGTGTGCAAGAGTCTCCAGGAGCAGCACTACATCACTACTCCAGCCAGAACCCGAGTATGTAAAGCCCTGTATCTCCCTCCTGGACTGGCAGGATAATGCCATCGCCTGCTCCCAGACACTGAGGCTTGGTCTCCAGGCGGGCACTGATCAGCACCCTCCTTATGAGCCCATTCACAGTGCTGCGTCTCCGTTTATCTCCCAGTTCATCTTAACAGCAGTAAAAGTGAAGTCAATTATTTCAGCGGAGTTTTCATGAATTTCTTATAGCGCAGTATTTACCTCACACAATGGTGACAAGAGTGCAGCATTCTGGAGATCTGTTGTCACTTGCTATTAAGATCAAGATTAATGCAAATTGACTATAAGCGTTTCCCAATCCCCCAGTGTCATAGAATACATTAACACATCTCAGCCAGTAATTAAGCTCTGGAAACTCTACTATGCTGTCTTATTTTACAGGGGCACAACCAATGTATCCCAACAATCGAATGTATGCAAGGTATAGGTATTGCCAAAAGAAATGCATTCTAAGTATTCCTACAGAACATAATTCAGATCAGAAAGTTTTCTATCCATCATCGATCAGTAATTCTCTCTATAATATCAGGAAGTTTATCTAGAAGAATAATGATGTCTATCTAATTATCTATCACATATCTATCTATCTATCTATCTATCTATCTATCAATCTCTTTCTTTCAATCATATTATCCCTCTATATATCTATATATCTGTCAGAATAGTTCTATGTATCATATATCTAACAACTATCAGCAAGTTTATCTGTCTTTGTTTCTATCAATCAATTAATTGATAGATCAATCAAGCAGTTCCATCTATCAGAATAGTTCTATCTATCTATATCTATCAGAAATGATCTCTATATGAGAAAGTTTTTGTATAAGAATTGTTCTAAATACCTATCAGGAAGTTTATCTGTCTATATTTATATTTATCAATTGATCTATTAATCAAGAAGTTCTATCTATCCATCCTACACACACACACACACACACACACACACACACACACACACACACACACACACACACACACACACACACACACACACACACACACACACACACACACACACACACACATATATATGTATATATATTCACCCATCTATAATCTATCAGAAAGTTTTATGTCCATGTATATCTATATATCTATCTATATGTAGCAGAGCCGAATTTGTCATTTGGAACACGCTTCCTCACAGTTTGTAGTTATCTGCATTATTTCACCATTACTGTAATATCGAAGAATATTCAACAATCTTGATGGAACAGAATTTTAGAGCTCTACTACTCCAGATCTCCCATTCTGGTATTTTCTTGTCCAATTAACATATTTATCATACGTTAACATTCCCTCCATAATGAGTATCTATGTGCACAGGCATTATACACCTGCTTATATGTATATGTATTTGTGTGTGTATATATATATATATATATATATATATATATATATATATATATATATATATATATATATATATATATATATATATAAACAGGGGAGATGTGGAGCCGTCCCACTAACTAGCCCCCTTATATAATAATTACAGCTGTGATGCCCCGTTGGAGAGATGCAAATTACACAGACCTTGTTAATTAGAAGATCATTAAAGTAGCAGCCATTGTATGTGACAACGTGGAGTACTTATCGCTAGGCTCGCTATGGAGGGAGCACGGAGGGAGCACGCAGGGAGCACGGAGGGAGCACGCAGGGAGCACGCAGGGCTGGAGATGCTTTCTATGAAGGACCAGTCATTAATAACAGCCCCGTGCAGCCTCTTGGCGCTGACACCCCTTTGTGGCGCACAGTGCATTAGCAGACTATGGAGCCGCTCATTTTCTGCACTATTATGAAAACTAATAAATTCGTCAAAGCGAATTAAGCATCCAAATCCGATGAGGCAGAGCAGATTACATATTGAAGTGCTGTGTCTCCCCGGCCTAAATGAAATTCCAATCTAATCATCCCTTCCTGGGCCGCCCATAATTTGCTTAGAGATGTTGTTGGACGAGGTGCACAGCACTGTTCACACGGTAATGAAATGATCCTCAAGCTCTTAACTTTGATTTATTTCATTTCTTCCGGATGGCGACAGTCAGAGAAGTACAATGCAATTCAGGGGTTTCCTACCTAGAACAATAGCAGTCCCTGCTTACATCTACAGCGGAGGGCAGGGAATCACAGGCGGTACCGCAGGGAATCACAGGCGATACCGCAGGGAATCACAGGCGGTACCGCAGGGAAAACGCAACGTCCCCCGCTGTACAGTACAGAGGTCATGCTCCGTGCTGAATACAGTTCATGCAAGGTTAACACCTTCTTCTCCGTAACCGAATATTTTACTAGTGCCATATATACATATTAACTAGAACGAGATACGGATAGTAATCAAGTGTACGTAGAAATAATACTTGTCCTTTATATATTTCTATATATTGTCACTTTGAGCCGCACAAAATAAATGTAAAACCCCTCATCGGAATAAATGCAAGAAAAATTGCTACTACACGTGGTATAATGGTGAAGTAATCAGTCCATGAACCAGTGTGAACCCCAGCTATGTGTGGAACAGCACTGGCCGGGGGTCACATTATCAGGGGGTCACATTATCAGGGGGTGAGAGGAAATATTCACCAGGAATAGCTGAGTAACCAGAGAGTGCCCAGTGCCCTCAGTATAAAGCTGTGGCCAACTTGTAATATATTCACGGTATGTCTGCAGGGGATCCCACCTGAGGTCAGACAGAACATCTCCTCCCCCCATGATGGCAATGCACAACAAGTGAGGTAACATCAGTTTACTAAATATTAATGGAAGATAATACAGGCAGTAATAATGACCGGAAGATTGTAGGGAATATTATTAATTTAGGATGGAGTAATGAAGCGAAACATTAAATGTAATACACACACACACACACACACCTGTAAGAACAGATATATAAATATATATATATATATATATATATATATATATATATATATATATATATACACACACATATATATATACACACACACATGTAGCATTAGCTGTAAGAACACATACAAATATGTATACATATAACTGTACGAACAGACATATAAATATATATATATAAACACAAATACATATATACACACACACATACTGTATATAGCGGTAAGAACACATAAACAAATATATATATAAACACACATATACATACACACACACACACATATATATATACACACACACACACAGATATACATATATACACACATACAGATATATATATATATAAACACACACATATACACACATATATAGGAACACACATAGATATATAAATACACACACAGTTATATATACATATATACACACACACAGATATATATATATATATATATATATATATATATATATATATATATATATATATATATATATATATATATATATATATATATATATATATACCCACACATAGCTATAAGAAGACACACACAGATATATAAACAGACACACAGTCACCCAGCTGTCCAATCACAGATGAGCTCCAAACCCTAGGCAGAGAGGGGCAGGATGTGCCCTGCATCCAATCCTCACTGATGCCTCCTCTTCTCACAGACTACCTGGCAGGCCAAGGTGTGCAGCAGCAGCAGCAGCAGGAGCAGCGTCCGTCCAGGAGGCAGCAGAGTGGTCCCCACAGGGAGAGCTAGGACAGACGCCCCATTACTCGGCGCAGAGTTGTGCAGGATGGTGGGCACAGAGGCTACATGGCCCGAGCTCCCAGTGGCGTCAGGGTGAGGCAGCACGTGGGCACAGTCCTCCTGGCACCTGCTGGTCCTCCTCATGCCCAGGGCTGGCAGAGCGGCCACTAGGAAGAGTCTGAGCTGCTATTAGTCGCCAGGAGTATGAAACATTAATAGCCGGAGAGAGGGGCCCCTGGATGGGAGGAGTAATAGTGGCAGCAGAGAAAGGGAAATATTAGAGAGCTGCTATTTACTCTCAGGGGGGAGGAGGAGGATAGAGAAGCCTGGTTACTGGCAGGGACCTAGTCAGAGCCTAGCAGGGAGGACAGGAGGACGCCGGGCTGTGAGGCTGCCGCTCTAGACCTGGGGTGCCTGCGCCCCTCCACCACAGCGCACCATGATGATGATGTCTCTGAACAGCAAGCAGCCCTTCAGCATGGCCCACAGCGGCGGCCTCCAGGACGAGGCCAAGTACTCTGCCCTGCACTCCTCCTCCCCACACTCGTCCTCGTCGGCCACCAGCTCCCCCAGTATCCCCAGTGTGAGGAGCAGCTCCGGCGGCGGCTCGGAGGCGATGAGGAGAGCCTGTCTCCCGACCCCACCGGTATGTAGGCGCACGACCACCGCTCTAGGCACAGGCTGACAGCCCCTTTATCTGCTTGATGTTTTTTTCATGTCTGCACAGCCCCATCCCGTGTTTCCCCCTCTCCCGCTCCTTCTGTCTTTGCCTCCACTTATGTATGCAGCCGCTCTTGCCTTTCATATTAATTTTTATGACCTGGGATGTTGCCTGGATCTGGAGTTGTGTGTTCTCCCCTCTCTTCTCTCTGTACCAGGATTTTTTAACATTCTGGAAAAGTTGTAATCGGCGAATTCCCAGCAGACAGTAATGTGTGCTTTCTATTTGACATTGCAGAGCAATATATTCGGAGGTCTGGACGAGAGTCTGCTGGCCCGCGCGGAAGCTCTGGCTGCGGTGGACATCGTGTCTCAGTGCAAGAGCCAGCACCACCACCACCACCACCCGCCCCACCACAGCCCCTTCAAGCCGGACGCCACCTACCACACCATGAACACCATCCCGTGCACCTCGGCCTCCTCGTCCTCCTCAGTGCCCATCTCCCATCCTTCTGGGGTGGCAGGGTCCCACCACCACCACCACCACCACCATCACCACCACCAGCCCTTGGAAGCAGAACTTCTGGAGCACATTACTCCAGGGCTAACATTGGGGGGCATCACAGGACCCGATGGCTCGGTGGTGTCCACTCCAGCTCACCCTCACATGTCAGGCATGAACCCCATGCACCAGGCTGCACTTAGCATGGCACATGCCCACGGGCTACCGTCCCACATGGGATGCATGAGCGATGTAGACGCCGATCCCAGGGACTTGGAAGCATTTGCTGAGAGGTTCAAGCAGAGGAGGATCAAACTGGGGGTGACTCAGGCAGATGTGGGCTCTGCCCTGGCCAACCTGAAGATCCCCGGGGTGGGCTCCCTCAGCCAGAGCACCATCTGCAGGTTTGAGTCCCTGACTCTGTCCCACAACAATATGATCGCCCTGAAGCCCATCCTGCAAGCCTGGCTGGAGGAGGCCGAGAAGTCTCACCGGGAGAAGCTCACCAAGCCAGAGCTCTTCAACGGGGCCGAGAAGAAGCGGAAACGCACGTCCATCGCCGCCCCCGAGAAGAGGTCCCTGGAAGCCTACTTCGCCATCCAGCCGCGACCCTCCTCGGAAAAGATCGCGGCCATCGCGGAGAAACTGGACCTGAAAAAGAACGTGGTCCGGGTCTGGTTCTGCAACCAGCGGCAGAAACAGAAACGGATGAAGTACTCCGCGGGGATTTAGGCCACAGCGGGGATTTTCTACCGGACACGAGAGCTTTATTCTTCCTAGATACCCTGTACATATCAGCAGGACCAGCCTCCTCCTCCTCCTCGGCCTCCCAGGTCACTAGTGTCCTGCTGATCTGCAGCAAGTGTTATGGACCAGGGCTGCACAAGTAAGGCTCATTTTTATTCTTTCCCCCATTCATTACAACTATTTGTAAGACAATGCGGATCCCGGGAGAAGAGACTGATGCTGGGGACGATCCCACCGAGGCCAGTGCCAAGGAAATGATATATCAGATAGAAATATTTATAAATATACAGTCCTTCTATTTTTACTGTGATGATGATGAGTATATTTGTCCCCTGTTGTGACCGCAGATAACATCACCCCAGTGTATGTATCACTGTTTTATTCCCATTATTTCGTTTACAATCAATTGTTCTCAGCATATGGGGATGTGTCGTTTACAAAGTTACAAGGTGATTTGCTGCTTTTCAATCTTTATTTTCCCCACATAATTAAATGCACAGAAAACACAGGTTTTAATGGAAACGTACAAATACAGTTTGAGTCCAATTCATTAGCCATCAGCATCTGTAGATTTCCATCCATAGGGCCCGCAGTCCTGTATAGGAGCAGCTCCTGCATTGCTCAGCCTGCTGCTACATATTTAATGGGGGTCCCCACCTCGCCAGACACAATTGCAGGGTTGTAATTGCCGGTAATAAATATTGGGTCTGCATACAGCCTTCATTCATACAATCCTCTCCATCAGGCAGATACCAATTATTGGGGCCCTGTGCACACGCAGTAGTGTAAATAGTGCGTTTTTGTTGAACACACACATAAATATATTCTGACCGGTTTTTTGCTGTATTGATTCCAGGTTTTCTGTCCTGTGAGACTGGATTGACTTGTTTTGTTTGTTTGTTTATTTATTTTTTGCTATAGACGATTTTATTTATTATGGTAATGTATTAAGTTATTCCAAATGTTAATTCGTCTTTTATGAAAAACAAAAGTAAAAAAAAAGGAGTAAAAAAAAACCTTGACAGTTGTTTGTAAAGAAATCTTATTTTAAGAAAAGTTTGTCTGGACTTTGTGTGAAACTTCCAGCATACTCTATGGAAATAAACCGATGTAAATATTAGATCTCTGCTTTGGGATCTGAGTATTTCGTGACCAGTGTATTACAGATGCATTCGTTATAAAAGGTATTTTTAACAAATAAAGATCATTGTAATTAATGTAAAGAATTCCTGCTGGGGATGTTTGGCTTGGTGTGATGAGCTGTACATTAGACAATTGTGTGGAATCTGCTTCACCATTGCCATGCGTTTATCACCCGATTACTGGGCTGTCTATGGCAGCACTCAGTGCCCTACTTTGCACTAGTTGGGGTTGATCACCAACTACCTGCAGCCTGAGGGCAAGTATCCGCCTGCTAGACAGTTCTTATATTCTTCTCACAACCATTTTAATAATTTCGCCATAGACGCATATGAAACGCAAGGGATACTCAGTTTCTAACATTGTTTCTGTGATTAAAAAAAAAAAAGAAATAACCACATGCTTTCAGATTAATCACTTAAGTGATCATTTGCTTATTGCACTACTGCAAACAATGCTCAGTTATGTGTGGAACAGTCATAGGTCCTGTAATGGTTAATTACCAGAAATCTCAGTATTTAATAAGTGTATACAATATGTGTTATAAAGGTGCAGTGATACAGGAATAATAATATCACATCAGATACATAATGTGGGGGTATAAGGAGGTAACAAGGAAATAGCCCTGGTATGTTCAGCACCAGGGTCAGCTCCATCCCTGCACTCACTCTGGGACATGAAGCAATAGGAGGAGAAGTGATAGAGGTAAATCACTGGGATGGGCTGTTGTATTAGTGTCTGCTACTGTCCCTATGTGGGCACAAGATTCCATCAGGTCTCTATAAGCACCAATATCACAGCACCACACAGATGTATTCATGTATCACACCATAGTACAAATCCCACACACACATCCTGGGGAGAAAATGCCATTATGTGGAATACATATAATAGGTGCAAACTTATAGGGGTGAAAAGTAATATAACTTTATTGTGTTTATATCTATAATCACTGTTACAATAGAATTGTTATAGATGATGATAATAGTATGCGTGTATTTATATGTATACATGTACACATACTGTTTTCATCGTCATCATCATCATCATCAATAAGAATTGTATTGTAGCAGGGATTATATATCTGTCAATTATCTATCTATCTATCTATCTATCTATCTATCTATCTATCTATCTATCTATACACTTACTATTATCATCATCAATAACTATTGTAGTGTAACAGTGATTATCTATCTATCTATCTATCTATCTATCTATCTATCTATCTATCTATCTATCTATCTATCTATCATTCCAAAAAACGGGCAGCACTCCATTGTTTCAGTGGAAAAATGTGCTTGAGAAAGGATCATTTGTAGCCGAAACATCGCCCAGACATGTGGGTTGATTAAAATCCTGCACATATTTGCACTGAAACAATGGAGTGCTGCCTCTTTTTTTGGAATTCTATGAAGTTTGGATAATCATTGGACAGATTGTCTAGGGGCCTTGCACCCGAAGATAAGTATTTATACTGTGCTGTTCCTTTTTTTGTTTTTCTATCTATCTATCTATCTATCTATCTATCTATCTATCTATCTATCTATCTATCTATCTACTACCTCCCATCTATCTGCACCTATGACAACAATATCCTGTTTAGCTCTACACGTGTGGAGTTTATGTCATCACAATGCACAGATGAGGGGGAGGACTTTTATGTTAATTAAAGGGATGTGACTGGGAAACTAGGTTGGAAAGGTTATGTGATTTACATTGTGTTTTATTATATATAAAGAGTGTAATGTAGTAAACGATTATTTTTCCAAATTCCTCATGTAATAATTACACAATAACCTTTTTATAGTAATGTTTCTATATTTAACCTCCAATGTAGTTGCAATAAATTCCCTAAATATAACTATTATGCTCAGATTTATCATTAAACGCTGAGATGGTGCAGGACACACTGGTATTATGTGCGGCCCCCTGTCTGGAGGAGAAGTGAGTGTAATGCCGCCGGCTCAGGCCACCTTCTCCCACTCCCTGCAGACCAACTATTGCTCAACCACTTTTACCAGCGAATTAATAAATTACACAGTGAATTATAAAATGCAGATAATTACAGAGAATAAGTAAGTAATCATTAGTTATCTCTACTAATTAGTGCAGGTCACAATGAGGCACCATGTGAAATCCTCACCGGGAATTGAAATTAACTTTGCAGAGTGAGGTTCTCTGCTTGAGCTCTCCAGTCTAGAGGCGCATGGCAGCTCCCTAGTGGGGCCGGCTCCTATTTAACTTGGTGAGACTGGAGATACAATTAAGTGACATATGATAATGTCAAAACGACTCTTCCATGCTGCCTAGTTTAGGATAAATACAGGGACATGTGCACATTGGCTTTCATCTAGCCATAGAAATGGAAACATTTAATAATAGAGAACAAAAGAAGTGGAGAGTCTACAAGTAATATGTAACTGAAAAATGACACAAAAGAAGTGGAGAGTCTATAAGTAATATGTAACTGAAAAATTACACACACACACACACACACACACACACACACACACACACACACACACACACACACACACACACACACACACACTCTTACTTCATAATAAGATAAAATGGTAAATACATATATAGATGCAAACAAATGATTTATTATCCATTTATTAGAATCATACATACACACACATATATGTAATATATATATATGTGTATGTGTGTATATGTATATATGTATATATATTATTATTTATTTATATAGCACCATTGATTCCATGGTGCTGTACATATATATATATATATATATATATATATATATATATATATATATATATATATATATATATATATACAGTATATATGTATATATATATATATTATTACAAATCTATAGGAATCCACGCTAGTGAGAAATATTCTGTTTCATATCCACATCTAAGACCCCTTATTTTCATTTGCAATTAGGAAGAGTGACTTGCTCCTGTTTCCCCCTCTCCCTCACACTCCAGCCTGGGATGCTGATAAAACATTCATGAAGCTTGGGGTTGTCTGAGCATTCTCCAGGGAGCACACGATGGAATATTTTTAACTGTACATTTACACCCAGTGAAAGACAGGATTTGCTTTTAATCTCGAATTAGAAAACCACAGCAATAAAACGACACCGGAGACTCTGCAGGTAATGGCTGTGCTGCTGTTGTGTTGTGGTGATGTGTGTAACATGTAACACTACATGAAGGGCTCTGGTTACTAATTCCTTAATAATAGATTGCTCTGATAGGATGCAAGGAGCCTCTGCGTTTGTAAGGACTAATGTAATATTAATTGGTCATATGCCTATAAGATGAGCTGTTTTCCACCAAGTGATCGATGATGCTTGGATGTGGCAGCGCTCACACAGGCTCCTGTTCTGCGGGAGAA
The DNA here is from genome assembly GCF_051348905.1 of Ranitomeya variabilis. NCBI lineage: Eukaryota > Metazoa > Chordata > Amphibia > Anura > Dendrobatidae > Ranitomeya > Ranitomeya variabilis. The sequence continues at coordinate 957,524,564 of NC_135232.1, forward strand.
GTAGGTAAGTGCCATCCCGTACTAGTATGCATTAATAGCAAATGTCATAGGGTGCATCATAAAGTAGAATCACAAAAAGGAAGCAAAATGGAATGCTAGGATGAGTACAAATAAGTGAGGGAATTATATGTGTATAAAGTATATATATATATATATATATATATATATATATATATATATATATATATATTCTGTATATGTATATATATATATATATATATGTTTATGTATTAGTGCATGTATTAAATATATATAATTGTATGTTTAATTATACAATTATGGGTTAATTATAGTTTTTTAAGTTATTCTACTTATTTATTATTAATGCTATAATTGTTATGTGCTATTGACATAATCTTATTTTTTAAATTATTATTACTAATAATACTCTCCTTTTTTGTAGACGACATAATATTATGTTATCAAAAGGCTAAAAAAAAGCAAACAAACAAAATAGCAGCAGGACACTGTTCCATTTGTGGCAATACATCCAGTAAATAACACCCGAGACATTACTAACTACATGCACAGCTCTGGAAACCTTCTCTGCAGCCAAACAGCGAATCTGTGTAGACTATTCTGAGCCAATTATTGGGCATTTCAAGGCGACTGTATTTAATATCATCTGTCTGTGTGAATTCCAATATGCTCCTGTGTCCTCTCCGAGGAAAGCACTGTGGGAACGCTGCACATCAATTATTCTTAAAAATCCTGAGTGGGTGGAGGAACACAGCAATGGTCGGATCGCTGAGTAATTTCTTGGTTTAACACTTCAAGGAATATTGTGTGCTTTAGAAGGAATTCGAGGGTTAACAATAACAGTAAAGAGGATACATTATGACAAATAATGAAACACATTGTAACTATATGCCATAATCTCCACTGATTAATGAATGTCTGTTTCATTGCACTCTGTATATTTAGTTTAATATGCACATGTATTCAGAAGAGTGACCCTGGTGTCAGAGAATACTGAACCCCTCCAGGACTGTATGCCTAATTCTATGGAATGTTACTGATCCATTTATCTAATATCTCCCTTTTCTGGTACTGATGATCATATACATTGAATATATCAGTTTTCCTAGTGATACAATTATTCTGGTTCCTATGAATCTTAATAAATTTCCATATATGTATATTTACCCCATATTATTTTCTGTCCTTTAATTATTAAGCTGTGTATGAAATATTTCCCATTAGTGATAGAGAATCTGGCCATCTTCAGGTGTGAGCCCAGTATTGCCCAGGCCTGTAACTGATCCAGATGTTTAACACATTGCGCATTACTGATCCAGAAGAGTATTTATCTGGCCAGGTATTCATCCAGATATTCATCTTATTTTATTACAATTTGATACTGATCCCAAATTTAATAATGCCATGTCCAGTTTATTCAATTTTACCCAGTCCTGTTACTTGCTCAGATATGGATCTAATACATTCTTTAATAAGTGGTCACTGACCTGTCTGAGACTGTCTTGTTCCTGATCTAGAGATATACTTCATATTTTAATATTTAGATTTTTTTTTATATTATAATAGTAATATATTGCTCCATCCTATTACTAACCCAGTATAAATGTAATATTGTTCTTCTGACCCATTCATAGTCCAAATACATGTCTAATATCACCCTGTCCTGTTACTGATCCAGATGTATACATATTATTGCCGCCTGTTACTGAGCCAGATATTCTTGAATTCTCTTTGTGTATTAAATATTGCTCAATCTTGTTATTGATCCAGATTATTACCTAATAGGACCCCATTTGGTTGGACCCTGTTTCCACATATCTAGTGATCTGGCTTTTTTGTCTTTTTCAGTGAAATGTTATAGGGAGGCTGATATGAGAATATATCCTATATATTGTTTCTGGATCAGACCCTTCAAAAAGCCACACTACATGTTGCAACTCACCAGATTTTTGAGTTTACAAATGTGTGAAAAAGTCTGATGACAACTGGTGCTGTTTTTGCATCAGTTGTAATCAATTGAAGCATCAAAAACTAATATTGATGTTACAGATTTATGGCAACCAGGCCTTATGGATCTTGATGTGCACTGAAAATGATCTTGTCCTGTGACTGATCTAGATGTAAGTCTTATTACCTGTCCTGTTACTGCTCCAGATATGGATCTAATATTACCAGTTCTGCTGCTGGTCCAGATGTGCATCTAATACTTTCCTACTGTTACTGAGCCACAAGTGTACTATATTTCTCTACCCAGTTACTCATCCAGATCTCAATCTAATAACACTCCATCCTTTAATTGGTCCTGATGTGGATCTTATATTACTGACCCAAAACAGATCCAGATGTGAATCTAATATAAGTCAGTCCTTTACTACTTCAGACATGTATCTAATTCTAATACTACTGCAACCTGTTACTGATCCAGATATGAATCTATCATTATCTGGTCCTGATTCAGATGTGGATACACAATCCTATTACTAATCCAAAGGTGAACCAATATTGTCCTGTTCTGCTACCGATACAAATGATGTGATTATATTGCCACTCTGACACAGTTACTGATCCAGATGTTAAATTTATTTTGCCTTTTAACTCGTCTAGATGAGTATTTAATATTACTACATCCTGTCACTGATCCAGAAGTGAATATAATATTACTTCATGCTTTAATTCGGTGCTTCCCAAACTCCAGTCCTCACATGATTTCCTCAGCATTGTACAGGTGAGAGAACATGTGTCAGTTTCTGATACCTTGATAATAATTCCAGCACTTGTACAATACTAAGGAAATCATGAAAACATGATCTGTTAGGGCATCTGTGAGGACTGGAGCTTGGCAAACACTAAAAACTAATGTAGATGAGGATCTAATATTACTCCATCCTGGTATTGATCCAGAAGTGGATCCAATATTATTTCATTCTTTACCTAATGTAGAGAGGGATCTAATAATACTCCACCCTGTTACTAATACAAATGTACAGGAAATTTAATATAATCCTGTTCTGTTACTGATCCAGAATGGATCTTATGTTAGTCATCTGGATGTGTCCCTAAAGTGTGCCATCCTATTTCTGTGTTGCTCATATTTGCTCAACTTATTACTCAGATGAGAAACTTAAATTGTCACCTGCTGTTATTAACCCAGATTTATACCAGATACAATGAATGAACTTTACTCAGGAGAGCGATTACAGGAGTAAGCGGATCAGCATTTACATTACATATTTAACACATTTAATGAATTTATTTTTTAAACAATCTTTTGAAACATAGTTCTGCTTTCTTGGCAGACTCCACTCTATGTGAACCGTTTTGAACCTTTGTGGTATAAATCACATACAGTATAAAAATAAATTTTCACTCTTAGTTTCTTAAAATTAGAAACAGTACAAAAAATTACATTAAGCTCTCATTTAGTGTAGGGAAATTTTTAAAAATGCTAATATGTAAAAAAAATTGACAGCAGGGGAAGGAGCTCAAGAAAATGTCCCTCCCTAGTACATTCAGGGTTAATACATATAATTAGTTCAGTTAAGTATGTATACACTACTGACCAAGTTCTCACAAAAAAGATGTCTAGCGCATGAGTACGTGGCAGCACGCACAACGAGGGAGATTTACCATGCAAAAGATGCCAGAATTATGTGAAAAACTGCACTAAAGTCTTATTTAATGACTTTCTTCACAATTTTTAAAGAAGTCTAGAAGAAGGCGTGTGGCTAAAACCAATCATAAGATGTGCCAAATAAAGTGGAAAAAGGAAGAGACGTGTGTCTAACATGCCTAGCAATCTGTACTAAGTGCATTATACTCTGTTCACTATATTAATAAATGTTTTAAGCCAAAACTAGGAGTGGAACAAAAACAGAGCAAATTATAATGGAAGATTTGCACTTTTGCAATGTTTTTGCCCCATTCCTGTATTTGGCCTAATAAAACTGATCACAAAATATTCACTGGTCTAAATATTGACTGAAATCTGCCTTTGTGCAAGTGCCCTATAGTCCCTGTGTGGAAGCTGACATCACAGGACTGACTGTTGACTTCTACTTGAGGAAAATCACACAACTGTAAATGCATAAAAGCAGAAAACAGCAAAGTCAACATTTAGCCAAGGTCAAAACAAGAAATGTGGCAGAGCACAATCCGAACGGCTCATCATGTCCTTCACATAATCAGCTCTGGGCTATTCAGGTCTGATTTTCACTTTCCATATATTGTCTACACTACTAAGATTTTTTGCAATAAAAGTCCTGTGTTATATACTTGTCAAAGAAGGTCTTTAATCACATTCTTTTTCATGTTGCATTGGACATGCAAAATAGTAGTGGCTGCAGAGCGGAAAAAAAATGTTTATTTTTTATTTTTTCAAATTTTGCTTTTCCATCGTGGAGATAGTATCAGTCAAAGTAATTGGCACCTAATGCGTTCATTTTTTTAAGTCCAAGTGGATGTTATCAGATAATTTTCTCTGTGGGTGTGTACTTCTTCTCCCTGTATGAAGCTGACCAATAATAAGCAGGTAGCAACACTCACAGGGATAGAAGACCACGTCTCCACCATAGTTTGGAACAGGCTTCTCATGTGAGATATATCATGTCAGACAGCCTACTCTCACTGCAGAGCTCTCACAGAAGACCAGAGTTTTTTCACTGACATCTCCTGGTAGTAAAAGATATGCAGGGGCAGTCTAGCTGAGCTAGCAGCACTATGAGAATAGAGTTGATAAAAGGGTTTCTAATTTGATGCAACTAAACTCAGCTGTACTGCCCCACCCCCAACATGGACTGACAGGAGATGGAAGCTCAAAGGTGCCAGTAATGACACTCAGTTGTGCTATACTCACAGCAACTTGCAATCCCTCTGCAGTGAAATCAGAGCTGTCTCTCATTATTTGCTTCCAAGTGAGAAAAACACTCCAACCTATGGTGGCGGGGGTGTGTGAGTGTGTGTGGTTCTTTTTTTTCTCTTGAGTGTTGCTGCTTGCTTATGATTAGTTAACCTCCTAGAGAGGTGAAAGAAGTAAAGAGGCCCCAGTGAAAACTCTCTGATAACATCCACTTGAACTTAACAAAAATTAACCTTTTAGGTACAAAATAGTTTAAGTGCTAATATTTCTGCAACAGAGAGGCAAAATAAAAAGCAAAACAAAAAAAAAATCTCAAACTGCTCTGTAGCCACTATTACATCATATGTCTAGGTCAAAATGAAAAATCTGGTGAAGGGTCTTTAACTTGTGTCGATTTTGCTTTGCTTTACCTCTCTTAATATTCACCTCAAGTCAAATTTTCCAGGTACTTTAAGGTATATTTAGACTGCACGATTATCTTGAATGAGAGTTCTTAGGAATGCTTGATTAACTGTAGTCATGCAGTCTAAACAGGTTGCTCATCAACCTTTGAATGAGCAAAATAGGTGTTTTGCTCGAAATATCACTGTTCTTGGCAGAGCCTCAACCTGTGTATTTTGGACCTGTGCTGCCAAGAACAATGGCGCCTATGTGCTCTGAACAATCTAGGGAGCAGTCTGGCGGTATAAACAGGCTGCTTAACGAATGCTGGCTGGCAAACATTGCTGTTCACAGTCATTTAATGCTACCCATCAAGGAGTGTAAATGCTCCTATAGTCCTATCACCGATCCTCAAAAGTACACCTGAGAGCCACATAACAAGTATGTAGCAACGATATCTAGACTCAGAAGTATTATGTTAGTTACAAAAATCCAATTGAAGACGTGGTGTAATCAAGAAAAATAAATTTACATTTAGGCATGGTTTTTCCACTTTCCAATTTTTCAGCCCATAGGCATGCAAATGTTGAAAATATAGAATGAAAGGAAAATTGTGGATATTACCCGCGCTGCTGAACAAGATTCCAATCCAAATGTAATAAGTGAAAGATGGTGGTTTATTCTACGCGTTTCGAAGTATTCAATTACTTCTTCATCAGGAAATCACCACTTGTATACCTGTAATTTTGAAAATAAAAAATACGGCAATACACTGTCTCCCCTGCTCCAGCAATTCCTCTCTGCGACACTTTACAGGTTGCAGCGGTGGTGTCACAGCTACTGACCTCTGCAGCCAATCTCTGGGCTGTAGATGTAGAAAGTATGAGCCACAGAGTTGCTGCTCTTGCATTGTAGTTCTGATGTCACCAGTGCAGCCTGCAAACAATGAACAGGAGCAGCAGCGGAGAGGCAGCGCTGCACCAGGGGACAGTGAGCATTGCTCTACTTGTTATCAATGTCTGTAAGCACATGTGCTAAAGAAATTAAAACCCCTTAAAAAAACCCTGTAAGTTGCTTGAGGGTCACATTGCAGGGATAGCCCATCCTTGGTGCATCTGCCACTTCATTTACAAAAAGATCCAAATTTGGAAGATTCCACTGCTATTTACTGGTATAACTTTCAGCATTAGTCTCTGTTCACACTTTGCGTTTTTTATAAAAAAATTTCCGCAGGCAAAACCTGCTCTCTTGGCAGTAAAGAAGCAACGTTAAAAAAACAGGTTTTGAGTGTTTGCCTCATTTTTTGTGTTATTTTTCCAGCGTTTTTGTCAGGATACATTTGTCTGTTGTGTATGCTGATAAAGTTTAGTGCATTAAAAAATAATCTGATCAACTTCATCAGGTTTTGGCACCAAAAATGCAACAAAACCTGACACCTGCTTTTTTTGCACTACCCAATGCTTTCAATGGGTAATAAAACACAGCAAAAATGCTGAAAGAAGTGACATGTTGCATTTTGCTAAAACGTAGCTCTTTGACAAAACAGTCAGGAAAAAAAAACACCAAGGTGTGTGCATGGGATTTCTGAAATCTCATAGACTTTGCTGGTACTGTAAAATGTAGCTGAAAATTTGCGCTACAAAAATGCAACATGTGAACATAGCCTTACAGTAGTTGTCCTGTCCTCCTTCACTAGCCGTGTTCTAACCTATTGTGCCATATCTTTCACAATTATTCTTCTTGCATAGACCAGTATAGTTATTGGATTAAGTATCGTCACAGTCTTTATCCACATGATTCTTATTTTGATGGCAAAACTGGTGTTAACAGCAGGTGAGCATGGCCATTTATCACATTACTTGACGTGAAATTGTGCGGGAAAGAGGCAGCGTTAGAATAATAAGATGACTCAGTAGGGGTTCGCTGATCAGCTCATGACTAAACCCATGAGCTGGGTACATTCCAGATGTCCACGGCATATTGACACCTCCATTACTCCTTAATATGGCAGACTTTATAGCTGTGAGTAAAATGTGCATGTGTGCCTCCTATGTGTGGGGGAATAATTGCTGGATTTCAGTTGCTGTAATAAAGGCCACACTTAGTGAGGGGAGAGACTTCCACCTCTAGCGACACCTTCAGCAGTAAAAAGTAATCAAAAACTTATGGCTTTCTCAAGTAACTTCTAATAACATTTATGAAGTCAAAGCTATTAACCAGACCCAGTGCCTTTCCCTGCAGAGTGATCGCCATTAAATTCCCTGTGCCGGGCTAGCACTTGTATTCCTGGAGACTCTGACTGCCGGGATCATGCAGAATGTGAAGTGTTGCTCACTAGATACAGCATTTTGTGTAACCCATTACAGGGCTTTCTGTCTGATAGCGACATAAGGGAGGAGAATGGATTTCAATATATTTACAGGAAAATCCAATCTTAATATTCTATAATATATTTGCTGAAAACTTCTTTTTAATCTTGCACAATCTAAGGCCTTAAAGGGAACCTGTCACCCCGTTTTTTCCATATGAGATAAAAATACTGTTAAATAGGGCCTGAGCTGTGCATTACAATAGTGTATTTTGTGGACCCCGATTCCCCACCTATGCTGCCAAAATACGTTACCAAAGTAGTCGTTTTCGCCTGTCAATCAGGCTGGTCTGGTCAGATGGGCGTGGTGTCTTCCCCCAGATCTTGCTTAGTTTTCCGTTGGTGGCGTAGTGGTGTGCGCATGCCCAAGTCCAGAATCCACTGCACAGGGGAGGGAAAATAGCGCGATCTGCGCTATTCCCCTGCTGATCGGTGGGGGCGGCCATCTTCCTGTGGCCGCGCGTGCGCAGATCAAGCGCTCTGCTGCCCGGGGCTTCAGGAAAATGGCCGTGGGATGCCGCGCGTGCGCAGATGGAGATCGCGGCGGCCATTTTCCTGAAGCAGAGTTCGCATCTCGCAGTAAGTATTTTGCAATTTATTTCTTATTAAAATTCTCCACTATTGTAAAGACTGAAGAGATTTTAACTCTTTTGTGATCTGCTACTTGCCAGCTTTAGAGCAGCGCTTATAAGCTCTATTACAAAGCACAAGCAAAGTTGGGCTCCTTGTTTTGAAAACTGGCTACCTCTTATAAACTGCAGTGGTGGCCAGTTTCCTACACTGGAGTTTGCAAATTCTTTCCTGTAGAGCTTGGAAGCGCTGCTCCGAAGTTGCCCGATCACTGAATCTGGCCCACTTCAGTACCCACACACTCCTCTGATGCTGGAGGTGCAAAGCTGCATAGAGCGTACCGTTCAGGCCAGCGGTTCAGCCATGACATTGGTCTGAACTGTACATCATCTGGAGTGCAGCGCATCTAGCAAGCAGGAAGCCAGGAGGCAGGGAAGTGGTGCCTGAAGTACAGAGATAAGAACAACCCGTTAAGGTTTTACCCATACTAGAATTATTTTATAGTTTTTCTTTTGTCAGATCATTTTTTTCTTATAGAAATGAATTCGATCTACTAGAGAAGGCAGCATCCGACCTGAAGTAAACAATGTAAACATGAAGTGATACACAAGATACAAAGTTCTCAGAATATTTAGCACAAGACAAAACTGTGAAAATGGCAAAGAATTGGCCAGAATAAAAGATTGTAAAGAACAAAAAAATTACACTTAATTCTCACTACACCAGCACACACGAGCTCTAATAATAATAATAATAATAATAATAATAATCTTTATTTTTATATAATGCTAATGTGACACCCCAAGAGTTCAGTTGTCACAGTGGTATTGCCTTCCTCACGGGGAGGGTAATGCCATGATTGGAAGCAACGAGGATCCCTTTAACAGGTAACATGCCCATACAACACTGTTCTGCCTCCAGGCCAGAAGGGGGAGCTCAAGACCCGGATTCAGGGGAACTTCCCTATATATTCTGGCTGGAGGAGGAGTTAGTTCAGTCTATCAGAGACAGGGACAGAGTGAGTCTGTCTGAGAGGAGCGAGGAGTGGAAAGCTGGGGCCATGCAGACACGAGGTTCTGCAGCTCCTGGGAAGGAAAGAGAAAGACAGAGCAGTCTGTAGGAAAGTGTGGAAGAGGAAGGAGCACAGGAGAAGAGAAGAGCTGGAGGGGAGCTGCGACTGAGCTCCCTCCACGCTGAAGCACAAGAATACCGGAGGCCGAAAGTGCAAGGTTGTGGGGGTAACTGTATGCCCCACAGCAGAAACCAGCAGGCAGGAGATTTAAAGTCGCTTGTCCACCATTAACACTCGAAGGCACAGCATCATATAGAGCCCGGAGTTGCAACCAGAGACACCTGTAAAAAGGCTCGAGTTGCCTGCCATGCGGGTAGTGTCCTACTTAAAGGGACAGAGAGAGAGTGAGGACCTTGTGTGAAGTCTTAGGCAGCAAGGGACTACAATAGAGCGCAGTAAGGAAGGCTTCCAACCCCACCTGGCTAGGGGGATTCGGAATCGCTTCCAAGCTGGCCGGACCTCACAATCACCTGTGATCCGTACTCTGGACTGTGGTTGCATACTACCAGTAAAGGTAAAGATACTGCAATCTTGTGTCCTCTAATTCTTTCTGGCACAACACCATCTGCCATCTTTACCTACTACACCGGGAGACGTGGGGACTAAGCTTCACCTGTGGGAAGCCATACCATCCCTGCTGCAGTACCATCACCCCAGTGGACCCCTTTAAGCAGCGTCGGTCATCCCTGACCGAATTCCACAGGTGGCATCACAAACTAACTTTATTATTCATTCAACAACCCCTTTAAAGACTTTTCCTTTAACTAGGATGCCCAGGGCCACAGACCGGGTCGCTGCCACCTCTTTAACGATCACCAGACCTGGTACCGGGTACCCCAGGGTCCTAGCGGGTGCTCCACTAACATTCCGCAGCGCTTTACAGTTTTGCACACATTATCATCGCTGTCCCTGATGGGGCTCACAATCTAACTTCCCTATCAGTATGTCTTTGGAATGTGGGAGGAAGCAGGAGTGCCTGGAGGAAACCCACGCAAACACGGGGAAAACATACAAACTCCTTGCAGATGTTGTCCTTGGTGGGATTTGAACCCAGGACTCCAGCATTGCCGTGCTAACCACTGAGCCACCGTGCTGCCCATGGCTTCTGCTTGTCCTTATTTTACTGCATCTGATCCCATGTTAAATATCCACAACGTCCTGTCACTGGCCTGAGCAGTAATGAATGCCAGCATCTTTGTTGAGGTGCCAGTGGTCACATGTACAGATCAAGCAGAAGTTACCACCTTGACTCAGCATTGGGATATCATGGCATAAAAGAGAACAATTCGACAATCGACACATGGCTTGTGCAATGTTAAATTGTCATAATCCTTTTAAATGAGTCTTGTGAATCTTCAGAGTACGCACTGCACATGCCTTCAGGATTCTCTGGTGCCAGTCTGAAGATATGGACAGGCTGACCACATTTCCCTCTTGAAAAGGCAAGTTTTATTGTGCATTATGTTGTGTGAAAAATGTCTTGCCTCTTTTGTAAATATTATGTCATGTGAATTGCCTGTGTAATGTGAATCGTGTTGTAATTAGTGTTGAGCATTCCGATACCGCAAGTATCGGGTATCGGCCGATATTTGCTGTATCGGAATTCCGATACCGAGATCCGATACTTTTGTGGTATCGGGTATCGGTATCGAAACAACATTAATGTGTAAAATAAAGAATTAAAATAAAAAATAGGGATATACTCACCTCTCCGACGCAGCCTGCAACTTACCGAGGGAACCGGCAGCCTTCTTTGCTTAAAATGCGCGCGTTTACTGCCTTCCGTGATGTCACGGCTTGTGATTGGTCGCGTGCCGCCCATGTGGCCGCGACGCGACCAATCACAGCAAGCCGTGACGTAATTTTCAGGTCCTGAATGCCTAATTCTAGGCATTCAGGATTTTAAAATGACGTTACGGCTTGTGATTGGTCGCGTCGCGGTCACATGGGCGACGCGACCAATCACAAGCCGTGACGTCACGGGAGGCAGGAAACGTGCGCATTTTAAAATTACGTCACGGCTTGTGATTGGTTGCGTGCCGCCCATGTGACCGCGACGCGACCAATCACAGAAAGCCGTGATGTAATTTCAGGTCCTGAATGCCTAATTCTGCATTCAGGACCTGAAAATTACGTCACGGCTAGTGTTGAGCGATACCTTCCGATATCGGAAAGTATCGGTATCGGAAAGTATCGGCCGATACCGTCAAAGTATCGGATCTAATCCGATACCGATACCCGATCCCAATGCAAGTCAATGGGACGAAAATATCGGAATTAAAATAAACCCTTTCTTAACTTGTAGGTTCATTCTACATGAAGGAAAACAACTAAGAATAATGTAGGATGTATTGGGGGACGTGGCGGAGACATTAAAGGCACAGAGGTTTAGCCCAATCTAATAGAATAGCAGGATTTTGTTTTGTTTTTTATGACGTTCGGCGTTAGAAAGATTTTGACTATGTTAATTTTTTTTTTATTTTGTCAGATATTGATGTTTCACTACTTCCACGCCCATCACCTTCTTTTTTACTTCTCCCACACTTTCTTCTTCATTATCCTCATCATCAGCTTCTTTGACATCAACTTCTTCACCTTATTCATCTTCTTCTTCATCTTCTACCTATAATTTTTTTTTTTTACATTGTTCATATTCTTTTTATTTAACTATTATCTTCTTCATATTCAACTTCTTCATCATATTCTTATTTGTGACAGGCATTCCCGTAGTTGTTATCTATAAAAGTTTGAAGATTACACCTTCCGTTCTGCCTGTCACAAAACAGGTACATTTGTCCGCGTTCAGTTTGGCCTGCAGCATCAGGCTTTATCCAGGGGCACCACGAGGAGGAACAGACTCACCCCCATACACTGCTTAGTCTTATTCTGCTTATAATTTAGATAATATCTTTTGCTCTGATATTTAGTCTTATGCTTAATGTTCTTCTGCTCTTTGTTCTGCAGCCTCTTGTTCTTCTGCTTCTCGGTCTTCCAGGTCGTCGTCGTCTCCAGGGTCGTCGTCTCCGGGGTCGTCGTCATCGGGGTGGTCTTCAGGGTCATCGTCTCCAGGGTCGTCGTCATCTCAGTGGTTGTCGTCTCTGGTGTCGTCGTCATCTTAGGGGTGGTCTTCCGGGTCGTCGTCTTTAGGGTCTTGAACTTGGAAATGTAGCAGAAGGTACAAGTAGGCTGAGAAAATGCCGAGAAACAGCTGATGGAACTGGAACTCGGATGGCTACCCGAAGGTCCAAGAGCCAATGGAACTACCGAGGACCAGCTGACGTTACTGGAACCCGGTTACTAAGCAGGAGGTACCCGTGCTGAAAGCACTACCAAGGACCACCTGACATTGGTGGAACTCAGATACCCAGAGGGAGGCACCTAAGCCAAAGGCTCTGCCCGGAACCAGCTGACGGTACTGGAACCAGGATGGGGAGCAGAAGGTACAAGAGCAAAAGACACTGCCGAGAACCAGCTGACAGTACTGGAACCCGGATGGGTAGCCGAAGGTCCAAGAGCCAATGGAACTACCGAGGACCAGCTGACGTTACTGGAACCCGGTTACTAAGCAGGAGGTACCCGTGCCTGAAAGCACTACCAAGGACCACCTGACGTTGGTGGAACTCGGATACCCAGAGGGAGGCACCTAAGCCAAAGGCTCTGCCCGGAAACAGCTGACGGTGCTGGAACCAGGATGGGGACCTATTCAAGCTTGTTTTCCTAGAGCCCCAACTAGCGGTGTTGGAGCAAAGGGTCAGCAGGGGGAGCAGAGTGTAGGCCGAAGCCTGCACTGGCGGCAGCTTTGTGTCTGCGTGGCTGTTGCAGGACACGTTGCCGGCTACACAGCAGGGGAACAGCTGGCGGTGCTGAACCCCACTGACACATTGGCGAGGTGTTTTTCTCTGTGCAGCCAGCACTTCGGGGCACCAACTGGCGGTGTTAGAGCCCAGGCTCTGCAGGGGGAGCAGAGTGTAGGCCGAAGCCTAATTGAACCAATTTTAAAGGTAACCTTTAACCCCCCCTCAGGTGTTACAAACTAGAAGAGCCATGCCTTATGCAGCAGTAGTGCTGCACAAGTCAAAGGTTGCTCTTTTAATTTTGTTCCTTGCACAAGCTGAAGGAAACACGTACAACATTTTGGCCCTTATACAGTCAATCTGTCTTGGAGGCGGGAGTTCCCTTCGTAATGAGACGCAGCACAGCTGGCAAAAATACCACCTTGGTGCTTGGCGCGGCCTCCTGAGCATCGCATTTTGCTGTACAGGAGTCTGCGTTGTTGCGTTATCCCTTGGCCATGCGCTGCCCGTCTTCTGACATCATTTCATGTCGGCTGGTGCGGTTCGCGATGCCCATGAATCCCAGCCCCGCAGTGTCTTTACAGTGTTTCACACTGCGAGGCTGGGATTCATGGCCTGGCACAGTATATATGTTCGCCTCTCGCTCATGTCCTTACACCTGCTACAGACTGTGCGGCGTCAGCTGATCCCTTATCGCATGCCGCGGCCATGAAGCCGCACAGTCTGAAGAAGGCGGAAGGAGCTGAGTGACAGCCTGGCGAAGATATGCACTGCTCATGCCCGTCAATCACACCCTCGCAGTCAAAATAAATAAGACACCGAGGGGCGTTGTGTGGGTCAGGGCGGCCGCAGAGGCGCAGCCAGCCAAACAATGATGCCAGAAGACGGGCAGCACTACCAAGGGGGTTGCAGCGTGTCATTACAAAGGAAAGTCACACCTCCGGGACGGTTAAATGGTCACAGAGGACACATTTTTGACGTGTTCAGTTCCACATGTGCAAGGAGAATAAGTTTATGAGCCACCTTGCACACATGCAGCATTACCGCTGTACAAGGTGGCTGTAAAACATACAAACGCCTGGGGGAGGGGGGACAGGTTCCCTTCAATTTCAGTTCTTGTGTCTGCGTGGCTGTTGCAGGACACGATGCCGGCTACACAGCAGGGGAACAGCAGGCGGTGCTGAACCCCACTGACACATTGGCTGGTGTTTTTCTCTGTGCAGCTAGCAGTACCGGGCACCAACTGGCGGTGTTAGAGCCCAGGGTCAGCAGAAGGAGGAGAGGGAGCAGAGTGTAGGCCGAAGCCTGCACTGGCGGCAGCTTTGTGTCTGTGTGGCTGTTGCAGGACACGATGCCGGCTACACAGCAGGGGAACAGCTGGCGGTGCTGAACCCCACTGACACATTGGCTGGTGTTTTTCTCTGTGCAGCTAGCAGTACCGGGCACCAACTGGCGGTGTTAGAGCCCAGGCTCTGCAGGGGGAGCAGAGTGTAGGCCGAAGCCTAATTGAACCAATTTTAAAGGTAACCTTTAACCCCCCCTCAGGTGTTACAAACTAGAAGAGCCACGCCTTATGCAGCAGTAGTGCTGCACAAGTCAAAGGTTGCTCTTTTAATTTTGTTCCTTGCACAAGCTGAAGGAAACACGTACAACATTTTGGCCCTTATACAGTCAATCTGTCTTGGAGGCGGGAGTTCCCTTCGTAATGAGACGCAGCACAGCTGGCAAAAATACCACCTTGGTGCTTGGCGCGGCCTCCTGAGCATCGCATTTTGCTGTACAGGAGTCTGCGTTGTTGCGTTATCCCTTGGCCATGCGCTGCCCATCTTCTGACATCATTTCATGTCGGCTGGTGCGGTTCGCGATGCCCATGAATCCCAGCCCCGCAGTGTCTTTACAGTGTTTCACACTGCGGGGCTGGGATTCATGGCCTGGCGCAGTACATATGTTCGCCTCTCGCTCGTGTCCTTACACCTGCTACAGACTGTGCGGCGTCAGCTGATCCCTTATCGCATGCCACGGCCATGAAGCCGCACAGTCTGAAGAAGGCGGAAGGAGCTGAGTGACAGCCTGGCGAAGATATGCACTGCTCATGCCCGTCAATCACACCCTCGCAGTCAAAATAAATAAGACACCGAGGGGCGTTGTGTCGGGCAGGGCGGCCGCAGAGGCGCAGCCAGCCAAACAATGATGTCAGAAGAAGGGCTGTGCTACCAAGGGGGTCGTTGCGTGTCATTACAAAGGAAAGTCACACCTCAGGGACGTTTTAATGGTCTCAGGGGACACATTGTAGACGTGTTCTGTTCCACGGGTGCAAGGAGAATAAGTTTATGAGCCACCTTGCACACATGCAGCATTACTGCTGTACAAGGTGGCTGTAAAACATACAAACACCTGGGGGTGGGGCGACAGGATCCCTTCAATTTCAGTTCTTGTGTCTGCGTGGCTTTTGCAGGACACGATGCCGGCTACACAGCAGGGGAACAGCAGGCGGTGCTGAACCCCACTGACACATTGGCTGGTGTTTTTCTCTGTGCAGCTAGCAGTACCGGGCACCAACTGGTGGTGTTAGAGCCCAGGGTCAGCAGGAGGAGGAGAGGGAGCAGAGTGTAGGCCGAAGCCTGCACTGGCGGCAGCTTTGTGTCTGCGTGGCTGTTGCAGGACACGATGCCGGCTACACAGCAGGGGAACAGCTGGCGGTGCTAAACCCCACTGACACATTGGCTGGTGTTTTTCTCTGTGCAGCTAGCAGTACCGGGCACCAACTGGCGGTGTTAGAGCCCAGGGTCAGCAGGAGGAGCAGGGGGAGCAGAGTGTAGGCCGAAGCCTGCACTGGCGGCAGCTTTGGGTCTGTTGTGTCTGCGTGGCTGTTGCAGGACACGTTGCCGGCTACACAGCAGGGGAACAGCTGGTGGTGCTGAACCCCACTGACACATTGGCGGGTGTTTTTCTCTGTGCAGCCAGCACTTCCGGACAGCAACTAGCGGTGTTGGAGCCCGGGCTCTGCAGGTGGAGCAGATTGTAGGCCGCAGCCTGCACTGGAGCAAGTTGAAAGGGAACCTTTAACCCCCCCCCCCAGGCGTTTGTAGCTGAAAGAGCCATCTTGTACAGCACTAATGCTGGAAAAGGTAAACTTAGCTCTTTTAATTATGGTCCTTGCACATGCTGAACCTAACACTTTTGAAATGTGTCCCCTCACACGGTTAAACCGTCCGGTCGGTGGAACTTTCCTTTGTCATGTGACGCAGCACAGCCGTCATTCTTACCCCCTTGGCGCCGTGCACCTCCTCCTCAGCATTGTTTGAATCTATCCCGGAGTCTGCGCTGTTATGTTATCCCTTGGCCAGGCACACTTAGCGCTGCCCGTCTTCTGACATCATTTGGTGTCAGGATGGCTGCGCCTGTGCGGACGCGCTGGACGAGAGCCCGCCTCGCTGTGTCATCTAATGTAATCACTCTGCGGACCTGTGATTCATGGGCATGAGCAGTGCATATCCTTGCCTCTCACTCCCCTCCCTACGGCTTCTTCAGACTGTGCGGCGTCACGGCCGTGGCATGCTATTAGGGATCAGCTGACAGCGCACAGTCTGAAGAAGGCGTAGGGAGATGAGTGAGAGGCGGAGGTTCAGATATGCACTGCTAATGTCCATGGATCACAGGTCCGCAGTGGGATTAAATCAGAAGACACGACGAGGCGGGATCTCGTCCAGCGCGGCCGCACAGGCGCAGCCATCCTGACACCAAATGATGTCAGAAGACGGGCAGCGCTAAGTGTGCCTGGCCAAGGGATAACATAACAGCGCAGACTCCGGGACAGATTCAAACAACGCTGAGGAGGAGGCACACGGCGCCAAGGGGGTAAGAATGACGGCTGTGCTGCGTCACATGACAAAGGAAAGTTCCACCGACCGGACGGTTTAACCGTGTGAGGGGACACATTTCATAAGTGTTAGGTTCAGCATGTGCAAGGAGCACCACGAAAAGAGGCACTTTTTCCCTTTGCATCATTACTGCTGCACAAGGTGTCTCCTTCAGTAACAAACGCCTGGGGGGGGGACAGGTTCCCTTAAATTTAACTTGTTGTGCCTGCGTGGCGGTCGCAGGACATGTTGCCGTATACACAGCAGGGGAGCAGCAGGCATTACTGAACCCCACTAACACATTGGCGAGGTGTTTGGCTCTGTGCGGACAGCACTTCTGGACAGCAACTAGCGGTGTTGGAGCCCAGGGACAGGAGGAGGAGGTGGAGGAGATAGGAGGGATTGTCACACACACAGCTGGGGAACAGCTGACTTTACTGAACCCCAATAACAGAGGAGCGACTGTTGGGACTGTACGGACAGCACTTCTGGACGGCAACTAGCGGTGTTGGAGCCCAGGGACAGGAGGAGGAGGAGGTGGAGAAGATAGGAGGGATTGCCACACACACAGCTGGGGAACAGCTGACGTTACTGAACCCCAATAACAGAGGAGGGACTGTTGGGACTGTGTGGACAGCACTTCTGGATGGCAACTAGCGGTGTTGGAGCCCAGGGACAGGAGGAGGAGGAGGTGGAGGAGATAGGAGGGATTGCCACACACACAGCTGGGGAACAGCTGACGTTACTGAACCCCAATAACAGAGGAGGGACTGTTGGGACTGTGCGGACAGCACTTCTGGACGGCAACTAGCGGTGTTGGAGCCCAGGGACAGGAGGAGGAGGAGGTGGAGGAGATAGGAGGGATTGCCACACACACAGCTGGGGAACAGCTGACGTTACTGAACCCCAATAACAGAGGAGGGACTGTTGGGACTGTGCGGACAGCACTTCTGGACGGCAACTAGCGGTGTTGGAGCCCAGGGACAGGAGGAGGAGGAGGTGGAGGAGATAGGAGGGATTGCCACACACACAGCTGGGGAACAGCTGACATTACTGAACCCCAATAACAGAGGAGGGACTGTTGGGACTGTGCGGACAGCACTTCTGGACGGCAACTAGCGGTGTTGGAGCCCAGGGACAGGAGGAGGAGGAGGTGGAGGAGATAGGAAGGATTGCCACACACACAGCTGGGGAACAGCTGACGTTACTGAACCCCAATAACAGAGGAGGGACTGTTGGGACTGTGCGGACAGCACTTCTGGACGGCAACTAGCGGTGTTGGAGCCCAGGGACAGGAGGAGGAGGAGGTGGAGGAGATAGGAGGGATTGCCACACACACAGCTGGGGAACAGCTGACGTTACTGAACCCCACTAACACATTGGCAAGGTGTTTGGCTCTGTGCGGACAGCACTTCTGGACGGCAACTACCGGTGTTGGAGCCCAGGGACAGGAGGAGGAGGAGGTGGAGGAGATAGGAGGGATTGCCACACACACAGCTGGGGAACAGCTGACGTTACTGAACCCCAATAACAGAGGAGGGACTGTTGGGACTGTGCAGACAGCACTTCTGGACGGCAACTAGCGGTGTTGGAGCCCAGGGACAGGAGGAGGAGGAGGTGGAGGAGATAGGAGGGATTGCCACACACACAGCTGGGGAACAGCTGACGTTACTGAACCCCAATAACAGAGGAGGGACTGTTGGGACTGTGCGGACAGCACTTCTGGACGGCAACTAGCGGTGTTGGAGCCCAGGGACAGGAGGAGGAGGAGGTGGAGGAGATAGGAGGGATTGCCACACACACAGCTGGGGAACAGCTGACGTTACTGAACCCCAATAACAGAGGAGGGACTGTTGGGACTGTGCGGACAGCACTTCTGGACGGCAACTAGCGGTGTTGGAGCCCAGGGACAGGAGGAGGAGGAGGTGGAGGAGATAGGAGGGATTGCCACACACACAGCTGGGGAACAGCTGACATTACTGAACCCCAATAACAGAGGAGGGACTGTTGGGACTGTGCGGACAGCACTTCTGGACGGCAACTAGCGGTGTTGGAGCCCAGGGACAGGAGGAGGAGGAGGTGGAGGAGATAGGAAGGATTGCCACACACACAGCTGGGGAACAGCTGACGTTACTGAACCCCAATAACAGAGGAGGGACTGTTAGTACTGTGCGGGCAGCACTTCTGGACGGCAACTAGCGGTGTTGGAGCCCAGGGACAGGAGGAGGAGGAGGTGGAGGAGATAGGAAGGATTGCCACACACACAGCTGGGGAACAGCTGACGTTACTGAACCCCAATAACAGAGGAGGGACTGTTGGGACTGTGCGGGCAGCACTTCTGGACGGCAACTAGCGGTGTTGGAGCCCAGGGACAGGAGGAGGAGGAGGTGGAGGAGATAGGAGGGATTGCCACACACACAGCTGGGGAACAGCTGACGTTACTGAACCCCACTAACACATTGGCGAGGTGTTTGGCTCTGTGCGGACAGCACTTCTGGATGGCAACTAGCGGTGTTGGAGCCCAGGGACAGGAGGAGGAGGAGGTGGAGGAGATAGGAGGGATTGCCACACACACAGCTGGGGAACAGCTGACGTTACTGAACCCCAATAACAGAGGAGGGACTGTTGGGACTGTGCAGACAGCACTTCTGGATGGCAACTAGCGGTGTTGGAGCCCAGGGACAGGAGGAGGAGGAGGTGGAGGAGATAGGAGGGATTGCCACACACACAGCTGGGGAACAGCTGACGTTACTGAACCCCAATAACAGAGGAGCGACTGTTGACTGTGCGTACAGCACTACCAGGCAACAACTAGCGGTGTTGGAGCCCAGGGACAGCAGGAGGAGCAGAGGAACACAGTGTAGGCCAAAGCCTGATTGGAGAAAGTCGAAAGGGAACCTTTAACCCCCCCCAAGGCGTTTGTAGCTGAAAGAGCCAGCTTGTGCAGCACAAAGGATGCAAAAGGAAAAGGTGGCTCTTTTCATTATGCTCCTTGCAAACACAGAACTAAACACTTATAAAATGTGTCCCCTGATACTGTGAGACCGTCCCGGAGGTGGGACTTTCCTTCGTAATATGACGCAGGACAGCTGTCATTCCTACCCCCTTGGCGCCCCGGCTCCTCAGCGTTGTTTGATTCCGTCTCGGAGCCTGCGCTGTTATGTTATCCCTTGGCCAGGCACACTTAGCGCTGCCCATCTTCTGACATCATTTGGTGTCAGGCTGGCTGCGCCTGTGCGGCCGTGCTGGCCGAGAGCCCGCCTCGCAGCGTCATCTAATGTAATCCCACCGCGGGCCTGGGATCCGTGGCCATGCGCAGTGCATATCCTCACCTCTCACTCCCTTCCCTACGGCTTCTTCAGACTGTGCGGCGTCACGGCCGTGGCATGCTATTAGGGATCAGCTGACGGCGCACAGTCTGAAGAAGGCGTAGGGAGATGAGTGAGAGGCGGAGGTTCAGATATGCACTGCGCATGTCCATGGATCTCAGGCCCCCAGTGGGATTAAATCAGAAGACACTGTGAGGCGGGCTCTCGGACAGGCGGCCGCACAGGCGCAGTCAGCCTGACACCAAATGATGTCAGAAGAGGGGCAGCGCTAAGTGTGCCTGGCCAAGGGATAACATAACAGCGCAGGCTCCGGGACGGAATCAAACAACGCTGAGGAGCCGGGGCACGGCGCCAAGGGGGTAGGAATGACAGCTGTGCTGCGTCATATTACGAAGGAAAGTCCCACCTTTTTATAAGTGTTAAGTTCTGCGTGTGCAAGGAGCTAAACAAACATAGCTACCTTTTCCTTGTGCAGCATTACTGCTGCACAAGGTGGCTCTTTCAGTAACAAACGCCTTGGGGGGTGGGGGACAGGTTCCCTTACATTTCAGTTGTTGTGTCAGCGTGGCGGTCGCAGGACACATTGCCGGCTACACAGCTGGGGATCAGCTGACGTTACTGAAACCCAATAACACTGGGTCGTATGTTTTGACTGTGCAGACGGCACTTCAGAGCCTCAACTGGCGGTGTTGGAGCCCAGGAATTTAAGTTCAGGTGGTAGAAAGATGAACACAACAGGAGACCTGGATAACGTAGACAGTCACCTAATTATTTAATCAGGAAGAGGAGTGGCAAATTCCTGCGAGATCCAGGCCTTGTTCATTTTCAGGAAAGTAAGCCGGTCAACGTTATCGGAGGATAGTCGCATGCGACGGTCAGTTAGTACACCACCTGCAGCACTAAAGACGCGTTCCGATAATACACTAGCCGCAGGGCAAGCCAGCACCTCCAATGCATACTGGCTTAGCTCTGGCCATGTATCCAGCTTTGAGACCCAAAACTTGAAAGGTGAAGAGCCGTCTGGGAGTACAGCAAGAGGGCAAGACATGTAGTCTGTCACCATCTGACGGAACCGTTGCCTCCTGCTGACTGGAGCCATCTGTGATGGTGTAGACTTTTGTGGCGGGCACAGAAAACTGTGCCACAGTTGGGCCATACTGGTCTTGCCTTGGGCAGAGGCACTGCTTCTGCTCCCTCTTTGTGCAGAGCCTCCACCACTGCCTGGACGCACTGAGCTGCTTTGTAATGCACTAGCAGCACTTCTCTCACTTGGAATGGAGAAGATGATGGAATTCACCAGTGTGTCTTGGTACTCCCGCATTTTTCGCTCCCGGTTCAACGGTGTGATGAGGCTTTCTACGTTGTCCCGGTAGCGAGGATCGAGGAGGGTGAACACCCAATAATCAGACATGTTGAGAATGTGGGCGATGCGGCGGTCGTTTCTCAGGCACTGCAGCATGTAATCCACCATGTGCTGCAGACTGCCAACTGCCCAAGAAACGCTGTCCCCTGCTGGAGGCGTGATCTCTGCCCGCTCGTCATCACCCCACCCTCGCTGTACACACTGACTACTGGACAATTGTGTAACTCCCTCCTCTGGACGGATGTCTTCCTCCTCCATTGACTCCTCCTCATCCTCCTCACAAACTGTCCCCTGCCTACGCGTTTGTGAGGAACCACGTGGCGCTGACTGTCCAGAAGATGATGGAAATGGTGAATCCTCATCCTCCACCTCTTCCACAACATCATCCCTTAGCGCTTGCAGTGATTTTTCAAGCAGGCAGATAAGGGGGCAGTCATGCAAAGACACTAATAGGAATTTTTTGAAAAAATGTGCAGCAGCCTGCATTACTTAAAACAAAAGGAAAATTGATTTTACGGTATGACGCAGTGAAGAACCCTGAGCTGGAGACAACCAGGCTATGGCTGCTCACAGACTACAGGGCGAGCTGCAGTCACACGGAGACCGTGCAGACAGCCGTAAACAGCGCTGCAAGGCCCAAAAACCCTCCTCTATGTTATCCTATGTAGTGTTTTTCCACAAGTTAGCTGGAGACGGGTGGAAAGACACTAATAGGAATTTTTTGAAAAAATGTGCAGCAGCCTGCACTACTTAAAACAAAAGGAAAATTGATTTTACGGTATGACGCAGTGAAGAACCCTGAGCTGGAGACAACCAGGCTATGGCTGCTCACAGACTACAGGGCGAGCTGCAGTCACACGGAGACCGTGCAGACAGCCGTAAACGGCGCTGCAAGGCCCAAAAACCCTCCTCTACGTTATCCTATGTAGTGTTTTTCCACAAGTTAGCTGGAGACGGGTGGAAAGACACTAATAGGAATTTTTTGAAAAAATGAGCAGCAGACTACACTACTTGAAAAAAAAAAAAAAAAAAAAAAGAACAGTATGAGGCAATGAATCACCCTCCCTGAACTGAATACAACCAGCTATGGATGGTCTATGGCTGCACTCAGACTAGAGAGTGGGCTGCACACACACACACACACACACACACACACACACACACACACACACACACACACACACACACACACACACACACACACACACACACACAGACCTTGCAGATCGCTGTGAAAACAGCGCTACAAGGCAAAAGCAAGGTGATTAGTAGGTGAACACAGCGGTTGCTAAATTAGCCTTTGAAAAGCACAAAGAAGCAAATCGCTATCTCTAAACTGGCCCTCAGTCAGCAAACAGCGTCCTGTCACTAACTGAATTCACAGCAGAGTGAGCGCAAAATGGCGCCAGCGACTTTTAAACTGCATCATGACATCATTTCAGCAGCCAATCACAGCCTTGCCAGTAGTTTCAGGCCCTCCATGCTGAACAGGATGTGCCCACACTTGGAATCATTCTCATTGGCTGATTTCGTACAAATTTTTTTTGTGCAGTTTGAATCCTAAGAACTTCCGATTCCGGTATCCGATACGCGGCAAGTATCGGATCTCGGTATCGGAATTCCGATACCGCTAAGTATCGGCCGATACCCGATACTTGCGGTATCGGAATGCTCAACACTAGTCACGGCTTGCTGTGATTGGTCGCGTCGCGGCCACATGGGCGGCACGCGACCAATCACAAGCCGTGACATCACGGAAGGCAGTAAACGCGCGCATTTTAAGCAAAGAACGCTGCCGGTTCCCTCGGTGAGGTCCAGGCTGCGTCGGAGAGGTGAGTATAGCAATATTTTTTATTTTAATTCTTTATTTTACACATTAATATGGATCCCAGGGCCTGAAGGACAGTTTCCTCTCCTTCAGACCCTGGGAACCATCAGGGATACCGTCCGATACTTGAGTCCCATTGACTTGTATTGGTATCGGGTATCGGTATCGGATTAGATCCGATACTTTGCCGGTATCGGCCGATACTTTCCGATACCGATACTTTCAAGTATCGGACGGTATCGCTCAACACTAGTTGTAATATGTAATGTGATATAGAGAATTGACTATAGGGTAAGCTAAGAGCTAATAGTTGGGACTAGGGTTGAGCGACTTTTACTTTTTTAGGATCGAGTCGGGTTCCGTGAAACCCGACTTTCTCAAAAGTTGGTTCGTGTGAAATCGGCCAATTATTGTGAAAAGTCGGGGAGCCGACCGAAACCCAATGCAAGTCAATGGGGATATTATTTTTTTTTTGCTTCTCTCTCTCTCTCTCTCTCTCTCTCTCCTCGGACAGTGTAAATCACTACATCCAAAATGGTAAGAAGGCGTTTATACCCCCACCCCCTGTGACGCCGCACAAAGCAAGACGAGACCTATGTCATCACGCTGCCCACACTCCTTCATTGGCTGAAAAAATGGCGGTTAAAGCGTCATACGAAATGCGACTTTGGCTCGAAGATCACCAACCGCATGGCCGATCCCACACTGAGATCGGCTCGAGTTTCACGAAACCCGACTTTGCCGAAAGTCGGCGACTTATGAAATTGACCTATCCGTTTCGCTCAATCCTAGTTGGGACCAGTCTGCATTGGGAGGTGCTAGTGTAAAACATAGTAACTGCTTCCTACTGGGAAGGCAAATAGGGTCTGGAGTGCAGAGTGAGCAGTGCCATTTTGGAAGGTGATCCTAAATGAGAGGAGACCGAGCAGGAGGGATAGCAAGATCCTGAAGATAAGTGATAACAGAGACAGAGTAGCGCTACTGCCCCACACCATGTTACAACAGCTCCATGTGACCAGAAGCTTGTGATTTGCATACTTTCAGCAACATTCGGACTACACATGTCTGGCCTCACTCAATTCATTTGTATTGCTTGAGACCGACATGTTTAGTCGGCATGTGACTTCATAAATGCAAATTGCAAACTTGCAATGACAGCACTCGAGAATCCTGACAGCACTCAGTGTGAGCACATAGAGTGCCTGAAGACTTGTACCTGAAGCCTGGGCATCCCCTTTAATATGCTTTGTGGGTCATAATAACCTTTGCTACATTTGTATTCATAGCACGTAATCAGCTACCATAAGATAAGCAAAGACTGGCAGAAGAAACCAATGGATCGGTGGTGGTTTAAACAAGTGAGTAATGAATAGAGAAATTTTTATTAAAAAGTATTATTTCCCTTATTTCTCTGCTGTTTAGGGTGCATATTACTGAACTGATCGGTGCACATAGCACCTCCCCACCTCCCATATGTGTCACATGATCGCAGATGGTCTCAGTGCGGTATCCCTGTAAATTCTCCCTATCTGCAGCACAATGTTGTTATGCGCATGGCACAACTCAGGCGCCTCCCATCAGCGTCACATGACTATAGACAACTGCCCATTACTGTAAAAAACATAATAGAGCAGCATATTGGGAATCCTCAGAGTCCAAGGCACACAAGGCAGACATTACTGCCAAATGGTATGCGATCAATAGATTATATCTGCCCAACACGATCTGCTAAGGAGCCCGAGCACAGCGCAATTTGCATACGCATAACGCCACACTGATCGGGATGCAACTTAGAGAAGCACCTTTTATCTGTGTCACATGATCATAAGTGGGCATATATTACAATGAGGGCATAACATAATTACAGATGGATACATATTGCCATAGCGATATGGTAGATCAGTGCATTAAAAGCACTCACAGTCTGAAATATATAAACGCAGGGAATGCTGTGGTTAATAAGAAATAAGGAAACAAAAAAAACAGAAAAAAATGGCATGGGCTCCCTCACAATTTTCTGTGCCAGAGTGGGAAAGCCGAGGCTGGGGGCCAATATTTGTAGCCTGGGAAAGAGGTAATACCCACGGCCCCAGGCTATGAATATCAGCCCGCAGCTGTCTGCGTAGCCTTTACTGGCTATTAAAATAGGGGGACCCCCCAAAAAATGACATGGGGTCCCCCTATATTTTATAGCCAGAAAGGCTACGTAGACAGCTGCA
Source organism: Ranitomeya variabilis (assembly GCF_051348905.1). Lineage (NCBI taxonomy): Eukaryota > Metazoa > Chordata > Amphibia > Anura > Dendrobatidae > Ranitomeya > Ranitomeya variabilis. The sequence goes on from NC_135232.1 coordinate 957,550,182, forward strand.
GGCTGATATTCATAGCCTAGAGAGGGGCCATGGATATTTTCCCCCCCAGCTACAAATACCAGCCCGGAGCCGCCCCAGAATTGGCGCATCTATAAGATGCGCCAATTCCGGCACTTAGCCCCTCTCTTCCCACTCCCCTGTAGCGGTGGGATATGGGGTAATAAGAGGTTAATGTCACCTTGCTATTGTAAGGTGACATTAAGCCCTGTTAAAAATGGAGAGGCGTCAATAAGACGCCTATCCATTACTATAAACATATGGATGAATGACCTCAGGGAGATCAAAACATGTTGATCTCCCCGAGGTAATTCATCCTTATGTTTATAGCCTTTTCACTAGGCACTGCTCTTAATAGCCAGTTTCCTACTCCACACTGATGAGGGGCAAATACCCCGAAACAGCTGTCTGTGGATGGATACCATGTTTTGGCATAGGTGGTTTTCCTTTATTGGAAGCTGCCCTTCCCGTGGTTGTTCCTTCCCAGTGAAAGACCTGGCTATTCATTGCTTGCGTTGAGAAACACGTGATGGTGTCTCCACGGCTTTTCTACATGCCTATCCATTACTAAGCCTATAGTAGTGAAAGAGTAAAAAGACACAGCCAGAAAAGTGTATTTTAATATTCCTCATTTCACCATACTTATCATACTCGATCGACTGCAAAAAATGAAAAATAACAAACCAACCGTATACTCACTTTCTGGCGTAGTCCAATTAATAACAAGTGTCCTATGACGATCTCCCCTATAGAACAGTGACATCGGGTGATGTCACTGCTCTATTTGGCCTCCAGTGACACACTGACAGGAGACAATGGCTCCTGCAGTGCATCACTGAAGAGGTTACCTGAGTTCATTGGTCTCATTTTATGGCAAAGCTGCGTGGGAATTTTCCCACACAGCAGTGCCACAAGTGAGAGTAGGGACTAGTTTGCACAGAGGCGGAGGGATACAGTGCGGAAGGATACTGTTATGAACTGGTGGTTTAGGAGCAACATGGGACGAGCTCTGGAGGAGGTGGTACCTGTACAAACCGCAGTTCCTGAGCTTATCACAACACTAGAAGTAGCCGTGGGATGTTCCTGTCACTCCCTAGACACCTCGTCACAGCCAGAGGACTAACTACCCCTAAAGATGGAAACAGGAAAGCTATCTTGCCTCAGAGAAAATCCCCAAAGAAAAGGCAGCCCCCCACAAATATTGACTGTGAGTTGAGAGGGAAATGACATACGCAGAATGAAATCAGAATGTAGCAAAGGAGGCCAGTCTAGCTAGATAGATAGAACAGGACAGAATACTGTGCGGTCAGTATAAAAAAACTAGAAAAATCCACCACAGAGTTTACAAAAATCTCCACACCTGACTAAAGGTGTGGAGGGTAAATCTGCTTCCCAGAGCTTCCAGCTTAACTGAATAAATCCATACTGACAAGCTGGACAAGAAAAAACATAGAAAGAGCTGAACGATTAAGTCCACAATATGTGGACAGCAAAAGAACAAGCAAGGACTTATCTTTGCTGAACTGGTCAGAATATCAGGGAAATCCAAGCAGAGATGTGAATCCAACCAGGAACCATTGACAACTGGCCCAGGCTGAAGGATAGAGCCAGGATAAATAGCCGAGCCAGAAAGACAATCAGTGGAAGCAGCTGCTGACTGCTAAATCCAAGGAGCAGCAGTTCCACTCAAAACCACCGGAGGGAGCCCAAGAGCAGAACTCACAAAAGTGCCACTTACAACCACCGGAGGGAGCCCAAGAGCGGAATTCACAACAGGATACCTTCCGTCATTTTATCCTGGAGCCCCTGGAGAGCGGTCACATCAGCTGATGAGGCTGCTCTCCATGGGAGATTGTCGTGGGACACTCGTATTAATTGGATTTCTGCGGATCAGGGAGTATATTGTATATTTATTATTTTTATATTTTTTACAGGTGAGCAAGGGCTTCAGAGATCAAGGTGATGGTGAGTATGTACTCTATGTTGTATGTAACGTATGTGTTGTGCATATGTATTGTACACTCACCGGCCACTTTATTAGGTACACCTGTCCAACTTCTTGTTAACACTTAATTTCTAATCAGCCAATCACATGGCGGCAACTCAGTGCATTTAGGCATGTAGACATGGTCAAGACAATCTCCTGCAGTTCAAACCGAGCATCAGTATGGGGAAGAAAGGTGATTTGAGTGCCTTTGAACGTGGCATGGTTGTTGGTGCCAGAAGGGCTGGTCTGAGTATTTCAGAAACTGCTGATCTACTGGGATTTTCACGCACAACCATCTCTAGGGTTTACAGAGAATGGTCCGAAAAAGAAAAAAAATCCAGTGAGCGGCAGTTCTGTGGGCGGAAATGCCTTGTTGATGCCAGAGGTCAGAGGAGAATGGGCAGACTGGTTCGAGCTGATAGAAAGGCAACAGTGACTCAAATCGCCACCCGTTACAACCAAGGTAGGCCTAAGAGCATCTCTGAACGCACAGTGCGTCGAACTTTGAGGCAGATGGGCTACAGCAGCAGAAGACCACACCGGGTACCACTCCTTTCAGCTAAGAACAGGAAACTGAGGCTACAATTTGTACAAGCTCATCGAAATTGGACAGTAGAAGATTGGAAAAACGTTGCTTGGTCTGATGAGTCTCGATTTCTGCTGCGACATTCGGATGGTAGGGTCAGAATTTGGCGTAAACAACATGAAAGCATGGATCCATCCTGCCTTGTATGGAGCATCTTTGGGATGTGCAGCCGACAAATCTGCGGCAACTGTGTGATGCCATCATGTCAATATGGACCAAAATCTCTGAGGAATGCTTCCAGCACCTTGTTGAATCTATGCCACGAAGAATTGAGGCAGTTCTGAAGGCAAAAGGGGGTCCAACCCGTTACTAGCATGGTGTACCTAATAAAGTGGCCGGTGAGTGTATGTCTATATGTATGTGTTGTATGTACTGTATGTTGTATGTTGTATGTACTTTTATATGTTGTATGCACTGTTGTATGTTGTATGTACTGTTGTATGTTGTATGCTGTATGTACTGTAGTATGTTATATGTACTGTTGTATGTCATATGTTGTATGTACTGTTGTATGTTGTATGTACTGTATGTCACATGTTGTATGTACTGTTGTATGTACTGCTGTATGTTGTATGAAACGTTGTATGTTGTATGTACTGTTGTGTGTTGAATGTACTGTTGTATGTTGTACTGTATGTACTGTATGTCATATGTTGTATGTACTTTTGTATGTTCTGTATGTCATGTGTTGTATGTACTGTTGTATGTTGTATGGACTGTATGTCATATGTTTTATGTACTGTATGTCATATGTTGTATGTACTGTTGCATGTTATATGTTGTATGTTCTGTTGTATGTTGTATGCACAGTATGTCATATGTTATATGTACTGTTGTATGTTGTATGTACGGTATGTCATATGTTGTATGTACTGTTGTATGTACTGTTGTATGTTGTATGTTGTATGTAATGTTGTATGTACTGTTGTATGTACTGTATGTCATATGTTGTATGTACTGTTGTATGTACTGTTGTATGTGCTGTATGTCATGTGTTGTATGTACTGTTGTATGCTGTATGTACTGCTGTATGTACTGCATGTCATATGTTGTATGTACTATTGTATGTTGTATGTTATATGTTGTATGTTCTGTTGTATGTTGTATGTACAGTATGTCATATGTTGTATGTACTGTTGTATGTTGTATGTACTATATGTCATATGTTGTATGTACTGTTGTATGTTCTGTTGTATGTTGTATGTACAGTATGTCATATGTTGTATGTACTGTATGTTGTATGTACTTGTTATATGTTGTATGTACCGTATGTGTGTGTGTTGTTTTTTTTTTTTTTTTCACATTCAACACATTAGCCGGATGATGGGACTACTACTGTCCCATCATTGGCTAATGTGTCAATCACTGTCACTGTAGCAGGCATAGCCCGATGGGACTTGCACACACACACACACACACACACACACCCAAAGACCCCCCCGCACAGCTCCGCAGACCCCCGACAGCCCCGCAAAAACCCCCGACAGCCCCGCACAGACCCCCGACAGCCCCGCACAGACCCCTGACAGGCCCAGCAGACCCTCGACAGCCCCGCAGATGCACCAGCAGCCCTGCACAGACCCCCGACAGCCCCGCACAGACCCCCGACAGCCCCTCAGATGCACCGGCAGACCCACTGACAGCCTGCAGACCCCGCCCGCACACACATACACGCACACAGTTACCACCCACATTCCGCCCACACACCCCCTCCTCCCAATCTGCAGCATTTCATCCGCAGCTAAACCGCAGATCTTTTTTACATCTGCGGTTTTGCTGCGGATGTGCACGACTCAACGCAAGTCAATGGGTGCAGAAACGCTGCAGATCCGCACAAAGAATTGACATGCTGTGGAAAAAACAACGATGCGTTTCTGCTCGTTTTTTTCGGCAGCATGTGCACAGAAGATTGGGTTTTCCATAGGTTTACATGGTACTGTAAACCGCATGGGAAACTGCTGCAGATCTGTAGCGTCAAAAATGCTGCGGATGCGCGGTAAAATCCGCAACGTGTTAACATGGCCTTAGAAAGAAAATGTTTGTCTGCCTGTTTAACCCCTTAGTGACAGAGCCTATTTGGTACTTAATGACCGAGCCAATTTTAACAATTCTGACCACTGTCACTTTATGAGGTTATAACTCTGGAACGCTTTAACAGATCCTGCTGATTCTGAGGCTGTTTTTTCGTGACATATTGTACTTCATGTTAGTGGTAACAATTCTTCGATATTACTTGCGATTATTTATGAAAAAAATGGAAATATGGCAAAAAATTTTAACATTTTGCAATTTTCAAACTATGTATTTTTATGCCCTTAAATCAGAGAGATATGTCCCAAAAAATAGTTAATAAATAACATTTCCCACATGTCTACTTTACATCAGCACAATTTTGGAAGCAAAATTTTTTTTGTTAGGGAGTTATAAGGGATAAAAGTTGACCAGCAATTTCTCATTTTTACAACACCATTTTTATTTTAGGGACCACATCACATTTGAAGTCATTTTGATGGGTCTATATGATAGAAAATAACCAAGTGTGACACCATTCTAAAAACTGCACCCCTCAAGCTGCTCAAAACCACATTCAAGAAGTTTATTAACCCTTTACATGCTTCACAGGAACTGAAACAATGTGGAAGGAAAAAATGAACATTTAACTTTTTTTTGCAAACATTTTACTTCAGAACCATTTTTTTTTATTTTTACAAGTGTAAAAACAGAAATTTAACCATAAATTTTGTTGTGCAATTTCTCCTGAATACGCCGATACCCATTATGTGGAGGTAAACCACTGTTTGGGAAGCACCGCAGAGCTTGGAAGAGAAGGAGCGCCGTTTGACTTTTTCAATGCAGAATTGGCTGGAATTGAGATCGGATGCCATGTCACATTTAGAGAGCCCCTGATGTGCCTAAACAGTGGAAATGCTCCACAAGAGACACCATTTTGGAAACTAGACCCTTAAGGAACTTATCTAGATGTGTGGTGAGCACTTTGAGCCCCCAAGTGCTTCACAGAAGTTTATCAAGTAGAGCCGTGAAAATAAAAAATCGCATTTGTTTACACAAAAATGATCTTTTCGCCCACAAATTCTTATTTTCACAGGGGTAACAGGAGAAATTAGACCAGAAAAGTTGTTGTGCAATTTCTCCTGAGTACATTGATACCCCATATGTGGGGGTAAACCACTGTTTGGGCGCACCGCAGAGCTTGGAAGAGAAGGAGTGCTGTTTTACTTTTTCAATGTAGAATTGGCTGGAATTGAGATCGGACACCATGTCGCGTTTGGAGAGCCCCTGATGTGCCTAAACAGTAGAAACCCCCCACAAGTGACCCCATTTTGGAAACTAGACCCCTTAAGGAACTTATCTAGATGTGTGGTGAGCACTTTAAACCCCCAAGTGCTTCACAGAAATTTATAAAGTAGAGCCGTGAAAATAAAAAATCCTTTTTTTTTCCTCAAAAATGATTTTTTTAGCCTGCAATTTTTTTTTCTCAAGGGTAACAGGAGACATTGGACCCCAAAATCTGTTGACCAGTTTGTCCTGAGTACGCTGATACCCCATATGTGGGGTGGGGGCACTGTTTGGGCACCCATCATGGCTCAGAAGGGAAGGAGCGCCGCTTGGAATGCAGACTTTGATGGGATGGTCTGCGGGCGTCATGTTGCATTTGCAGAGCTCCTGATGTACCTAAACAGTAGAAACCCCCCACAAGTGACCCCATTTTGGAAACTAGACCCCCAAAGAGCTTATCTAGATGTGTGGTGAGAACTTTGAATGCCCAAGTGCTTCACAGAAGTTTATAATGCAGAGTCGTGAAAAGAAAAAATATCTTTTTTTCCACAAAAAAGATTTTTTAGCCCCCAAATTTTTATTTTCACAAGAGTAACAAGAGAAATTGGACCCCAAAAGTTGTTGTCCAATTGGTCCTGAGTACACTGATACCCCATGTGTGGGGGGACCACTGTTTGGGTGCACGGCAGAGCTCGGAAGGGAAGGAGCGCCGTTTTGGAATGCAGACTTTGATAGAATGGTCTGCGGGCGTTATGTTGCGTTTGCAGAGCCCCAAAGTACCTAAACAGTAGAAAGCCCCCCAAAGTGAACCCATTTTGGAAACTAGACCCCCAAGGAACTTATTTAGATGTGTTGTGAGAACTTTAAATGCCCAAGTGCTTTACAGAAGTTTATAATGCAGAGTCGTGAAAATAATAAAAAAAATGTTTTCCACAAAAAAGATATTTAGGCCCCAAATATTTACTTTCATAAGGGTAACAGGAGAAATTGGACCCCAAAATTTATTGTGCAATTTATGCTGAGTAGGCTGATACCCCATATGTGGGGGTAAACCACTGTTTGGGCGCATGGCAGTGCTCGGAAGGGAAGGAGCGCCGTTTTGGAATGCAGACTTTGATAAAATGGTCTGCGGGCGTTATGTTGCATTTGCAGAGCCCCTGATGTACCTAAACAATAGAAACCCCCCACAAGTGACCCCATTTTGGAAACTAGAGCCCCCAAGGAACTTATCTAGATGTGTGGTGAGAACTTTGAATGCCCAAGTGCTTCACAGAAGTTTATAATGCAGAGTCGTGAAAGTAAAAAAAATTTTTTTCCACAAAAAAGATTTTTTAGCCCCCGAGTAACAAGAGAAATTGGACCCAAAAGTTGTTGTCCAATTTATCCCGAGTACGCTAATGCACCATATGTGGGGGTAAACCACTGTTTGGGCGCACAGCAGAGCTCAGAAGGGAGGGAGTACCATTTGATTTTTTGAGTGCAAAATTGGCTGTGGCGTTTAGAGACCCCCTGATGTACCTAAACAGTGTAAATCCCCCAATTCTAACTCCAACCCTAACCCCAACACACCCCTAACCCTAATCCCAACCCGATCCATAATCCTAATCACAACCCTAACAATAATCCCAACCCTAACCCCAAAACAACCCTAATCCCAACCATAACCCTAATCAGAACGCTAAATCCAACACACCCCTAATCCTAATCTCAACCCTAACCTCAAACCTAACCCTAGTCACAATACACCCCTAACCCTAATCCCAACCCTAACCTTAACCCTAATCCCAAACCTAACCCTAATCCCAAACATAACCCTAATGCCAACCCTAATCCAAACCCTAAACCTAATCCCAACTCTAACCCTAACTTTAGCCCCAAACTAGCCCTAACTTTAGCCCCAACCCTAGCTGTAACTTTAACCCCAACCCTAACCCTAACTTTAGCCCCAACCCTAACCCTAGCCCTAACTCTAGCCCTAACTTTAGCCCCAACCCTAACCCTAGCCCTAACTTTAGCCCCAACCCTAACCCTAGCCCTAACTTTAGCCCAACCCTAACCCTAGCCCTTACCCTAGCCCTAAACCTAACCCTAAATTTAGCCCCAGCCCTAAATCTAACCCTAAATTTAGCCCCAACCCTAACCCTAACCCTAAATTTAGCCCTAACCCTAACCCTAAATTTAGCCCCAACCCTAACCCTAACTTTAGCCCCAACCCTAACCCTAACCCTAAATTTAGCCCCAACTCCTCTAGCTGCCAGCCGGCAGATCATGGCGGGCGCACTGCGCATGCGCCTGCCATTTTCTTACTGGATGAAGAAGCCGGCGGGCAATAGGGGACGCAGGAGGACCCAGGGACACCAGTAAGTATAACAGGGTCCCCGAATCCCCCTATTTCTCTGTCCTCTGATGTGCAATCACATCAGAGGACAGAGAATTACACATCGCTTTTTTTTTGCGGTCGCCGGTAAACAGTTAATTACCGGCGATCGCAAAACAGGGGTCGGTAAAAACCGACCCCGATCATGTTCTTTGGGGTCTTGGCTACCCCCGGAAGCCGAGACTCCAAAGATCTTCCGGGTGCCGGCCGGAACAAGATGGAGGCGCCCATCGGGAGCCACGAGGAGCACCGGGGGAGACAGGTGAGTATCGGGGGGCGATCTCGGACCCCATTTCTCTGTCCTCTGATGTGCGATCACATCGAAGGACAGAGAAATTAAATGAGAAATTGCGTTGGTTTTTTTTGCGACCGCCAGTAAACGGTTAATTACCGGCGATCACAACCTGGGGGGCGGTAAAAAACCCCCGAATCATGTTCTCTGGGGTCTCGGCTACCCCCGGTAACTGAGACCCCAGAGAAAAAATCCGACTCTGGGGGGCACTATTCACTTTTTGCACAGGCGCTGTGGTTTAAGTACCCTTAACTGCCGCTGTTAAAAGGCGTATCGGCGGTCGTTAAGGGGTTAATCAAGAAACAGCATGTTTATTTAGTGTTAAGCTTTGCTTCAGCATTGCATTCTAGCATTGATACTGTTAGGGTATGTTCACACGTTCCTGATTTCAATCCTTTTTTTTCAGGTCAAAAACCGCAGCTCTTGGCAGAAAACGCAGGTGCGTTTTTGGTGCGTTTTTGGTGCGTTTTTGATGCGGTTTTTGATGCGGTTTTTAGTGCGGTTTTTTATGCAGTTTTCTCTGCAGATTGTCTGTGTTTGACACAAATAAAGCTTTAACTGCAGTGGGGGAAAAAAAAAAAAGAAATGATGTCATTTCCTTGTCCAACCCTTTTCTTCTTCCATCCTCCATTTTGGGACTAAACACCAAAATGAGTGGACGTGTTTTGAATGACAGCGCTCCGCAGAGTGCTGAGCGTAGGCCAGATCACAGCCCGCGGATCCAGTTCTATCCAGCTATTTAAGTCTACGTTCACATTTGCGGTCTGCACCGCAGCGTCGGGCGCCGCAGCGTCGCCGCATGCGTCATGCGCCCCTATATTTAACATGGGGGCGCATGGACATGCGTCGCACTTGCGTTTTGCGCCGCATGCGTCACTGCAGCGCACGCATCCGGGCGCAGAGGACGCAGCAAGTTGCATTTTTGCTGCGTCCAAAATCAATCAAAAAAAGGACGCATGCGGCGCAAAACGCAAATGTGAACATAGCCTAAGTGCCACGTATTTAAGTGCCACGTATCACGTATTTCAGTGCCACGTATTTCAGTGCCACATATTTCAGTGCCACGTATTTCAGTGCCACGTATTTAAGTGCCACGTATTTAAGTGCCACGTATTTCAGTGCCACGTATTTCAGTGCCACGTATTTCAGTGCCACGTATCACGTATTTCAGTGCCACGTATTTCAGTGCCACGTATTTCAGTACCACGTATTTCAGTGCCACGTATTTCAGTGCCACGTGCCACGTATTTCAGTGCCACGTATCACGTATTTCAGTGCCACGTGCCACGTATTTCAGTGCCACGTGCCACGCATTTAAGTGCCACGTATCACGTATTTCAGTGCCACGTATCACGTATTTCAGTGCCACGTATTTCAGTGCCATGTGCCACGCATTTAAGTGCCACGTATCACGTATTTCAGTGCCACGTTTCACGTATTTCAGTGCCACGTGCCACGTATTTAAGTGCCACGTATCACGTATTTCAGTGCCACGTATTTCAATGCCACGTGCCACGTATTTAAGTGCCACGTATCACATATTTAAGTGACACGTATCACGTATAAGTGCCACGTGTCACGTATTTAATTGCCACGTATTTAAGTGCCACGTATCCCACGAAGATTTTCCATGGAGAACAGACACATCCAGAGATATGTCTGCTCTCCACGGCTGCAGCAACACACTGACAGGAGCCATAGTTCCTGTCGGTGTGTCACTGCGCATGCGCGAGCGAGTTTACCGGCGGTCATTGACCCCGGCATTCTCGCTTAACGGCAGTGCTGCGTGGGAAAGTTCAACGCAGCTTTACTGCCGTTAACCGAGACGCCGGAGCCATTGAGCTCCGGAACAGTACGCGATACACTGCTAGGAGCTTCGCTCCTGGCAGTGTATCGCCGGAGAGCAGCCGATCGGCGTGGGACACTCGTTTTATGGATTCTGCGGACAGGGAGTATGAATTTGATTTTTTATTTTGTGATTTTTTCCTGGAGGATCGAGGGCTTCGCCTACAAGTGTGCTGTTGGTGAGTATATACTCTATGTTATGTGTTGTATGTACTGTACTGTGTGTCATGTATGTGTATTGTGTGTGTGTTTTGTGTAACTTTACAACTGTGCTAAGTCGCCGGACACAGGGACAACTCTCCCATCCTAATACCGGATGGGAGTAGTAGTCCCATACGGCGACTTAGCACAATGGTGGCACTAGCGTCGCATGGGGACACGCACACACACACACGCACACACACACACATACACACACACAGACACACACACACACATACATACACACACACACACACATACCAAATCAATCAAACGGCCGACACGATCCCCATGCGACGGTATGCCTCCATGTCTCTCCGCCCAAGCACTTCCGCCCACGCACTTCCGGCCGCTTCCCCGCACTTCCGGCTGCAGCGGTTCTGCACCACAAACCGCAATAAAACCCGCAGATATATTTTTGATCTGCGGGTTTTACTGCGGGTTTGACCTCACAATGGAGGTCTATGGGTGCAGAACCGCTGCTGTTTCGGGCAAAGAAGTGACATGCTCCTTCTTTTTTCCCGCAGCTATTCAGCGCGGCTTTTTTTTTAAATTCAGGATCATGTGCACAGTGGTTCCTGTTTTCCATAGGGTACATTGTACTGTACCCTGCATGGAAAAAAGCTGCGGAACCGCAGCGGCAAAACCGCTGCGGTTCCGCGGTAAAAAACGCACTGTGTGAACATGGCCTTAATGGGATATTATTTTATTTTTTATTATTAATATACATTTCCATTAGTCCTCACACAAAGTCATTAGACTGTAGATAGTCTCTTATTATCCAGTTTAGTTGTGTCAGAAAACAGGTTTAAACAGAAGCTCCCATCTTTCACAATGTACAGTTTCACACAGTAGAGTTTCTGATGCATCTTAGGCTACTTTCACACTAGCGTTAACTGCAAACCGTCTCAAAACGTCTTTTTTGCCGAAAAAACGGATGCGTAAAAAAAGTGAAAAACGGTGACAAACGTATGCCACGCATACAGCATTTCGACGGATCCGTCGCAAATCCGCTAAACGTTTCCGTCGAAAATACTGGATGCGTTGCATACGTTGCATCCGTTTTTACCATCCGTTGCATCCGTTTTTTCCGACAGATCCGTTTTTAAAATGGGAGGCTCCCAAATTTGATTGGCTACTGGAAAATATGGAAAACTATATAGTTACTGTTTTTACAGCCCATCTTTGAGGGTTTTAGTTTTGTGGCAGCGATGGAAGGTGTTCTTGTGAGGATTGCGAGTTTGGTTGCCGACGTTATCTTTGAGACGAATCGCCTGGATATCATAGTGCGGGAGAAGGAGGCGGCAGCGGAAAAACGTAGGATGCTTCTGCAGCAACGGAGACGGAGGCGACTCTGGATACATCCGATTAATGAACTACGGATGATGATAAAGGGATCCAAACCCTAACCCTACCCCTAACCTCACCCCTAACTGTTTAATGAACATTTTCTGACAGTCATAGTGCCACGTATTTCAGTGCCACGTATTTAAGTGCCATGTACTATAAATACTATAACTACATGGTTACACGTGGCACTGAAATATCGTGGCACGTAAATACATGGCACTTAAATGCGTGGCACTGAAATACATAGCACTGAAATATCGTGGCATTTACGTGAAATATGTGGCACTTAAAATATGTGGCACTTATATACGTGGCACTTATATACGTGGCACTTATGTACGTGGCACTTATGTACGTGGCACTTATATACGTGGCACTTAAATACGTGGCACTTATGTACGTGGCACTTATGTACGTGGCACTTATATACGTGGCACTTATGTACGTGGCACTTATGTACTTGGCACTTATGTACGTGGCACTTATGTACGTGGCACTTATATACGTGGCACTTAAATACGTGGCACTTATGTACGTGGCACTTATGTACGTGGCACTTATATACGTGGCCATATATGTGGGGTTGAAGGCCCAGGCCAGGTTTATATAGATTTGGGGGTGTCTGGCCAATTGGCAACAAAATCCTTCTTCTGAGCATGCTCAGTGTAAAAAAACGTATTGCAGCGCTGTATTGCGTCGTACGACGTGTCCCGAAAAGAATTTAAAAATTGTCTTTTATACTTTTCTCCATGTGTGACTCACTTCTGACTATGGCTAAAAGTACATAAAAAGCCAAACCTAATTCACATATTTGTGAAATAATGACGCTCTTGCATCAGTGCTTTAACCTCTTTACCCCCAAGGGTGGTTTGCACGTTAATGACACTGCCAATTTTTACAATTCTGACCACTGTCCCTTTATGAGATTATAATTCTGGAACGCTTCAACAGATCCTGATGATTCTGACATTTTTTTCTTGTGACATATTGTACTTCATGATAGTGGTAAAATTTCTTTGATATTACCTGCATTTATTTGTGAAAAAAAGGAAATTTGGCGAAAATTTTGAAAATTTCGCAATTTTCCAACTTTGAATTTACTTAGTAAGTAACATTTCCCACATGTCTACTTTACATCAGCACAATTTTGGAACCAAATTTTTTTTTTATAGGGAGTTATAAGGGTTAAAAGTTGACCAGCAATTTCTCATTTTTATAACACCATTTTTTTTTAAGGACCACATCACATTTGAAGTCACTTTGAGTGGTCTATATGACACAAAAAATACCCAGGTGTGACACCATTCTAAAAACTGCACCCTTCAAGGTGCTCAAAACCACATTTAAGAAGTTTATTAACCCTTCAGGTGTTTCACAGGATTTTTTTGGAATGTTTAAATAAAAATGAACATTTCACTTTTTTTCACACAAAATTTACTTCAGCTCCAATTTGTTTTATTTTACCGAGGGTAACAGGAGAAAATAGACCCCAAAAGTTGTTGTACAATTTTTCCTGAGTACGCCGATACCCCATATGTGGGGGTAAACCACTGTTTGGGTGCATGGCAGAGCTCAGAAGGGAAGGAGCGCCATTTGACTTTTCAATGCAAAATTGACTTGAATTGAGATTGGGCACCATTTTGCGTTTGGAGAGCCCCTGATGTACCTAATCATTGAAACCCCCCACAAATGACACCATTTTGGAAAGTAGACCCCCTAAGGAACTTATCTAGATGTGTGGTGAGCACTTTGACCCACCAAGTGCTTCACAGAAGTTTATAATTCAGGGCTGTAAAAAAAAATCATACTTTTTTCAGAAAAATGATCTTTTCGCCCTGAATTTTTTATTTTCCCAAGGGTAAGAGAAGAAATTGGACCCCAAAAGTTGTTGTGCAATTTGTCCTGAGTATGCTGATACCCCATGTGTGGGGGTAAACCACTGTTTGAGCGCATGGCAAAACTCAGAAGGGAAGGAGCGCCGTTTGACTTTTCAATGCAAAATTGACTGGAATTAAGATGGGACGCCGTGTTGCGTTTGGAGAGCCACTGATGTGCCTAAACATTGAAACCCCCCAAAAATGACACAATTTTGGAAAGTAGAACCCCTAAGGAACTTATCTAGATGTGTTGTGAGAGCTTTGAACCCTCAAGTGTTTTACAAAATTTTATAACGCAGAGCCGTGAAAATAAAAATTATTTTTTTTCCACAAAAATTTTTTTTTAGCCCCCAGTTTTGTATTTTCCCAAGGGTAACAGGAGAAATTGTCCAATTTGTCCTGAGTACGCTGATACCCCATATGTGGGGGGGACCACCGTTTGGGCGCATGGCAGAGCTCGGAAGGGAAGGAGCACCATTTGGAATGCAGACTTAGATGGATTGGTCTACAGGCGTCACATTGCGTTTGCAGAGCCCCTAATCTACCTAAACAGTAGAGACCCCCCACAAGTGACCCCAAATTAGAAACTAGACCCCCAAGGAACTTATCTAGATGTGTTGTGAGAACTTTGAACCCCCAAGTATTTCACTACAGTTTATAACGCAGAGCCGTGAAAATAAAAAATCATTTTTTTCCACAAAAATTATTTTTTAGCCCCTAGTTTTGTATTTTCCCAAGGGTAACAGGAGAAATTGGACCCAAAAGTTGTTGTCCAATTTGTCCTGAGTATGCTGATACCCCATATGTGGGGGGAACCACGGTTTTGGCGCATGGCAGAGCTCGGAAGGGAAGGAGCGCCATTTGGAATGCAGACTCAGATGGATTGGTCTGCAGGCGTCACGTTGCATTTGCAGAGCCCCTGATGTAACTAAACAGTAGAAACCCCCCACAAGTGACCCCATATTGGAAACTAGACCCTCCAAGGAACTTATCTAGATATGTTGTGAGAACTTTGAACCCCCAAGTGTTTCACTACAGTTTATAACGCAGAGCTGTGAAAATAAAAAATCATTTTTTCCCACAAAAATGTTTTTTCAGCCCCCCAAATTTTTATTTTCCCAAGGCTAACATTGAACAGAGAAATTAGACCCCAACAGTTCTTGTCCAATTTGTCCTGAGTCCGCTGATACCTCATATGTTGGGGTAAACCCCTGTTTGTGCGCACGGGAGAGCTCGGAAGGGAAGGAGCACTGTTTTACTTTTCAACGCAGAATTGACTGGAATTGAGATCGGATGCCATGTCGTGTTTGGAAAGCCCCTGATGTGCCTAAACAGTGGAAACCCCCAATTCTAACTGAAACCCTAACCCTAGCCCCAACCCTAACCCAATCCCCAACCCTTGCCCTAACCCTAGCCCTAATTCTTGCCCTAACCCTAAACCTAGCGGAAAAATGGAAATAAATACATTTTTTTAATCTTATTATTTTTCCCTAACTAAGGGGGTGATGAAAGGGGGTTTGATTTACTATTTATAGTGGATTTTTTTAGCGGATTTTTATGATTGACAGCCGTCACAGACTAAAAGATGCTTTTTATTGCAAAAAATAGTTTTTGCGTCTCCACATTTTGAGAGCTATAATTTTTCCATATTTTGGTCCACAGAGTCATGTGAGGTCTTGTTTTTTGCGGGAGGAGTTGTCGTTTTTATTGGTATCATTTTCGGGCACGTGACATTTTTTGATCGCTTTTTATTCTGATTTTTGCGAGTCATAATGACAAAAACAAGCTATTCATTAACTTTTTTGGGGGGGGCGTTTATACAGTTCCACGTTTCGTAAACTTGATAAAGCAGTTTTATTCTTCGGATCAGTACGATTACAGCGATACCTCATTTATATAATTTTTTTATATTTTGGCGCTTTTCTACGATGAAAACTATTTTATAGAAAAAATAATTAGTTTTGCATCGCTTTATTCTCAGGACAATAACTTTTTTATTTTTTCGCTGATGATGCTGTATGGTAGCTTGTTTTTTGCGGGACAAGATAACGTTTTCAGCGGTATCATGGTTATTTATATCCGTCTTTTTGATCACGTGTTATTCCACTTTTTGTTTGGCAGTATGATAATAAAGCGTTGTTTTTTGCCTCGTTTTTTTTTTTGTTACCGCGTTCACTGAAGGGGTTAACTAGCGGGACAGTTTTATAGGTGGGGTCGTTATGGACATGGCGATTCTAAATATGTGTACTTTTATTGTTTTTTCCCCATAGACTTGTATTGGCGACGTATTGTGACGGATTGCCATACGTCGTGTACGTTTTACGACGTATGTGTCGAAATTTGGCGACACGTCGTCGGCAAAAAACGTTGATTGTAACGTTTTTTGTCTCCGCCTAAAAAACATGTCGCGACGTATCCTGCGGCATACGTCGTTGGCTGCAATGGAAGCCTATGAGCGACGGATGCGTCGGGACACATCGTACGACGCAATACAGCGCTGCAATACGTTTTTTTTACACTGAGCATGCTCAGAAGCAGAATTTTGTTGCCAATTGGCCAGACACCCTCAAATCTATATAAACTTGGCCTGGGCCTTCAACCCCACATATGCCTGCAAGACCCAGAGAGGAGAAGACTGCCAGCAAGACCCCAGCCAGCCCCAAGACCCCAGCCAGCCACAGGACCCCAGCCATAAGACCCCAGCCACAAGACCCCAGCCAGCCACAGGAGTCAGCCACAGGAGTCAGCCACAGGAGTCAGCCACAGGAGTCAGCCACAGGAGCCAGCCACAGGACTCCAGCCACAAGACTCCAGCCACCATAGAGCCAGTGTGAGTATTGCAATTTTTGTGTGCATCTGTGTGCCTGTGCATTTGTGTGTGTATATGAGGTACTGACTACAGCAAGAGCTTAAAACCTGAAGAGAACCAGAGGCCTGCCATCGTCCTGCAACAGCCAGTGCCATGCTAGAGTCCAGATCCACCCTGATGCCTTCTGATTGGGTTCACCTTTCTGCCTTTGTTGTACATATGTGTTATTGCATAAATCTATGTGTGTGCATGTGTATGTGTGTATTTTTGTACGGCTGTGTGCTTTTGTAAGTATGTCTTCATGTGCCTGCACCTTATTATGCCTTTTCCAATCTTATGCCTGTTCATGTGGGAGGGTATGTGTCCACGTTCAGAATTGCATCAGGATTTGGTCAGGATTATCCATCAGTATTTGTAAGCCAAAACCAGGAGTAGGTGATAAAAGCAAAAGTGTGCCTGTTTTCCTATTATACTTTCCCTCTAATAATTATTACACTCCTGGTTTTGGCTTACAAATACTGATGTAAAATCCTGACCAAATCCTGATGCGATCCGGAATGTGGACACATACCATGCATGTTTGTGTGCAGTCTTGTTGATTGCATGTGCATTTGTCCATGCTTTAATTGGTTAATTGCCTTTTTCTGATGTATTTACTGTATAGTGGTCTGTGCAGCATGTGGTTTAAATGTGTTTTTTTTTTTTGTTTTTTTAAATCTGATGTATTTTTTAAAAGTCTAGTGGTCTGCAGCTTGTGGTTTGAATGTGAGTGTGGTTTTTTTTTCTATTTAAAAGTGTTGATTTTATTTTACTGTTGAAACCATTTGCAGTAGATGTACTTGTATTTAAAATAAAGAGCTTTTCTGGTCCTAATTGTGATTTAAAAAAAAAAAAAAAAAGTAAAAAAAAACAACTAAAAATAAAATGTTTATTAAAAAAAATGTCCGTAGTATCATTTCATAAAGGTAAATTTAAAACTGGTGTATGTACCAATGGTTACACATGCAATACAGAGTTGGTTGAGGGCTTATTTTTTAATAAAGGTTATACTGTAAAGGTTTTTTTTGGGGGGAGGTGATTTTTTTTTAAATAAAATGTGGCAAACATATTTTTGCATGGTGGGCTAACATTTCAAAATTTTATTTTTTGGGACATGGAAATGAATGCTATAACGTGCAACTTTTTTGGGGGGGTTTTGGTGTTCACCTGTAATTAACATTTCTGACATCATTTTAGCAGGGTGTTTATCGTTAAACATTACCTAGTTCAGGGGGTGGTCTAACTATAAATCCATTATACATATTACAGATACACCAGGACCGCAGCCACTGACCAGCCCACCAGGACCACACCCACACATCTTTCAAAGTAAGTTTTGAAGACCCCCAATCTGCTACTTCAATGTGTAGAGCAGATTGCAAGTGTCTTTTTAACTTACAGAAACACCAGGACCACAGCCGCTGCCAGCCTTGCCCACCAGGACCACAGCCGCTGCCAGCCTTGCCCACCAGGACCACAGCCGCTGACTCCCTTGCCCACCAGGACCACAGCCGCTGACTGCCTTGCCCACCAGGACCAGGACCAACAATTGTTTTAAAGTAAGTTTTGAAGTCCCCCAATCTGCTACTTCAATGTGTAGAGTAGATTGCAAGTGTCTTTTTAACTTACAGAAACACCAGGACCACAGCCGTTGCCAGCCTTGCCCACCAGGACCACAGCTGCTGACTCCCTTGCCCACCAGGACCACAGCCGCTGACTGCCTTGCCCACCAGGACCAGGACCAACAATTGTTTTAAAGTAAGTTTTGAAGTCCCCCAATCTGCTACTTCAATGTGTAGAGCAGATTGCAAGTGTCTTTTTAACTTACAGAAACACCAGGACCACAGCCGCTGCCAGCCTTGCCCACCAGGACCACAGCCGCTGACTCCCTTGCCCACCAGGACCACAGCCGCTGACTGCCTTGCCCACCAGGACCAGGACCAACAATTGTTTTAAAGTAAGTTTTGAAGACCCCCAATCTGCTACTTCAATGTGTAGAGCAGATTGCAAGTGTCTTTTTAACTTACAGAAACACCAGGACCACAGCCGCTGCCAGCCTTGCCCACCAGGACCACAGCTGCTGCCAGCCTTGCCCACCAGGACCACAGCCGCTGACTCCCTTGCCCACCAGGACCACAGCCGCTGACTGCCTTGCCCACCAGGACCAGGACCAACAATTGTTTTAAAGTAAGTTTTGCTTCAGCGCGGATTTTCCAGCGGAAAAAAGGAACGTGGGAACAGCGGTTTTCTTTTTCCATAGGGTAACATTGTACTGTACCCTGCATGGAAAAAGGATGCGGATCCGCAGCTGCAAATCCGCTGCGGATCCGCAGCGAAAACCGCATCGTGTGAACAAGCCCATAGATTCACCCGTAGCTAGGAAACTTTAAAAAAAAAAAAATGTTAGAAAAAATTGCACAGACCAACAAGTTTCAATATGGCACTGTTAATTTTTTTTTAAGGACGGGACACACAATCAAACCAGCATGAAACCGGTGTAAAAAAAAAGTGGAATGTCCGCAAATAAAACCAAAATTACATGCTGCAGAAAATAGTGCGCAGTATGCCAGCGCAGTATTGTCTGCAGCATGTAATATAACATAAAAAATTACCAATGACAGAAAAAAAAGCAGTTGCATGTCATCAAACCCCCCAAAAAACAAAAAACTGCAGAAAATGCAACGCAATATTTCAGCGCAGTATTTTCTGCAGTCTGTTATATAACATTCAATATCAGCAATGACATTTAAAAAAAGCAGTGGAATGTTTGCAAATAAAACCAAAATTACATGCTGCAGAAAATAGTGCGCAGTATGCCAGCGCAGTATTGTCTGCAGCATGTAATATAACATAAAAAATTACCAATGACAGAAAAAAAAGCAGTTGCATGTCATCAAACCCCCCCCCCCAAAAAAAAACTGCAGAAAATGCAACGCAATATTTCAGCGCAGTATTTTCTGCAGTCTGTTATATAACATTCAATATCAGCAATGACATTTAAAAAAAGCAGTGGAATGTCCGCAAAGAAAACCAAAATTACATGCTGCAGAAAATTGTGCGCAGTATGCCAGCGCAGTATTGTCTGCAGCATGTAATATAACATTAAAAATGAGCAATGACAGGAAAAAAAAGAGGCTTACCGCAGGGTCACCATCAGCCGCTCCGCCGGTGTGATGGCAAGCCTCATCCTTGTGTCCTGCCTTCGGATGACATCCTCCAGTTTTTGAAGCAAAAAGTCGAAATGTTCCATCCGCACGTAATTGTAGAATTTGTGTGGATTGTGCCGCAACTCCAGGTACAGAGTGGACTGGACACCCCGGCTCATCCGTAGTTCATTAATTGGATGAATCCACAGTCGTCTCCGTCTCCGTTGCTGCAGAAGCATCCTCCGTCTTTCCGCTGCCGCCTCCTTCTCCCGCACTATGATATCCAGGCGATTCGTCTCAAAGATAACGTCGGTAACCAAACTAGCAATCCTCCCAAGAACACCTTCCATCGCTGCCACAAAACTAAAACCCTCAAAGATGGGCTGTAAAAACAGTAACTATATAGTTTTCCATATTTTCCAGTAGCCAATCAAATTTGGGAGCCTCCCATTTTAAAAACGGATCCGTCGTAAAAACGGATGCAACGGATGGTAAAAACGGATACAACGTATGCAACGCATCCAGTATTTTCGACGGAAACGTTTAGCGGATTTGCGACGTATCCGTCGAAATGCTGTATGCGTGGCATACGTTTGTCACCGTTTTTCACTTTTTTGACGCATCCGTTTTTTCAGCAAAAAAGACGTTTTGAGACAGTTAACGCTAGTGTGAAAGTAGCCTAATGTGACAAGTGTGCCAAGGTGCCACATAGGAGGCGCAGTGAGGATAAAGTAGTTTTGTATTACTCGGGGAAATAGATGTTGACACCTCACCACATATATATGTGGTGCCCCAGGGTCCTGGTCGTCACAGTAGCATTGCTTTCCTCATGGGGAGAGTGATGTTACGCTTGAAGGCAAGAAGGGATAACTGTAACCAGGTACCACAAACATGCAACACATTCACACTCCAGGCCACCAGGGGGAGCTTTTGATCCTATTTACTAGGTGACTTCCTATATATATCTGGTAGTCTGTAGGGAAAGTTAGTCAGTTCTTGCCAGGAAACAGACTGGATCAGTCTGAGGCAGCAGAGGGTTTACGGAGCTGTGTAACCGCAGTGCAGCAGTTCCCGGAAAGAGACATTCAGAAAGCTGAATACATTGCAGTAAAAGTGCAGGAGAGCAAAGCACAGGAGAGGATATCAGGGGGAGACCAGCACCAAGCAGGCTGCCTCCTTCTGAGGCACAGAGACCGGTAGCCGGAACACCGAGGTTGTAAGGACCTCTATGAGTTACATCAGAGACCGGCAGGACAGCTGAACTCCAAGTACCTGTCCGACCTAATACCCAGGAGGCACGGTGACACCCTTAGAGGCTGGGGTATGCTGGAGTCCCTATAAACTGCCTCAAGTCACCAGTCATACGGGTTATGTCCTATCCTATCTGGGGGACAGAGAGAGAGATAACATCTGTGAGGACCTTATGTGAAGCCATAGGCAGTAAGGGACTACACCACCACGGCGCTAGAGGAAGGCTTTGATTTCCACCTGGATAAGGGGACTTCTAACTTGCCTCCAAGCCGGCCGGACCCTGCCTGCCCTGTGATCCGGTGCCCTGGACTGTGGCTGCCTGAAGTCTTCAGTAAACAAGGTAAAGAGACTGCAAACCTGTGTCCTCATTCCTTACTGCGCCATTCACCATCTACCATCCACACACCAGGAGCCCTGGGGATATACTTCACCTGTGGGAAGGTATTGTCAAGGAGAATAGGTGAGCAAGAGCTAATAACCCGGGCCCCTGCAATTTCCCTCAGACTAGGGAAATCCTGACTGACCCTCTACCTGGAGTTTACACTGATGGTGTGCATGTCCAGGCCTCGAACCTCACCCTGTCTCCTGTTTCAACCCTAGGCGAAACCTCCGCCCACCACCTAGTGAAGAGGTAATACACCAATACCCACAGTTAGCACAGACAAGGATAAAGGAAAATATACACCACGCCGCAGTCACTCAGGAATACACTATAAATGTGCAGGGCAAAATAAATACAAATATATGAAGGAGTAAATAAGACAAAGGAAAATACACCACCAGCAACGAATCTCCAACAACCAGCTCTCCACTCCGGACCGAGATAACAATGCACAAGACAGAAGCTATAATCGGCGACGCCCAATGATCAGGAGAACTATTTAAAGGCAATGGGCATGGCCCAGCTTCCAATCCGAGGATCAGGTAAATTAACCCCGGAACAGCTAGATAAAATCTAGCCGACGCCAATGAGCACATAGTGGTCAAAAGTGGAATTACCACTGTCTGTCGAACGACCTGGTCTGAACAGCATCCGACATGACAGGTATACCATCTAGCTGCCATAACATCACCCCAGAGGACCCCTTAAAGCAGCGTCGGTTCCCACTGACCGAATACCACAGGTGGCGTCACGAACATAAACTTTATTCCCTTTAAAGACCTTTCCCTTTTAAATGGGCGCCCAGGGCCACGGACTGGGTCACCACCGTGACATCCCCCTGTGAAACACCGGACCCGGTACCGAGTACCCCACTGCCCAGGCGGGGCGACTTATTTCGATATAGATAGGACCTGGAAGTGGCATTTGCATGGGTGATAGTACGTCCCTTTTAGCATAATGTAGGATACAATAGGCCTTGGTGACAAATTGGTGATGGTGTCACTACTCAGGAATAGTTGTAGGAATTCAGCCAGCAGTCAACGAAAACAGCATAGTGGCAATAAGTTTAATGGCTGCAGAGACTTTTTTGAAGGGTAATGTGCTTTCAGGCTATAAATATTCTAACAAGATGCAAAAACTTGAGCAGTGGTGACTCCCCAGAAGCTCCTTACTCTGACGGTCTATATGGCACTCCTGTTACCACACACTACCATGCTTGCTTTAGCCTTCTCCTGGGAGTCTCTTTTGGCAACAACAAACTGTGATAGTGGAACGCCCGCCAGGGCCGTGGGGTACTCGTTACCGGGTCCAGTACTCACAGGGGGTGTCACGGTGGCGGCGACCCGGTCCATGGACCTGGGCGCCCATGTTAAAGGATAAGTCCTTAAAGGGGTTTTGAATAAAGTTTGTGTTCGTAACGCCACCTGTGGTATTCGGTCAGTGGGGACCGACGCTGCTTAAAGGGGTCCACTGGGGTGATGTTAAGGCAGCTGAGATGGTATAACTTCCCACAGGTGAAGTATGTCCACAGGGCTCCCGATGTATGGATGAGGATGGTGAGTGGTCCAGTAAAGAATGGAGGACACAGGTTTGCAGTCTCTTTACCTGGTTTACTGAAGACCTTAGGCAGCCACAGTCCAGGGCACCAGATCACAGGTACAAGCAGAGTCCGGCTGGATTGGAAGCAAATTCAGAGTCTCCTTTACCAGGTGGAGTTAAAAGCGTTCCTGGAATTGTAGTCCCTTACTGCCTATGGCTTCTGGTAAGGTCCTCTCAGTTCTCTCTGTCCTCCATAAAGGTGGGACACAAACCCATATGACAGGTGGTGTGAGCTTTTTTACAGGGTCTCTATCATGACCTGGGCTCTATGTGTCACCTTGTCTCCTGGGTATTAGGGCAGACAGGTGATGTGTAATCCAGCTGTACTGCTGGTTTCTGCTGTAAGTCTTAAGGTACCATCACACTAAACGATATCGCTAGCGATCCGTGACGTTGCAGCGTCCTGGATAGCGATATCGTTGTGTTTGACACGCAGCAGCGATCAGGATCTTGCTGTGATATCGCTGGTCGTTGATTAAAGTTCAGAACTTTATTTGGTCGTCAGATCGCTGTGTATCGTTGTGTTTGACAGCAAAAGCAACGATACCAGCGATGTTTTACAATGGTAACCAGGGTAAATATCGGGTTACTAAGCGCAGGGCCGCGCTTAGTAACCCGATGTTTACCCTGGTTACCAGTGTAAAATGTAAAAAAACAAACACTACATACTCACCTTCGCGTCCCCCGGCGTCCGCTTCCTGCACTGACTGAGCGCCGGCCGTAAAGTGAAAGCACAGCACAGCGGTAACGTCACCGCTCTGCTGTTAGGGCCGAGTATGTAGTGCTTGTTTTTTTACATTTTACACTGGTAACCAGGGTAAACATCGGGTTACTAAGTGCGGCCCTGAGCTTAGCAACCCGATGTTTACCCTGGTTACCCAGGGACCTCGGCATCGTTGGTCGCTGGAGAGCGGTCTGCGTGACAGCTCTCCAGCGACCAAACAGCGACGCTGCAGCGATCGGCATCGTTGTCTGTATCGCTGCAGCGTCGCTTAGTGTGACGGTACCTTTAGAATAGTAGTAAGTCTTGTGAATACGCATGGGAGCTCCATGTTGAATGTTATGCTGATTGCAACATCATCTAGCAAGACCGGTTTGGCAGTGGGAAAGTAATGGTCTAGGAAGGCATATCCTTGGAGACTCACACAGTAAGCAATGGTAATATGCTGGTAGGAAGCGCTGTATCAGAGCTTCATGCTGCCTTAGGCATTAAAACTAAATGCCGTTCTTAGGCTAGTTTCACACTAGAATTTTGAGGAGCTGCGGAGGGCTGCGGATTTCCTCCGTGAAGCCCCGCCCTCGGCTGCTAGCTCCTCCTATTTCTGCATGCGGCCTGCGTACCTATCTTTAACATTAGGTACGCAGGTCCTGCAGCTGTATGCGGATGCTTCTGCATGCGTCGTTTTGACGATGCGGAGAAAAAAAATTGCTACAAGCTGCGTTCTACGCTGGTTGCCGCATCGTCAAAACGACGCATGCGGAAGCATCCGCATACAGTGGCATGACCTGCCGCATGCCGGCCGCATGCATAAGTAGGCGGAGCTAGCGGCGAAGGTGCGGCTGAGGGCGGGGCTTCACGGAGGAAGTCCGCAGCCCTCCGCAGCTCCTCAAAATGCTAGTGTGAAACTAGCCTTACTCCTGCCACTCATTGTCATGAGTCACTTGTTTATGAGCAGTTACAACAATAATCATTAGGGTTAAAGGGAATCTGTCAGCAAGTTTCTGCTATGTAATCGAAGAGCAGAAAAATGTAGGGGCAGAAAGCCTGATTCCAGAGATGGGTCACTTACAGGGTTGTATGTTGTTGTGTTAATAAAATCAGTGTTTTATCATCAGGAGATTATCACTAGAGGACTAGTTGTCTGGTGTCATGTAGTCCTTCTGCTCTGTGTAATGCTACCTCCACTACTGATTAGCATCTCTATGCTAATTTATAGTGTACACAGAAAGCTGCCAATCAGTGGTGTGGGCTGGGTTATACAGGGCTCAGCATTCAGAGACTAGATCTGCAGTAAATAAAAAAAGGATTTTATCAAAATTGCAGCATGCAGACCAGTAAGTGATTTGTCTCTGGAATTAAGATTTGTGTCTCTACATCATGCTGCTCTCAGATTACATAGCAAAAACCTGGTGACAGATATCCTTTTAAATCTATGTTCACACTTGCATTTTAACATTTCGTTTGTTTGTTCTATTTTTAAAAACAGACAAACGGAATTGTTGCAGAAACATGTACATGTTGCATTACTGATGCAAATAGACAAACTGAGGCCTTACTGATTATTCTGGGTTCTTTCTGGTTTCCATTTGGTGTCAGTTTTTTAGAACAGAAGAAGAAAGTTCTACTTGATGTGTTTTTTCTTCTGTTCTAAAAACAGACACAAAACAGAACACAGATGGAAACGAAACCATATTACTCAGTGTTGTTCTATTTGCACAGATACTGTATGTTTTGTCTCTTCATATAAACAGAAGAGACAAAAAAGACATAAAAATGTGAACATAGCCTAACACAGAACTTCAACATAAACACTTATTGTTGATCATAATTTGTGATGTCATAAAAAATAATTATTTAGTAGATCAATAAAAATATATATAAATAAATATAAATATAAATATAAAGGCCACACAGTTCTATTCAGATGAGCCATTGATAGTGAGCACATCAACGTGATTGATGTTCAATGATGTGAGCTGTTTCTCAAGAATTGCACACTGCAATAGGAAATTCAGCCCATATTATTCTGCACCAGAATTTGCAAAATATGTGTACACATTCATCAGTCCCCCAAGTAATACAAAATTACTGTGACTAAATAATAATGCAATGGTGGTAAAATTTAGTAACAGAATTATGCTACTAGTGATTCTCTGTATGGTTGTGTCACTCACCGTCCATTCATTATCCAGATATTTTATGGCGGTATTATTCAGAGATGGTATGGCTGTAAAAAAAAAAATAGGCTCACATTTTTGACCATGTCATTGAAAAAAAATCCACAGAAAGTCTGTTTAGGCTGGAGTCACACTAGAGCGGAATACGGACGAGTGCTATGCGAGAATAAATCACATAGCACTCGGCCCAATGTTCATCTATGGGGCAGCTCACGTCATTCTTTTTCTTCTTGGCTGTATTATACGTGCGAGTGAAATCGGAGCATGCTGCGACTTGCATGTATATCGGCCGAGACTCGCCAATGAAAGTCTATGGGTGCCTGAAAAACTTGCACACCACACGGACCATCAGTGTGACTTGCGAGAAATACCCACCGGTGTAATTTAGAAAAGCTGGCAATTCAGGGCACTGTAATGTAAAATCACATTGACAGGTTAAAATAGAATAGATAAAATAAATCTATAAACATAGTATAGGTATATATACTGTGGTATAGCGACCCCTGTGGCAGCTAGGGGGCGCTCTGTGTGCTCCTTGAGATATGCATTGAGGCATGTATATGGTGTGCAAGGACCTGTGGTGATGTCACGCTCACCTGACTAGCCATGTGACAGGTACCTGGATGTGGTTACACCTATGTAAAGGAGGTGTGTGGAGCACATGGTGGAATGTGAGTGTTAGTGGGTAAGTGTCCGTCAGGGTGGACACACTTCCGTGTGTCCTGGAAGGACACTGCAAAGTGGCCTGTGTGCTGGACGGTCCCAGGTGGGGACGGACGGTCCCAGGTGGGGACAGACGTCCTGGAAGCACACAATGACCATTCCAGGCTGGAGAGCCTGCGTGCTGGACATAGCACGGATGGTTGGTGTTGGAGGTTCCAGCGAGTGGAGTCGTCCTGGAAGCACCTGGAGACCGTAGACCTGGGAGGTCTGTGTTGAGGACCTGGGACTGACCTGAAGTCAGTGTGAGTGAGAAACGTCTGATGGATACCTCTGTGGAGAAGAGGGATCCGGGAAACCTGTGCAGCACCAACAGGTAACGGGAAGGAACCGTGTGAAACTGACCGGGGTCAGAGTGAGAGACATTGTGTATGGGCACCTCGGAGGCCAAGGGGTGTCCAGGAACCCATAAAGGTTGCCAACGGGTAACGGTCTGAAAACCGTGTATAATGCTGACCGAGGTAAGAGACGAACTGTGGTAAAGATGAATATATGCAGACTGTGTTCAAACTGTTACCAAGTTCCTGTGGATGTGGTTTACATTATGTGAAATAAACTGAAAAGATTGTTTTTGATAGAAAACCGTGCCCGAGTGCTTTGATTCTGCTGCCAAGCGAGTGTTCCCCAAGACTCGTAGTAGGCGCTATGCTACAATGCATATATATATATATGGGTTAAGGTCACCTTGCTATTGTAAGGTGACATTAAGCCTGGTTAATAATGGAGAGGTGTCAATAAGACACCTATCCATTATTAATCCAATAGTATGAAAGGGTAAAAAAATACACATATATTGAGTAAAGTCTTTCAATGAAATAATTAAACACACAGGTTTTCCTTCTTTAGTACACTCCCAATCCAAGCAAAGCCCTCATTCTCCTGTAAAAAAGCCAAAATAAAAAAGCAACAATATCCCATACCTGTCCGCCATACAGTCAAGTCCCATGCTGCAATCCATCGCAAGGTGTTAAATAGTTTACAACCGGGAACGGTGCTAATGCGACCAGCCAGGCTGTAAACCAGTGTGTAATGAATGAAAAGGTGCCTGTGCAGCCTTCCCACCTGACCGGACATGAACTCTGTAGCGTGGAAAAGTTTCTAAACTTTTTCCCACGCTGCCGAGTTCACCTCGGGTCAGGCCTGGCAGCTGCGCAGCCTCAGTGACTACCGCTGATGTCACTGAGCATGCGCAGACTCACTCATTAGCACAGCTCCTGGTTTTAAACTATTCAACCCCTTGAGATGGATTGTAACGTGGGACTTGACTCTACGACGGACAGGTATGGGATATTGTTGCTTTTTTATTTTGGATTTTTTACAGGAGAATGAGGGCTTTGCTTGGATTGGGAGTGAAATAAAGATGGAAAACCTGTTTGTTTTATTATTTCATTAAAATACTTTATTCTTAATGTGTGTGTATGTTTGTAACCCTTTCATACTATTGGATTAATAATGAATAGGTGTCTTATTGACACCTCTCTATTATTAACCGGGCTTAATGTCACCTTACAATAGCAATGTGAAATTAACCCCTTATTACCTCATTTTCCACTGCTACAGGGCAGTGGGATGAGAGAGGCTAAGTGCCAGAATTGGCACATCTTATAGATGCGCCTTTTCTGAGGAGGCTCGGTGCTGGTATTTTTAGCTGGTGGGGGTCAATATCCATGGCCCCTTCTTAGCCTATGAATATCAGCCCGCAGCTGTCTGCATAGCCTTTCTGGTTATTATCTGGCTATTAATTATAGGGGGACTCCACGTCATTTTTTGGGGGGGTCCCCCTATTAGAATAGCCAGTAAAGGCTAAATATACAACTGTGGGCTGATATTCATAGCCTGGGAAGATAAATGGGTATTAACCCCTTCCCAGGCTACAAATATTGGCCCCAGCCATCAGCTTTCCCTCTCTGGCGAAGATAATTGCGCGGGAGACCATGCAATTTTTTTTGCTTGTAGGATGGAACTTGTGGAGCCAATAAATAGGCTTCCACATTATTTATTCATGATTTTCTGGGCCAGGATCCATTATATGTCCATTTTGCAAGCCAGCGAGAAAATCTCGCCATACGGATGTCACACAGATGCTTAGAAGCGAGAAAATCGCATCCTCGAATTGCAAATGGATGACATACGGATCACTGTTCAGGGAAGATTCCCGGCCGTGAAAAACGGACCGATTTTTTTATACGTTATGTGTGACTCCAATTTTACACCTAAAAGCTGAGAAATAGCCACACAAAGATTCACCTCATTAAATGACACTAGAACATATGTTACCCGGATCAAAAACAGATTTTGTAACATTTCACAAAAAACACTGCAAACAAGTCCGTTTTTTCCATCAAAATGATGCCATGACGAAACCTGATGGACCCCATAAAAAATGGTCCACGGATTACTGTTGGTGATTGTCGTGTATCACAAATATAATTGTAGGCTTTTAGCCTGGGAGAGGTATCATGTTAGGTCAGGGTCCTAACAAAGAGGTATTCCTTGTCTGTGGCTGTTGGGCTCACATGAATTGGCCAATTTGTAAGTATCTTCATTTTTTTAGCTATTTTCTATAGCAGTAATGTAATTCAAGTTTGATTTATTCAATGATTACATATTATAGCGTTTCAGAGTGCAGCTTTAATCTGTTAGCTACACAGAGTGGCTCTCTTAGCTTGCAACTGTTCACATTTGTCTTTCTGTTTGGAAGTGACGGTCAGTCTTTTGATATTTGTAATACACGCCTTCTGACTGAGCACTCCTTCCATCAGCCTATGGCGGTTTTAAATAAAGCTTGATCCTACCTAACCATATAATTGTAGGCTTTTAGCCTGGGAGAGCTATCATGTTAGGACAGGGTCCCAACAAAGGGGTACGACTTGTCGCTGGCTGTTTGGCTCCCATGAATTTCTACAGCAGTAATGCAGTTCCAATTTCATATATTCAATGTTTACGTACTTACATACTATATATTTTCAGAGTGCAGCTTTAATTCGCTGGTGTTTTTTCATGTGACAGATCCAGCACTGAATCAGGGTTTCAGCTTTTAATAGAAGCTACAATACAGACAGAAATAGTCCTAGAAAACAGGACAAAGCAAATAGCTATTGTGAAGTGTCTTTAAAAAAACAAACAATGGCAAAGACAAAGGCCTTTCTTTTAATGCAACGGATGGCTGTGCTGTGTTCCTCAAACACTGTTCGCCTCACTGATGAATGCGGTACATGTTACACTGCAGTCACATAGTGGTTTACAGTATTTTTAAAGTGAACCCGATGCTGATAGATGCTGCTCAATTCAGGGGCAGCATGTATCAGCCACTGGCTGTCTTAACTGAGCCAGTTACAGTTAGGTCCATATATATTTGGACAGAGATGACATTTTTCTAATTTTGGTTATAGACATTTCCACAATGAATTTTAAACAAAACAATTCAGATGCAGTTGAAGTTCAGACTTTCAGCTTTCATTTGAGGGTATCCACATTAAAATTGGATGAAAGGTTTAGGAGTTTCAGCTCCTTAACATGTGCCACCCTGTTTTTAAAGGGACCAAAAGTAATTGGACAATTGACTCCAAGGCTATTTCATGGACAGGTGTGGGCAATCCCTTCATTATGTCATTCTCAAATAAGCAGATAAAAGGCCTAGAGTTGATTTGAGATGTGGTGCTTGCATTTGGAAGGTTTTGCTGTGAAGTAAACATGCGGTCAAAGGAGCTCTCCGTGCAGGTGAAACAAGCCATTCTTAAGCTGCGAAAACAGAAAAAACCCATCCGAGAAATTGCTACAATATTAGGAGTGGCAAAATCAACAGTTTGGTACATCCTGAGAAAGAAAGAAAGCATGGTGAACTCATCAATGCAAAAAGACCTGAGCGCCCACGGAAGACAACAGTGGGGGATGATCGCAGAATAATCTCCATGGTGAAGAGAAACTTCTTCACAACAGCTAACCAAGTGAACAACACTATCCAGGAGGTAGGCGTATCAATATCCAAATCTACCATAAAGAGAAAACTGCATGAAAGTAAATGCAGAGGGTTCACTGCACGGTGCAAGCCACTCATAAGCATCAAGACTAAAATGGCTAGACTGGACTTTGCTATAAAACATCTAAAAAAGCCAGCACAGTTCTGGAAGAACATTCTTTGGACAGATGAAACCAAGGTCAACCTCTACCAGAATGATGGAAAGAGAAAAGTATGGCGAAGGCGTCATACAGCTCATGATCCAAAGCATACCACATCATCTGTAAAACACGGCGGAGGCAGTGGGATGGCTTGGGCATGCATGGCTGCCAGTGGCACTGGGTCACTAGTGTTTATTGATGATGTGACACAGGACAGAAGCAGCCGAATGAATTCTGAGATATTCAGAGACATACTGTGTGCTCAGATCCAGCCAAATGCAGCAAAACTGATTGGTCGTCATTTCATACTACAGATGGACAATGACCCAAAACATAAAGCCAAAGCAACCCAGGAGTTTATTAAAGCAAAGAAGTGGAATATTCTTGAATGGCCAAGTCAGTCACCTGATCTCAACCCAATTGAGCATGCATTTCACTTGTTAAAGACTAAACTTCAGACAGAAAGGCCCACAAACAAACATCAACTGAAAACCACCGCAGTGAAGGCCTGGCAGAGCATCAAAAAGGAGGAAACACAGCGTCTGGTGATGTCCATGAGTTCAAGACTTCAGGCAGTCATTGCCAACAAAGGGTTTTCAACCAAGTACTAGGAATGAACATTTTATTTAAAATTATTTAATCTGTCCAATTACTTTTGGTCCCTTTAAAAACAGGGAGGCACATATTAAGGAGTTGAAACTCCTAAACCCTTCATCCAATTTTAATGTGGATACCCTCAAATGAAAGCTGAAAGTCTGAACTTCAACTGCATCTGAATTGTTTTGTTTAAAATTCATTGTGGTAATGTTTATAACCAAAATTAGAAAAATGTTGTCTGTGTCCAAATATATATGGACCTAACTGTATGTTGGACTCTGAAATGTTGTGGCGTTTCAGCGAAAAATATATACAATAATGGCTGCCGGGGACCCAGCCACACTGCAGACTAGTCGGATAGGCGGGTCCCCAACAACTTCTCATTGCCCACTGACCTGGATTGACAGGACTTTGAATGTAAGTGCACTTAGGTGCAACCTGTCAATCTAAAGCAGTGTAGTGGGGAGAAGCCACCGGGGACCCGCCTGACCGACTAGTGTTGCGCTGTCGCAGGGACACAACATCAGAGTCCCAGTACCTCCTTGTCCAGTGCATCACCCTGCCATTCTATAGGCTGAAAGCTTAAACTGACCTGAGTGCAGACCAGTAGTGCAGGGAGACCAAGTCTGCGCATGCCAATATGCTACTGATGAAGGGGATGGATGCTTAGTACGTATTCTATATATACACAAACTAAGCTTGTATAAGATGTCAGTCCACAACTACATGCAATGCACCATACCGGCTATCAGTCTATTGGTTACACACATACATACTATGGTCCATACTATGGTATACACTTCACAGACATTTTTCTTGCTGATTTTTAACCCCTTGCTGCCATTGGACGGAATAGTATGTCCGATGACAGTATCTCCCGCTTTGATGTGGGCTCTGGCGGTGAGCTGCATCAAAGCAGGGACATGTCAGCTGTTTTGAACAGCTGACATGTGCCCGCAATAGACGCGGGTGGAATCGCGATCCACCCGCCCCTATTAACTAGTTAAATACCGCTGTCAAACTCTGACAGCAGCATTTAACAAGCGCATCCGGCCGGAAATTCGCGCATCGGTGACCCCATCACATGATCGGGAGTCATCAGTGCATCGGCATGACAACCAGAGGTCTCCTTGAGACCTCTATGGTTGTTGATGCCAGATTGCTATGAGTGCCACCCTGTGGTCTGCAATTCTACTACATAGAGGCATCGCCATTATGTAGCAGAGCCAATCAAGTTGTGGCAGCTTTTAGCCTCCCATGGAGGCTATTGAAGCATGCCAAAAGTAAAAAAAAAAGTTTTTAAACATATGAAAAAAATAAAAAATATAAAAGTTCAAATCACCCCCCTTTCGCCCCATTCAAAATGAAACAGTAAGAAAAAAAATCAAACCTACACATATTTGGTATAGAAGCTTTCAGAATCGATCGCCCAATCTATTAATAAAAATAGGATTAACTTGATCACTAAACGGCGTAGCAATAAAAAAATTTAAAACCCCAGAATTACGTCTTTTTGGTCGCCGCAACATTGCATTAAAATGCAATAACGGGCAATTAAAAGAACATAACTGCACCAAAATGGTATAATTAAAAATGTCAGCTTGGCACGCAAAAAATAAGCCCTCACCCAATCCGAGATCACAAAAAATGGAGATGCTACGGGTATCGGAAAATTGTGCAATTTTTTCTTTTTTAGCGAAGTTTGGAATTTCTTTTTACCACTTAGATAAAAAAGGACCTAGACACGTTTGGTGTCTATGAACTCGTAATGACCGGGAGAATCATAATGGCACAAAGAACAGAGATTATATGATCAATGCATTATGGATTATGTAGTATATCGACGTGTATGTGTAGATACAAGAGTAATCCTTCAAAGTAAGTGGGAAAAAACCATCAGTGCTGCAGAGAGCTGGCATAAAGTCATTGTATGACAGCGTGTATGCCAAGAAACTGTATGCAGAGGTAAACAGAAGCCTGGCCAATGTTTACTGTATCTTGTTCCTCTGATTAGTAGTTAATCCATGAAGAAGATCTATCATATTGTGTTGAAAGAAGGTGGATGACGGGGCAGCTGCCCACTTGTTTACATTCATGTTCCTAGTAATGTTACCGTTCTCAAGATAATCACACATGGAACACAACTTTTCTTTAAAATTGCGTTTGTCATAAAAATGCGATTGGTTTATCCTATTTTATAATGCGATCTATGAGCTTTCTGCATCAGCACTGCATAATAATTCACTATTTACTTTTAACCTTAACTGTATGTAGAGTATATACTTCTTAATAAAGGTATTAATGATGAGCGAGCGTGCTCGGATAAGTTGTGATCCGAGCACGCTCGTGTGCTAAGAGTATCTTCAGCGTTCTCAAAGAATATGTTCGAGTTGCTGTGGCTGCAGTCTCGGGGCCTAACAAACAGGCAATCCCGGCAAGTGTTGCAGATGTCGAACAGCCATGAAAGAGGCAGCCATGATGACTCGAACATATATTTTGAGCACACCGAAGATACTCTATTAGCACACGAGCATGCTCGGATAACACCTTAGCGAGGATGTTCGCTCATCACTAAAAGGTAAATGTAGATATGTTCTTAAAATCTATGAGCCTGATTCATCAAGACCAGTGTTGTTCACGCCAGTATTGATGGATGTGCTGGAGTCAGACGCTCCTCATTCGTGATTCATGAAGAGGTGTAGGAACAGCCCCATAGACTATCATAGGTATGAGTACTCTAGGTGAAAATATGGATAGAACTTTTGACTAGAAAAACTGACGTCTAAATGAGCCATGAGGTTGTATCCTGTATCATGTAAGTACTGTGTGAGTGTACAATGCAGACACTAAATGAAAGGTCAATGCCCCCGATTCATCATTTGTGTTTTTTAATTCACTTTCCTTTTTTTTTCTTGTGGTATTACTTGCTGTTTTTGGCACCAAATTATTCAATATGGCACACATGATTCATGATTTTGGTGCAAAATAAAAAAAATGCTCTTTTTTCTGCCTTGAACTGTCTTTGCAACTCTTTGGTGCTAAAATCACGAGTTTCGTAAAGTGGGGCAAAAATTGTGTCAAAATAGTGACATACTAAAAAATACACCTTGGGGGGCTGGAGTGGAGTTGCACCAAATTTTGCGACTTTTTAAAAGGTCAAAATTGAGGTGAAAACATCTCGAACATCTAAACTCCACCCACAAAGCAAAAATGGTAAAAGAAAAAATACCGTAATAGACGAAAACATATCAAATAGACTTAAAGGGGTATTCCCATCTGCAAGATCCTACCCCAATAAGTAGAAGGTGTAGTTAGAAATATTTGAGCATTGCATGGCGTTTTTATGTGGGCAGTAATTGGTGCTTTTATACAAGCACTATTTGTTACTTTTGTTTTACAACTATATGTAGGCATGACTTTAAGACTGTGATGAACAACATACATTAGTTATCAGAGGACAACGACATTTGACACATGACAGGTGTCAAAAATTACCACCCTTGGCATCTCTGTTTAGTACTCTGGTTAGTTACCACCTTTTTATATTATGCCATTTATTTCAATATTGAGAATTGTACTCACTGAACATATTAACTATTTATTCATAGCATTTATTTCTTAAACATTAAATTAGCCAGCCCAAAAGGTGAATGCAGTCAAGTGAACTCAAAAAGTGAATGCAGTGAGCTCAGCAATCACATAAAGTGAACGCAGTCAACAAGCTCAAAAAGTAAATGCAGTCAGTCAGCACAAAAAGTGAACACAGTCGAGTGAGCTCAAAAAGTTAATGCAGTGAACTCAGCCAGCACAAAAAGTGAATGCAGTCAGCCATCACAAACACCGTCACCTGCCTCTACAAAGATGGTGGTCTGATTTACTGCGCCTGCGCAGTGAATCATTTTCCTACGGCTGCCCAGCAGGGAGGGTGCCCCAGTGGTCTGGATTCGAGTGGTGGCCGAGATCCCACTGGCGGCCAGGCTCCCAGCGGCGGCCTGGATCCCAGCAGTGGTCTGGATCCCAGCGGCGGTCGGGATCCCAGCAGCGGCCTGGATACTAATGACGGCCTGGATCCCAGCAGTGGGGAAGAGTCCTTGTGGCGGGGGAGTCCAAACAGCGGGGGGTCCGGCGATGACCCGCTGGTGGTACTGCGCAAGGGCCTGGTACCACCAGTGGGTGCCATATTGGAATATCCATCACTTGGGTATTCCAATATGGCGGTCGCCATACTTTCAGTGCGGCGTGGTGGATTGTGGTATTCGAGGATGTCCAGATGGAAGTGGATGACAGACAATTTAAGGTAATTATATAAATAGAAAAGCCTAGAAAGCGTATTATGTAGCTTGGGCAGAGGAATCCATAAACTGGTCTGGAGCCGTCAGTGAATGTTTCACCTGCAGGTAGCAGTTAGCGGTACCAATGTCATGACACATTTGGACATAGCAGCTGTTTATTATTATTACGTCTTCTCCCTTAATCATACTGCGTATTCATTATTCCTTACAGAATTTACAAGTGAACTCACATAATTCCTAGAATATGAAACTATGTGGAAAAAAATTCAATTCCAGTCCCACACATCCTTCTATTCTTCATTTTCTATGAAATAAGGAAATGATTTATAATATTTTCTCTCCCATATACAGGAAATGAAGTGTCCCGGATCAGATGGAGAACTGTACAGCTGTATTGTGAAACCGCTGGCTGAAGAACGGCCAAATGACTGCTTGGCCGATATTTTATATGAAGCTTCACATAACATGGGGACATGGCGTTCTAATACAATCCTGGCTCCGCTCTCCATTCAGCAATGGTTATCAATCCTTGTTTTTGTCAGAAATGTACAATGAATAATACCCCCTTGCATGGAGAACATGCTCTCCATAGGACTCTTTTTGCCAAAATGGCTTTTCCATTAGCTGCCTATGGGAACATCTTTTGAAAATGCAGCATAATAATTCTCGGACATATTATTTACACTCATGCAAGCTAAGCATGAAGAGAGCTGTTTTATGCCATGGTAATACAAATGGCTTCATAAAGATGATGGAAACAATCTATCCTGTCAAAGTCTCAGATTTTAATGCATGACATGTAGAGGACAGAAGCTAATGTGTAATGTTATAAATGGAGATTGACAACAGTGTGCTCGTTACAAATGGTTGGTGTACAGCACATCTGTTTTGTACAGATATTACATTACACATACATGTTAGTGCACTGAATCACAGCAGATGTATTTGATAAAGCAAAACAGCTTCACATTCTAGTTCCACTGCCCTCCTCCATATTATATACACTGGGGCCATTTACAAATATTCATGTGTACCGACCACCATTTACTAAATTGTTCTGTGTGGCAACGAAGGGAAGATATGCTGCCAACCATGGAGAAGCATGCTTCATATATGTAAGTGGTAACAATCCAGCTGTATTCTGTTAGAGAAAGTCTGCAGTATTAGGCCATGTTCATATGTTCATTATTTGGTCAATATTTTACCTCAGTATGTGTAAGCCAAAACCAGGAGAGGAACAATCAGAGGAAAAGTGTAATAGAAACACGTCACCACTTCTGTATTTATCACCCACCCCTGGTTTTGGCTTACATGTACTGAGGTAAAATACTGAGCATGTGAATATGGCCTAATGCTGTAGACTTTCTCTCACATGATACAGTTGGATTGATAGCACTTACATACAGTGTATGAGGCATGGTAATACAAGCCCCACCCCAAAATAAATAAAACACACGTGAATACCAATAAGTGTGGAATAAAATGGCGTTTATTTTTGAGTTACTCATAAATCAATTTTTTGTTAACTCATAACATAAATGAGTATAAAATTTCAGTAAATCTAAGTAAATCATCACCAACACGTCCAAATCCACCCGGAAAAACAAGGCGATTTTCCCACAAAATAAACAACATGACATAAAGTGAAAAAGAAAGGGAGGGAGGGATCTTCAGTCTTCTTGTGATGACTGCGATAACCGTGCAAAACAGCTGATTTTTATAACTCAATTCTTCCCGCTCTTTTCCCTGGCAACCAATCAAATTAACAGAAAAAGGTGGGAAGCCAACCAGATAAAACCAATCAGAACCTGCTCATGCATAGCACAGCTTACCACAGGCTTGTTAACCCTTTCAAATTGTCATATAAAAATACATACCATAAATAAACACAATATGGGGGCTGTGTTATCATGCGACCCCCCCCCCCCCCCTTGTATTCTGTCAAGGGGAGGGCGTTCATTATACAGTAGTCACTAGAAAATAAAACACTTCTCCACCCAAATTTTGTCAATTAACATGGCACCATAATTAAGCTGAAATTCACAACTCAGTCTCCCCTCAAGACAGCAGAGTCCTGACTCCATATGATTTTGTAGATGCACAGAGAGCTTAAAGGGGTTTTCTTGTGCTTTCATTTTGACCACTTTCGTGTTCATTAAATATGTATTTGTGCATGCAGTGTAGTGTGAGTGTATTAGTATTCTCACCTACCACTGCTCTCTTCGGTGTCCAGCTCTGTTCTTCGCCTCTTCTCAGTGACGTCACCGTAATTGCGACTATCCGGCTCACTCTGTACTCAATGCATGAGCTGGAAGTCCCTTTTACAATCAAAGACTATGGAGTTTATTTTGCACACGCCAATCTGCGAAACCCAAAGAGTCTGCAGAGTGGTGATGACCCTGAGAAGAGGAGCAAACGGCACTGATTTCATCTAATGAATAAAAAACTTAATGGGAGTAGTTCTTTAATAGAAGGGTGACCTCAATAGGAGCTGACCTGCAGTACCCATCAGCAGCCACTAAACATTGTGAGGAGCAGAGCTGTTCTCCGCCATATACAATCTACAGATGTCAAATATATTAATCCAGCACCCGAATTTTTGTTAAAAGCATCTCTTCTTTATTTGTTCCATATAGCACATGAACAGTGAGATTTAAAAATTTGAGAGTAAAACTACACATTTTAAGTGAAAAACCACCCTTAATCATGCTATAATACACCCTGACTAACAATAATCCATATTTTTATACCAGGTAACCAGAGGTGTGACCTCTCATCCCACGTGAGGTATCAATTACAATCCCTGGGCACTGACATTGAACACAAATAATTTTTATATATTTTTTCACATTAAAACCTAATGATGATATGCAGTATGTGAGATATTAAGTTAGGCAATGGCACAGTAAATCAGGGCCGGCGTCAGCACCCGGCGTACCCGGGCAAATGCCGGGGCCCTGGCGAGACAGGGGGGCCCATTCAGGGCCGGCTTTAGGGGCAGGCAGCTGCCTAGGACTCCCGCTCCCCCTGGTTCCCTCAGCTAGCGGCACATCACGCAGCCGCTCTGGGGCCTCTGTGAGGCAGGGGTGCCCGCCTAATGCCAGCGCCAACTCCCCCGCCGCTGCATTAAACTATACCGGCGTCTGCCGGTGAAGTTCAAAGCAAATGATGGAGAAGAGAGCGTCACCTGACGCTCCCTCTCCCATCATTCCCCACTCTGCATCTGACACTGCCGCTGCGGGTGCGTGATGATGTCATCGCGCACTCGCTGGGTGTCAGGCAGTGCAGCGGCAGCCGCCGAGACCGGAGCAGGGAACAGCACGGGCATGTTGAGAGGTGAGGAGTGTTTTTTTTTAAACTATAACAGTGAGTACTGGTTTATGGGGCCATTCTTGGGGGGGAGGGGGGCTGTGCTGTATACTACATGTCTGTGCTATATACTACATAACTGTGTTATATACTACGTGGGCTGTGCTATATACTATATGGGCTGTTATATGCTACGTGGGCTGTGCTATATACTACATGGCTGTTCTATATACTACGTGGGCCGTGTTATATACTATGTGGCTGTGCTATATACTATATGGGCTGTTATATGCTGCATGGGCTGTGCTATATACTACATGGCTGTTCTATATACTACGTGGGCCGTGTTATATACTATGTGGCTGTGCTATATGTTATATGGGCTGTTATATGCTACGTGGGCTGTGCTATATACTACATGGCTGTTCTATATACTATATGGGCGTGTTATATACTACGTGGGCTGTGTTATATAATATGTGGCTGTGCTATATACTATATGGGCTGTTATATGCTACGTGGGCTGTGCTATATACTATGTTGCTGTGTTATATGCTACGTGGGCTGTTATATTCTACATGGCAGTGTTATATGC
This sequence comes from Ranitomeya variabilis, assembly GCF_051348905.1. Taxonomy (NCBI): domain Eukaryota; kingdom Metazoa; phylum Chordata; class Amphibia; order Anura; family Dendrobatidae; genus Ranitomeya; species Ranitomeya variabilis. The sequence continues at coordinate 957,589,747 of NC_135232.1, forward strand.
TATGTGGCTGTGTTATATACTACGTGGGCTGTGTTATATACTACATGGCTGTGTTATATGCGATCATAAATCGTGGTATGTGTTAAAGGGGGGGGCCCCACTGAGACTCTTTCGCACAGGGCCCTCAAAAACCAGGAGCTGGCCCTGCAGTAAATAATATGGCACATAAAGCTTTATTGCAATACGTCAGAATATTATATAGTGCCAAGGTGTGTGGACAAAGAAAATAATGGAATTATGAAATAAAAATATCATTAACAGGTACAAAAAAACAAAAAAGAAACCCTTCTGTGTTCAATGTTAGTGCCCAGGTATAGAATTGGAAGTCTCTCATGATTAAATATATGGATTATGGTTAGTCGGGGTGTATTATTCACCCTTGTTTAGGTTGTTTTTCTACTTCATATAGGTTTTTCTGTGATATATGGAATAAATAAAGAAGTACTGCTTTTAAAGAAAATTCTTCAGGTACTGAACTAATATGTTTCATACGTTACACTGCACTACTCACCTACCAAGCCCTGGCATTTCTCTGTCCACCAGCTTCATGGCTCCTTCTTATTGGCTGGTAATCAACATGTCACTACTATGGACACTGGGAATAGGGAATACCCCTTTAAATTTTAAAGCTTTGTGGTTTATTAAGCTTTATATGTGGTATATTATAGTTACCTCTCCTAAAATATTTTCATTCATTCTGAGACTATTATTATGCTGCTTTTTTCTACTTGCATTAAAGGCATAAAGGCCCCGTCTCACATAGCGAGATCGCTAGCGAGATCGCTGCTGAGTCACAAGTTTTGTGACGCAACAGCGACCTCAGTAGCGATCTCGCTATGTGTGACACGTACCAGCGACCAGGCCCCTGCTGCGAGATCGCTGGTCGTGTCGGAATGGCCTGGACCTTTTTTTGGTCGTTGAGGTCCCGCTGACATCGCTGAATCGGTGTGTGTGACACCGATCCAGCGATGTCTTCACTGGTAACCAGGGTAAACATCGGGTTACTAAGCGCAGGGCCGCGCTTAGTAACCCGATGTTTACCCTGGTTACCAGCGTAAATGTAAAAAAAAAAAAAACAGTACATACTCACCATCTGATGTCCGTCAGGTCCCTTGCCGTCTGCTTCCTGCTCTGACTGAGTGCCGCCGTACAGTGAGAGCAGAGCACAGCAGTGACGTCACCGCTCTGCTCTGCTCTCACTGTACGGCGGCACTCAGTCAGAGCAGGAAGCAGACGGCAAGGGACCTGACGGACATCAGATGGTGAGTATGTACTGTTTTTTGTTTTTTTTGGTAACCAGGGTAAACATTGGGTTACTAAGCGCGGCCCTGCGCTTAGTAACCCGATGTTTACCCTGGTTACCCGGGTGCTGCAGGGGGACTTCGGCATCGTTGAAGACAGTTTCAACGATGCCGAAGTCGTTCCCCTGATCCTTGGTCGCTGGAGAGCGGTCTGTGTGACAGCTCCCCAGCGACCACACAACGACTTACCAACGATCACGGCCAGGTCGTATCGCTGGTCGTGATCGTTGGTAAATCGCTATGTGAGACGGGGCCTTTAGCCGGCAAAGCTTCTGACATACACAGGCACTTGTAATGGAAGTATGTGACGAAGGTCAGACAGTAGCATCCATCATAAATAGGATGACATCACTGTACAATAAAAAAAGTATGCCGCAAGTTTTACATTTTTTTATTCGATGTCACTCTATGGAATAGGCCAGTCTGTAACAATTTGCTATAGAATAAAAAGACGAAAAATGCTATTTATACGTCCAGAAATGAAGCCAAACTTACCACCATTGTGAGAACTATGGATCTATAGATGCTTTTGATGTCTACGCTGGGAGCGTTTGTGGTAAATGCCAACGGAGTGTTAAACAGCCTAACTCAATTACAAGTTATTGACAGGTCAGTGTCATGAATCCATCCATCTTCCCCATGTCCTCTTCCCGTCACGCATAGGATACGGTATATTAAATTAAGATGTACCCTGAAATCTCAGCACAGTGCTGTTCACTCATCCATCTGTCAGACTCATAAGGTAAAAATTCCATATGTAACCATCCCACAGGCACCATGTAGCATTGGAGCTCGGTTTGAGCGGTGCCAGGTTTGCATCAGGACACATGTACGCCTACGATAGATAAACTATTCTAGCAGCTGTGATAGTGATGGATGCCAGTCTGGATAGTCTTGTGAACCCCTCTGAGTGTCATCCACCATGCGTTGTGTACTTGTCTGTGTAAAATGGATGTGCCTTTAGTTGTGTGTCCGTTTGTGATGCAGATCTATTAATCATATCCAAAAGCATTGGCATCATGGCATGGCAATCCTCGCCTCCCAGTTTATACAGAACAGAATCATTTACATAAAGTCCTTAAGGCAAATAACTGTTGGGGCTCTAATTTATATCTGATGGAAAATTAGCCGTCATTATGCGCTCCATTAGCAGCGTCTTTAATGTGCTTCTAAGCACCATTTGTCAAGCGGCTTGTTAATATCCTTCAAGTCTTTAAAGTTGAGAGCTCATTAAAGACTGCGCGCTGTTATTGATGTAATTTAGATGAGTTTGGAAGAGCAAGTATTCATCGCCTTCAGTGGACAAGTCACCGGGAAGAAGAGGATGCCGCTCATCACAAAAGATGTACAGGTTCTCTTCTATTGGATTTCTGCAATAAACACATTACTTTACCCTATACACATTATCCAGCCAACTTTACATGAGACACACAGTGCTTCCTCTACCTGTAATAAGCCATACAAGCAAACTATATATACTGTATATGTATGTGTATATATATATATATATATATATATATATATATATATATATATATATATATATATATATATATATATATATACAGCAGCACATTGTTAGCATTAGGAGGTATGCACACACTGAATATATGAAATTTGGACTGCATAAAAACTATAGTTCTTAGTGCATAAATTAGCCAATTTATAAGAGCCCACCAGTGGTGACAAAGCAAGTTTTTTTTTTTATGAAACCCTAAACTAATATCGTGCCTATCCCAGACTAGAGGCCCATAAATTTAAAGGCCAGATAGTATCCAGCACTTGTTTTAAAACAGCCTTAGTTGTGTGCCCACAATGAGTTTTTGGCACTACATATTTTTGCTGTATTAACAAGGCAGAGTTTTTCAGTTAAAGCAAAGTGGATAGGATTTATAGAAATTTTATGCCCACTGTGCTTTTTTAACTCTGCATAAACTGACCTCTGGTGCGTGTTTCAAATCTGCAACATTCAATTTCTGAGTCTAATGTGCAGATTTTTCCCATAGGCCAGCGTCACACTAAACGTATGGAAAATTGGTCCGAGTCTTCCTGCCAAGAGTGGCACAAGTGTTCTCCGTATGGTCATCTGTGTGTAATGTGTTTGCAATGCGATTATGCCATTTTCTCCCACCCATGTATCCGTATAGCATCCGTATGGCATCGTATCATATTACATGGCTCAATGGGCTGAAATGAATAAAAACATAATCAAGGAGCATATATATTGGCTCTACTACAATTTCACTCCTCCAATCTTTGAAATAGAGGCCCTGCTGGTGTATTGGTTTTGCTGGTTTGTATGGGAGGCTAACTTTCAACACAACTCAGCGGGTTCTTTTCCATTGGGTCTTGCCTCAATGTTTTGGGGATCCTTACCCAGTGATTGTGGATCCGAGGAGGCAAATGTGGGTACATCCGCTTTTGAGGCGACGACTGACAAAAAGACATTTCCACCAACTGTATGGTTCTCTATGCAGCCATCCTGACAAGTTCTATCTGTACTGTCGAATGAGCCTCGCTATATTTGACCTTCTTTTGGAGGCTCTGCGACCTGGCATAACCTTCAAGGACACAAGGATGCGCAAATATAGTTCGGCAGAGGAGCCGCTTTTACTTTTACGGTATGTATTAATCCTATATTTGTGTGATCTTAAATGTCTTTTGCTTTTTCAAACCCGCTCTGGCCTTCCTTTTTGTCTAAATATTGTCTGTATGTTTCCCTCATCTTAACTTTAATTGCTTCATCACATTTTTGTCATTTTCACTCTCTGATGTTTGTCATAATGATCTGTTCCTTAGCATGTAATAGTGTTGTCTCTTGTTGAGCCAGGGCTTAGTTTCATATGTAGCTTACTTTCATGATGGCCTACAGTGTTAAGGTTATGCGTGGAGATGTCAATTTCTAAATTTCTGTTTGTTTCTTATTAATTTTAGATTTCTATCCACTGGTCTCTCCTATGCGGCACTTCATCTTCAGTTTTTGATTGGGAAATCCACCATCTTAGGCATTGTACGTTCTACTTGTACAGAAATATGGGCCCACCTTCATTATTCTGTAATGCCTGAGCCCAAAAAAGAGGACTGGCTGCGGATAGCCTGTGACTTTGAGGAAACATGCCAGTTCTTCAACTGCATAGGATCCCTGGATGGGAAGCACATCTGTGTTCGTAACCGTCAAACTCAGGGTCCCAGTAATACAATTATAAACAATTTTTTTTCTGTAGTGCTGTTGGCCCTGGTGGACAGCACATACAGGTTTATAAATGTCGATGTTGGGGCCTATGGAAGAACTGGAGACTCCAGAGTCTTCAATTCTTCCATAATGGGTCGACGGCTGCGAACTAATGATTCGGACATCCCGCCCCCACATCTCCTACCGGGGTCAAATTTGGAAGCGGTTCCTTACGTCATGGTTGTAGATAAGGCCTTTCAATTGAACCACAATGTAATGAGGCCATATCCACAGAGAGCCCTGGACCACCTGCGCTGAATATTTAATTGTCAGTTATCTCACGCATGACGATTGGCCGAGTGCACCTTCGGAATCCTCTGTACAAAATGGTGGGTCCTGATGTCAGCCATACAACTAAGTGAAGCAAATGTAAATGTAATTATGTTCATAATCCACGTCGTCAGCCCTCTGGCTTTAAAGTGCGGGACATGTTTACACATTATTTTGTATCACCAGAGGGATATACTCCATGGCAAAACAATGCTGTGTCTATGTTAGAATAGCCTTTGTTGTTTTAATTTAATTAAACATCTGTTAACAAATAAACTGTCTGATGTTATTTAAAAAAAAAAAAAAAAGGGAAATCAGAAATATCAACTATATATTGTTAAAAACATAAAGCACACATTGAAATAACAGGTTTATTTAGTTCCAGTATATTTGGCACAAAGAAACATACTCAAATCATATGGCAACTTAGGATACTATTCCAGGGCAACATGAAACATGAAAACAACAACTTTAGCCATTACAATACATTTTTTTACCAATTCTGGTATGGAGGTGGAGGTGATGGTGGAAGGCCAGAATGAGTGGCTTGGGGATTTTGGGGTCCTACTTGAATGGGCCCCTGAAAGGTGGATGAGGCTGGATTCCAGACCAAGGGAGGGCCCTGTTGTGGTACATGGTACTGGCCACTTGGGTAATGATATCCATACTCATGTAGATTTGTGTTTGCCTTTTGGGTAAACCTCCCAGAATGCCAATGTCAAAGATTCCCATGTTGTGACCACTCTCCTACAGTTGGTATGTTCAAGAGCCAGATGGGGCAGGTGCAGCTGGATTTGAGAAGTGTGCATGTTGTTAGCGGTAATGATATGGGGTTTGATGTGCCTAAGATGATGGGATTCATGGTGGAGGTGGTCCTGGGAGTGCTACTGGCTGAAAACCAGGCTTGGATTGCTAGGTTTAGTGCATGAATCTATCACTGTTTGTAAGGCACCTCTGACACGCAGCCTCACCTTGCGGGGAATTGTGTGCATATACCGTGCAAGACTCTGACCATATGCCTCCTCACCATTGTTAACAGTGCGCAATAGATAGTCCAAAACATCAATGTCTACTTAGCATCTGTTACCAGTGGTGGGAAGCTCCCTCCTGCACAGACACTGGCATGGGATGGCCGCAGCCTGTGGTGAGGTTTTCAGGGGTAGTGTATGCCTACTGCTATGTTGACGTTCATCTTCTTCTCGATTGGACTCCTGTCCTGCAGAAGGTCGTGGTGGTAGTTGGTTTGTTGCTGATTGTGCAGAAGAAGGTCCAGCCACATCTTCAACTTCGCCAACAGGGTCCAAGTTGACCTCAGAATCAGATGCTGCTTCTCATTCAGTAATGTTGGAGTCAGTTCTGTTATTTGTCAAAATAAAAATTAATTGATGTACAGTAGGTACGGAAATTATTCACACCCCTTTAAATTTTTCACTCTTTGTTTCATTGCAGCCATTTGGTAAATTCAAAAAGTTAATTTTTTTCATATTAATATATACTCTGCACCCCATCTTGACTGGAAAAAACAAATATGTAGTAATTTTTGCAAATTTATTAAAAAAGAAAAACTGAAATAGCACAGGGTCATACTGTAAGTAGTCAGACCCTTTGCTCAGTATTGAGCAGAAGTACCCTTTTGAGCTAGTACAGCCATTAGTCTTCTTGGGAATGATACAACAAGTTTTCTGCATCTGGATTTGGGGATCCTCTGCCATTCTTCCTTGCAGATCCTCTCCAGTTCCGTCAGGTTGGATGGTGAACATTGGTGGACAGCCATTTTCAGGTCTCTCCAGAGATGCTCAATTGGGTTTAGGTCAGAGCTCTGGCTGGGCCCATCCAGAATGGTCACAGAGTTGTTCTGAAGCCACTCCTTTGTTATTTTAGTTGTATGCTTAAGGTCATTGTCTTGTTAGAAGGTGACCCTTCGGCCAAGTCTGAGGTCCAGAGCACACTGGAAGAGGTTTTCCTCCAGGATATCTCTGTACTTGGCTGCATTCATGTGCCCTTCAATGACAACCAGTCATCCTGTCTCTGCAGCTGAAAAACACCCCCATAGCATGATGCTGCCACCACCATGTTTCACTGTTGGGATTGTATTGGGCAGGTGATGAGCAGTGCCTGGTTTTCTCCACACATACAGCTTTGAATTATCACCAAAACAGTCTATCTTCGTCTCATCAGACCAGAGAATATTATTTCTCATGTTCTGGGAGTCCTTCATGTGTTTTTTAACTCTATGCGGATTTTCATATGTCTTGCACTGAGGAGAGGCTTCCATCAGGCCACTCTGCCATAAAGGCCCAACTGGTTGGGGCTACAGTGATAGTTGACTATGTGGAACTTTCTCCCATCTCCCTACTGCATCTCTGGAGCTCAGCCACAGTTATCTTGAGGTTCTTCTTTACCACTCTCACCAAGGCTCTTCTCCCACGATGGCTCAGTTTGGCTGAATGGCCAGGTCTAGGAAGACTTCTGGTGGTTCCAAACTTCTTCCATTTAAGGATTATGGAGGCCACTGTGCTCTTAGGAACCTTGAGTACTGCAGAAATTCTTTTGAAACCTTGGCCAGATCTGTGTCTTGCCACAATTCTGTCTCTGAGCTCCTTGGCCAGTTCCTTTGACCTCATAATTCTCATTTGGTCTGACATGCACTGTGAGCTGTGAGGTCTTATATACACAAGTGTGTGCATTTCCAAATCAAGTCTTATCAGTTTAATTAAACACAGCTGGACTCCAATGAAGGAGTAGAACCATCTCAAGGAGGATCACAAGAAAATGGACAGCATGTGACTTAAATATGAGTGTCTGAGCAAAGGGTCTGAATACTTATGGCCGTGTGATATTTTAGTTTCTCTTTGTATTAAATTTGCAAACATTTATAGATTTCTGGTTTTACCCAGTCAAGATGGGGTGCAGAGTGTGAATTAATGTGAAAAATATGAACTTTTTTGAATTTACCAAATGACTGCAATGAAACAAAGAGTGAAAAATTTAAAGGGGTCTGAATGTTTTCCGTACCCACTGTACCTTAAGGCCAAGTATCAAATTTTCTGTCAAGCATTCACTTACGAACGTAGATCCAGAATAAGATCAAGGAAATTCAATCAGTCATTATATATATTTTTGCTTTTTAGTGGCTGCTGCACCACTCCTGGCCCACTGCTGGCGCTCACTGCGGTACTGATCACAGCAGCTGCGCCACTGTCTTGTGACATCAGATACTGCAAAGTGACACAATAAATTAATATTTAGCCAAATTAGTTCTCATGCTTCGCGCTGACGAGGGCCAACAGCCCAAAATACCGTGTCCTCTTTTTCTCTGAAGAGGCAATTTGCATATAAAATTTTCCAGAGGAGCATAGCACGGCGAATAAGCCTCCTTACCTTGACAAGCCACAGCTGGTATGTCACTCTCCATAAGGAGAAATCTTATCCCTTAGACCCCAGTCCAGAGCCTCTCACCTAGCCAAATCAGTTCTCATGCTTCGTACTGATGAGGGCCAACAGCCCAAAACACCGTGTCTGCGAATTGAGATACTGATTTGGCTTTTATCCTAAGTCATATTGCACGACTAGTTAAAGGGTTGATTGTGACTTGTAGGATCGCTACTTCCAACAGTTGGCGCTATGGAGTTTAAGTCCTCTTTTTCTCTGAAGAGGCAATTTGCATATTAAATTAATATAAGAATGATCACCTTGTTTGCGTTTAGAAAGGCTACAGTGTAATCTTGGCAAGTGTAAAGGGAAAAACAGGCCGGATATTCCAAAGAACATCATGTAGTATAATGTTATCTTATTTTTGGGGGGCCTTTTTACTTAATTACTATTGTGAAGTTTTTACTTTACTTACTAATTTCCTGCTGGACCTCATGTGTACTTTCCTCATAATTGAGGAATATCTGACAGCATATGTATCTCCAAGCTGCATCCTTTCAATTGTGGTCCTCCGCATAATTGGCATCGTGTTAGTCCCATATTTCAATAAACATAAGGATGAATGACCTCGGGGAGATCAAAACATCCAACACAGTGGAGACACCAACACGTGTTTCTCAATGCAGTGATACAGAACACTGCCCCATCCCTAAAGCAAAATATGCAAATGCATGTAGAAAAGCCACGGAGACACCATCACGTGTTTCTCAACGCAAGCAATGAATAGCCAGGTCTTTCACCGGGAAGGAACAACCACGGGAAGGGCAGCATCCAAGAAAGGAAAACCACCTATGCCAAAACATGGTATCCATCCACAGACAGCTGTTTCTTTCTTTTCTTTTGCTTCCCTCAGATGGGAAAATCCACGGTCCAGAAATCCAAGACCAAAGAAAAATCCCAAATCCAAAACACAAAAGCTGTTCCCATCATCATCGGAAAATTTCAGTTTAATACAACATTAGAAAAAACAAATCAAGACATATTTACAAGGTATCTCCACTTCTTCACCTTCCAAATCCCTTCGGCATCCACCTCCCCCTTCTCCTTTTATCCCATAGAAAACACACATACATCTTCCCCAAAATCACTTTTAGACTATTCTTTACTACAATTTCCTTTCTCTTCAAAACATACACATTCCTCACATCCCATAATACTTCCTTTATACATGCAACCATTAACCACAACACTCTCGCCTTCACTCCATCACACATTCCCAAGCCAAACATGAACAACTCAAAAGATAACAAGCTCACACCACACAATTCTTTACACAACGGTCCCATTCTTCCAATCACCTCCCTAGCATAATGACAATTCCAAAACACATGTATTACACTTTCCCTTCCACCACACCCACCTCCAATTCTCTAACTGGTAACACTCCATGCAAAGACTGCCACACAATCTCACTCTGCCTATTCATCATACCGTCCAACCGCACTTTCTTCCATACTTTTTCTATATCATTCCCTCTAACCATGTTTATTCTACACTCTGTCTCTCTACATTCAATCATCCTATACACAGCCTTCTTATTACTCAACAACCTAACATCCACACAACTCATACTTCACCAAAAATTTATAAACCCACACATACCATCTAGGCACGTCAAAAGCAACCGGATATCTCAGATCCCTCTCTCGCCACCTCAAACTAAATAAATACGCCCCAAACAAAAACCTACACAGACAAGAAAACTTCCCATCCATCCTAATCACCCTCAACACAAAAACCACAATATTTACACCAAAAAACACCTCAAGGTTTGGAAAACCCAACCCATCTTTTTCTAAACGTTTCACCAAAACCTCCCTCCTAGCCCTCTCCATTCTAGAATTCCACAAAAACACAAACAGAATCCTATTTAACCCCCTCATACACATATACCCTGGCGGAAAGACCACTGCAATATATAAGAAAATAGGCAAAATCACACTTTTAATAACTAAGATTTTTCCAAAAAAATGAAAGACTTCTCATCTTCCAAAAACATAACTTCCGCTCAACCTTTCCTTTCGCATCATCCCAACTTTCTTTCCCATCCAAACTCTCTGAAAATTTCATCCCCAAAACCTTAATAGACCCAGTCACCTCATTCACTCCTACATCCTTACTTAAAACCCCTCCCCCAAAAATCTTACACTCACTCTTCTCCCAATTCACCTTAAATGCCGACGCACCACAAAAAATAGACACTAATAACTTCACCCGCCTCACAGAATACTCTGAATCACACAACACACACACGTCATCCATATAACCACTAATCTTCCATTCCCTCCCTCCACCTCCTGGCACTTGTACACCTCTAATCACTTTATCTTTCCTCAACATACAAAGCAACGGTTCAATCGCACAGATAAAAACCACAGGAGACAAAGGACAACCTTGTCGCACACCTGAAAAAACATTCAGGCCATGTGCACACGTTCAGGATTTTTCACGTTTTTTCGCTATAAAAACGTGATAAAAACGCGAAAAAAACGCTTACATATGCCTCCTATTATTTACAGGGTATTCCGCATTTTTTGTGCAAATGTTGCATTTTTTTCCGCGAAAAAATCGCATCGCGGAAAAAAAAGCAACATGTTCATTATAAATGCGGAATTGCGGGGATTCCGCACACCTAGGAGTGCATTGATCTGCTTAGTTCCCTGTCATGATTCTCAATGGCGAGAGAACATAGCCCAGCATATATGAGAACTAGCTCTTGGAAGATGGAAACTATACTGACCATGAACTAAACCTGCCGCACAACTAGAAGTGGCCGGGTAGCATGCCTACGTTTTTTATCCCTAGATGCCCAGCGCCAGCCGGAGAACTACCTAATCCTAGCAGAGGAAAAGACAGTCCTGGCTCACCTCTAGAGAAATTTTCCCAAAAGGCAGACAGAGGCCCCCACATATATTGGCGGTGATTTTAGATGAAATGACAAACGTAGTATGAAAATAGGTTTAGCAAAATCGAGGTCCGCTTACTAGATAGCATGAAGACAGAAAGGGCACTTTCATGGTCAGCAGAAAACCCTATCAAAACACCATCCAGAAATTACTTTAAGACTCTAGCATTAACTCATAACACCAGAGTGGCAATTTCCGCTCACAAGAGCTTTCCAGACACAGTAACGAAACAGCAGCTGTGAACAGGAACAAAATGCAAAAACACACAAGGACAAAAGTCCAACTTAGCTAGGAGTTGTCTAGTAGCAGGAACATGCACAGAAGGCTTCTGATTACATTGATGACCGGCATGAAACTGACAGAGGAGCAAGGTTATATAGCGACTCCCACATCCTGATAGGAGCAGGTGAACAGAGGGGATGATGCACACAAGTACAATTCCACAAGTGGCCACCGGGGGAGCCCAGAATCCAATTTCACAACAGTACCCCCCCCTCAAGGAGGGAGCACCGAACCCTCACCAGAACCACCAGGGCGATCAGGATGAGCCCTATGAAAGGCACAGACAAGATCGGAGGCATGAACATCAGAGGCAGTGACCCAAGAATTATCCTCCTGACCGTATCCCTTCCATTTGACCAGATACTGGAGTTTCCGTCTGGAAACACGAGAGTCTAAGATCTTTTCCACAACGTACTCCAACTCACCCTCAACCAACACCGGAGCAGGAGGCTCAACGGAAGGCACAGCCGGTACCTCATACCTGCGCAACAATGACCGATGAAAAACATTATGAATCGAAAAGGATGCAGGGAGGTCCAAACGGAAGGACACAGGGTTAAGAATCTCCAATATCTTGTACGGGCCGATGAACCGAGGCTTAAACTTAGGAGAAGAAACCCTCATAGGGACAAAACGAGAAGACAACCACACCAAGTCCCCAACACAAAGCCGAGGACCAACACGACGACGGCGGTTGGCAAAAAGCTGAGTCTTCTCCTGGGACAACTTCAAATTGTCCACCACCTGCCCCCAAATCTGATGCAACCTCTCCACCACAGCATCCACTCCAGGACAATCCGAAGATTCCACTTGACCGGAGGAAAATCGAGGATGAAACCCCGAATTACAGAAAAACGGGGACACCAAGGTGGCAGAGCTGGCCCGATTATTGAGGGCGAACTCCGCCAAAGGCAAAAAAGCAACCCAATCATCCTGATCCGCAGACACAAAACACCTCAAATATGTCTCCAAGGTCTGATTAGTCCGCTCGGTCTGGCCATTAGTCTGAGGATGGAAAGCAGACGAAAAAGACAAATCTATGCCCATCCTAGCACAGAATGCCCGCCAAAATCTAGACACGAATTGGGTCCCTCTGTCAGAAACGATATTCTCCGGAATACCATGCAAACGAACAACATTTTGAAAAAACAGAGGAACCAACTCGGAAGAAGAAGGCAACTTAGGCAAGGGAACCAGATGGACCATCTTAGAGAAACGGTCACACACCACCCAGATGACAGACATCTTCTGAGAAACAGGCAGATCCGAAATAAAATCCATCGAGATGTGCATCCAAGGCCTCTTCGGGATAGGCAAGGGTAACAACAATCCACTAGCCCGAGAACAACAAGGCTTGGCCCGAGCACAAACGTCACAAGACTGCACAAAGCCTCGCACATCTCGTGACAGGGAAGGCCACCAGAAGGACCTTGCCACCAAATCCCTGGTACCAAAGATTCAAGGATGACCTGCCAACGCAGAAGAATGAACCTCAGAGATGACTCTACTGGTCCAATCATCAGGAACAAACAGTCTACCAGGTGGACAACGATCAGGTCTATCCGCCTGAAACTCCTGCAAGGCCCGCCGCAGGTCTGGAGAAACGGCAGACAATATCACTCCATCTTTAAGGATACCTGTGGGCTCAGAATTACCAGGGGAGTCAGGCTCAAAACTCCTAGAAAGGGCATCCGCCTTAACATTCTTAGAACCCGGTAGGTAAGACACCACAAAATTAAACCGAGAGAAAAACAACGACCAGCGCGCCTGTCTAGGATTCAGGCGCCTGGCAGACTCAAGGTAAATTAAATTTTTGTGGTCAGTCAATACCACCACCTGATGTCTGGCCCCCTCAAGCCAGTGACGCCACTCCTCAAAAGCCCACTTCATGGCCAAAAGCTCCCGATTCCCAATATCATAATTCCGCTCGGCGGGCGAAAATTTACGGGAAAAAAAGGCACAAGGTCTCATCACGGAGCAGTCGGAACTTCTCTGCGACAACACTGCCCCAGCTCCGATTTCAGAAGCGTCGACCTCAACCTGAAAAGGAAGAGCAACATCAGGCTGACGCAACACTGGGGCGGAAGAAAAGCGGCGCTTGAGCTCCCGAAAGGCCTCCACAGCATCAGGGGACCAATCAGCAACATCAGCACCCTTCTTAGTCAAATCAGTCAATGGTTTTACAACATCAGAAAAACCAGCAATAAATCGACGATAAAAGTTAGCAAAGCCCAAAAATTTCTGAAGACTCTTAAGAGAAGAGGGTTGCGTCCAATCACCAATAGCCTGAACCTTGACAGGATCCATCTCGATGGAAGAGGGGGAAAAAATGTATCCCAAGAAGGAAATCTTTTGAACCCCAAAAACACACTTAGAACCCTTCACACACAAGGAATTAGACCGCAAAACCTGAAAAACCCTCCTGACCTGCTGGACATGAGAGTCCCAGTCATCCGAAAAAATCAGAATATCATCCAGATACACAATCATAAATTTATCTAAATAATCGCGGAAAATGTCATGCATAAAGGACTGGAAGACTGAAGGGGCATTTGAAAGACCAAAAGGCATCACCAAATACTCAAAATGGCCCTCGGGCGTATTAAATGCGGTTTTCCACTCATCCCCCTGCTTGATTCGCACCAAATTATACGCCCCACGGAGATCAATCTTAGAGAACCACTTGGCCCCCTTTATACGAGCAAACAAATCAGTAAGCAGTGGTAACGGATATTGATATTTAACCGTGATTTTATTCAAAAGTCGATAATCAATACACGGCCTCAAAGAGCCGTCTTTCTTAGACACAAAGAAAAAACCGGCTCCTAAGGGAGATGACGAAGGACGAATATGTCCCTTTTCCAAGGACTCCTTTATATATTCTCGCATAGCCGCGTGTTCAGGCACAGACAGATTAAATAAACGACCCTTAGGGTATTTACTACCCGGGATCAAGTCTATGGCACAATCGCACTCCCGGTGCGGAGGTAGTGAACCAACCTTGGGTTCTTCAAAAACGTCACGAAAGTCAGACAAGAATTCAGGAATCTCAGAGGGAATAGATGATGAAAAGGAAACCAAAGGTACGTCCCCATGAGTTCCTTTACATCCCCAGCTTAACACAGACATAGCTCTCCAGTCGAGGACTGGGTTATGAGATTGCAGCCATGGCAATCCCAGCACCAAAACATCATGTAGATTATACAGCACCAGAAAGCGAATAACCTCCTGGTGATCCGGATTAACACGCATAGTCACTTGTGTCCAGTATTGTGGTTTATTACTAGCCAATGGGGTGGAGTCAATCCCTTTCAGAGGTATCGGAGCCTCCAATGGCTCCAAATCATACCCACAGCGTTTGGCAAAGGACCAATCCATAAGACTCAAAGCAGCGCCAGAGTCGACATAGGCGTCCGCGGTAATAGATGACAAAGAACAAATCAGGGTCACAGATAGAATAAACTTAGACTGTAAAGTGCTAATTGAAACAGACTTGTCAGGCTTCTTAGTACGCTTAAAGCATGCTGATATAACATGAGTTGAATCACCACAATAGAAGCACAACCCATTTTTTCGTCTAAAATTCTGCCGCTCGCTTCTGGACAGAATTCTATCACATTGCATATTTTCTGGCATTTTCTCAGTAGACACCGCCAAATGGTGCACAGGTTTGCGCTCCCGCAGACGCCTATCGATCTGAATAGCCATCGTCATGGACTCATTCAGACTCGCAGGCACAGGGAACCCCACCATAACATCCTTAATGGCATCAGAGAGACCTTCTCTGAAAATCGCCGCCAGGGCGCACTCATTCCACTGAGTAAGCACAGACCATTTGCGGAATTTTTGGCAGTATATTTCAGCTTCATCTTGCCCCTGAGACAAGGACATCAAGGCCTTTTCCGCCTGAAGCTCTAAATGAGGTTCCTCATAAAGCAACCCCAAGGCCAGAAAAAACGCATCCACATTGAGCAACGCAGGATCCCCTGGTGCCAATGCAAAAGCCCAGTCCTGAGGGTCGCCCCGGAGCAAGGAAATTACAATCCTGACCTGCTGTGCAGGGTCTCCGGCAGAGCGAGACTTCAGGGACAAAAACAATTTGCAATTATTTTTAAAATTTTGAAAGTGAGATCTATTCCCCGAGAAGAATTCAGGCAAAGGAATTCTAGGCTCAGACATAGGTGCATGAACAACAAAATCTTGCAAATTTTGTACCTTTGTGGCGAGATTATTCAAACCTGTAGCTACACTCTGAAGATCCATTTGAAACAGGTGAACACAGAGCCATTCAAGGATTAGAAGGAGAGAAAGAGAGGAAGGCTGCAGTATAGGCAGAATAGCAAGTGATTCAATTAAGAGCACACTCAGAACTAGAGGGAAAAAAAAAAAAAAAAAATTGTAGCAGACTTCTTTTTTCTCTCCTTTCTCAGCCAGTAATTTAACCCTTTTTTGGGCCGGTCAAACTGTCATGATTCTCAATGGCGAGAGAACATAGCCCAGCATATATGAGAACTAGCTCTTGGAAGATGGAAACTATACTGACCATGAACTAAACCTGCCGCACAACTAGAAGTGGCCGGGTAGCATGCCTACGTTTTTTATCCCTAGATGCCCAGCGCCAGCCGGAGAACTACCTAATCCTAGCAGAGGAAAAGACAGTCCTGGCTCACCTCTAGAGAAATTTTCCCAAAAGGCAGACAGAGGCCCCCACATATATTGGCGGTGATTTTAGATGAAATGACAAACGTAGTATGAAAATAGGTTTAGCAAAATCGAGGTCTGCTTACTAGATAGCATGAAGACAGAAAGGGCACTTTCATGGTCAGCAGAAAACCCTATCAAAACACCATCCAGAAATTACTTTAAGACTCTAGCATTAACTCATAACACCAGAGTGGCAATTTCCGCTCACAAGAGCTTTCCAGACACAGTAACGAAACAGCAGCTGTGAACAGGAACAAAATGCAAAAACACACAAGGACAAAAGTCCAACTTAGCTAGGAGTTGTCTAGTAGCAGGAACATGCACAGAGGGCTTCTGATTACATTGATGACCGGCATGAAACTGACAGAGGAGCAAGGTTATATAGCGACTCCCACATCCTGATAGGAGCAGGTGAACAGAGGGGATGATGCACACAAGTACAATTCCACAAGTGGCCACCGGGGGAGCCCAGAATCCAATTTCACAACAGTTCCCGCACGGGGCTGTGCACACCATGCGGGAAGTAAGCAGATTATGTGCGGTTGGTACCCAGGGTGGAGGAGAGAAGACTCTCCTCCACGGACTGGGCACCATATAATTAAAAATAAAAAATAGTGATATACTCATCCTCTGATGGCCCCCGAAGTGTTCCCGCCTCTCCGGTGCATGCTCTCTCTTCCGTTCCTAAAGATGGTGTGGTTCAGGACCTGTGATGACGTCGCTGTCTTGTGATTGGTCGCGTGACCGCTCATGTGACTCACGCGACCAATCACAAGCCGCGACGTCATCGAAGGTCCTGAACCACATCGGCATCTATAGGAAAGGACGCCGCTGAGGAGATTGGCTGTCTGTAAGGGGTGAGTATAACCATTTTTTAATTTTTTAAATTATTTTTAAACATTCTATCTTTTACTATAGATGCTGCATAAGCAGCATCTATAGTAAAAAGTTGGTCACACTTGTCAAACAGTATGTTTGACAAGTGTGACCAACCTGTCAGTCAGTTTTCCAAGCGATGCTACAGATCGCTTGGAAAACTTTAGCATTTTGCAAGCTAATTACGCTTGCAGAATGCTAAAAAACTGCGAAAAAAACGGAAAAAAAACGCAAAAAAAAAAAGCGGATTTCTTGCAGAAAATTTCCGGTTTTCTTCAGGAAATTTCCGCAAGAAATCCGGACGTGTGCACTAGCCCTCACTCCTCTACCCACATAACCATTCATCAAAACACAACTATAAATGTCCTTATATAAGCTCCTCACCCTCCAAACAAAATCAGGCGGAAACCCCATTCTCAATAATACCCGGAACAAAAAACTATGTGCTAACCGATCATACGCCTTTTCAAAGTCCAAACTCAGAACAAATACACTCTTCTTCCGACTCATACAGTCCCACAAACAATCTCTCAACATACACACACACACTCATGTATACGTCTCCCAGGCACCCCACAACATTGTTCATCCCCAATCACACTCTCTATCACATCACGCATCCTATTCGCCATTACTTTCGCATAGATCTTATAATCGCAATTCAACAACGTTATCGGTCTCCAATTTTTTAAACTCTTCAAATCTCCTTTTTTAGGTATTAACACAACCATCCCTGCACGCATTCTCTCAGCCACCTCCATACTAGACCACATATACTTACACACAGAAATACACACACACAAAATTCTTACCAATCACACGCCACATCACCCTATAAAACTCTATAGGAAGACCATCCTCTCCTGGAGTCTTATTTAACGCCATGCTATTCATTACCTTCCATACCTCATCACCTGTCACCTCACCCATCACTGTCTCTCTCTCCATCTCACTCAATTTATTTTCTAATACACTTAGTACATCCTCCTCCAAAGCCTCATCCCTCCACTTCACTGCATACAGCTCCTCATAAAACTTAGCCACCTCTTCACACATATCTTCCCCACATACCTCTCTTCCATCCATTGAATTCAAAACACCCATACTCTGCTTTTTCCCAAAAACCTTTTTAAAGAAAAACCTCGAACACCTTTCATCTTGCTCCATTCTATCAATTTTTGCCCTAAAAATAATACTCTTTCCTTTCTCCTCCAAAAACTCATTAATTTCTTTTTTAACCTTTTTTATCCCCTCCTCCACCTCCATTCCTCCTTCCCTCAATTTATACAATAAACATAAACGGGCATTCAACTTAACAAACCTTTCCCTCTTAATTGCCACAAATTCATACCCCACACTTTAAAAAAAAACTTTTTTGTCTGCCTCTTAACCCAATCCCATCACTCACAAACATTCCCAAAATTTTCCTTACTCTTACACCACTGTTCATACTTTCTGACATACTGCTTCCTCACATCTTCATTTTCCAACAATTTCACATTTAATTTCCACAAACCCTTTCCAAACACACCACTAACATTAATATCTAACTCGCACAACACACAAAAATGGTCCGAAAAAACGACCCTATCCTGCTTATATCCAACAGGAATAATATTTTTAGAAATAAAACAATAATCCAACCTGGACTGTGCTCTTCCACTATCAGAAAAAAAGGTATCTAACAAAGGGTTAACCTTACACACACGCTGCATATCACTCAAATCAAAGTCAGTAACTAAGGGTACCGTCACCACACAGTGCCATTTTCATCTCTATGACGGCACGATTCGTGACGTTGCAGCGTCGTATTATTATCGCTCCAGCGTCGTAGACTGCGGTCACACGTTGCAATACACGGTGCTGGAGCGATAATTTCATGACGTATTTGCGATGTAGAAGCTGTTGGTTACTGTGCGCACATCGTATACAACCTGTGTCACACGATGCAATCATGCCGCCACAGCGGGACACTAGACGACGAAAGAAAGTTTCAAACGATCTGCTACGACGTACGATTCTCAGCAGGGATCCGGATCGCAGTAGCGTGTCAGACACAACGATATCGTAACGATATCGCTAGAACGTCACGAATCGTGCCGTCGTAGCGATGAAAATGGCACTGTGTGACGGTACTCTTATGCCTGTTCATGTGGGAGGGTATGTAACTCCAGCAAAACTTTTCCAGACACATCCACATTCACTCTTCCCACATCACAATTCATATCACCCACAATCACCACAGGCACTCTTCCTGGAACAAAAAGCTTCACTTTTTCAAATAATAACTTACACTCATTTTTTTCTACTGGCGCATAAATATTGATAACACAAAACTTTGCATTTTTATATTCAAAATTTGCTAAGATACACCTCCTCACCTCCACCACCAAATAATTATTCAAAACAACCTCCTGCCCCTTAACTAAAATACCCACACCATAATTTCTATTATTTGCACTACCAGACCATATAGATGCACCATATAGACGCACCATAAGACCACTCATCCCCTTTCACACCATCCACAATCCCACATTCTTACAAACAAAAAATAGATGCACTCTGCATAGCTAAAAAATCGAAAATTGCTGCTCTCCTACTCGCTTAAACTCTCACATTTTGAGAAACTATAGAAAAACCCATACTATAAAAACAAAAAACACAATGCAAAAATTACCACAAAACTACACACATTACACAAAAAGCCCTTGACAAAGGTCAAGACTCACAGAAAGGGGAAAAAAAACCAAAAACTAACAACAGATCCACTGAGCTTCTGAGCTTTCATTCTACCCAGTATCACCATTGTCCTCCTCCGCCATTCGGACTGAACAACTAGTCTCTGAATCACTAACCCCTTCGTGCACACACCATTTTTTTTTAGCTGGCCCAATTTTCCTCTGAGGCATACTACTGCATGCCTCATCACTTTCCCCATCCTCCTCCCTCTGATCCTTCTTCCCACCCCTGTCCTCATCTGAAGAAAACCCTTCAATATTCTGAGGATCTGAGGGGTGCACAGGGCTCTAAGCTTCAGAAATGTGCACGTCTTCCTCCGCTGCATCCATTGCTTCCTCAAGAGAAAACATTTCAGGCACAGTACAGTCATCATCCTCATCTTCTTCCTGATCTTCTTCCTTATTATTGTGCTAGCACAATGTCATCTGGAGTCACAGAGCGTCTTTCCATCTCCCTCTCCCTCCTTTCCTCTCTCTCCATTCTCTCAGATTTCTGATAAACTCCAACCTCCTCCTTCTCTCCTCCTTCTCTCCTCCTCCTCTCTCCATTCACTCTCTGAGCGTCTAGGCGCCCTCCGCGGACAATCCTTATACATGTGGTCACCACTACCACACACGTCACAGGTCTTAGCCATCGGGCAATCACCAGCCATATGCCCCTCCTTCTTGCAGTTTTGGCAACACTGTCCCTTCTGGCAGTCTGCCTGAACATGTCCAAAAGTGAAACATCTCCTGCAAAACAGAGGCTGCCCAGGGTACGTGAGGAAACCCCTATGCCCTGCCACAGAAAAGTTCGCCGGAGGGTTTCTGAACCCATCCACACTGCCAGGATCTCTTCTGAACCTTACACGATACTTGTATCGACAATTGAAGATTCCTAAACAGTTCACTTGCTTCTCTCCCTTTGAAACAAAGTCACAGTACTGTGAGAGGAAACTCTCCAACAATGCAGGTTCAGTAAAGGAGTTATAGACCAAACAGTGCTTCACATTTGACTCCCTTCAAACAGGGATCTCCGGCATGATTCCGAAACCACTCATAGACATTCAGGCAATAATGCTCCGACATAAAAGTAACGTCGTAGTTACCTTGATTAGGGAACTCATTGATACTATAGATGTTCTCCCGTTTTCCTCCAGCCTTTTCCTCAATAAGGTCACGAACGATAAAGACCACGCTGTTCCTTGCCCGGATAGATGGCTCCAACGTCACTCGGATGGTGTTCTTCATGTAACTCATCTTCAAAGCTGTCGGTACAAACTACCACAGAAAAAAAACAGAATTCTCTGCAAAAGAGTCTGGATTCCTCCAGAAAACCTCGCTCCTGACAGCTGTTTCGGGGTATGACCTCTCCCCGAGGTCATTCATCCTTATGTTTATAGTCTTTTCACTAGGCACTGCTCCTAATAGCCAGTTTCCTACTCCACACTGATGAGGGGCAAATACCCCGAAACAGCTGTCTGTGGATGGATACCATGTTTTGGCATAGGTGGTTTTCCTTTCTTGGATGCTGCCCTTCCCGTGGTTGTTCCTTCCCGGTGAAAGACCTGGCTATTCATTGCTTGCGTTGAGAAACACGTGATGGTGTCTCCGCGGCTTTTCTACATGCATTTGCATATTTTGCTTTAGGGATGGGGGCAGTGTTCTGGATCACTGCATTGAGAAACACGTGATGGTGTCTCCGCGGTGTTGGATGTTTTGATCACATTGCTTGTGCTGAGAAACACGTGATGGTGTCTCCACGGCTTTTCTACATGCAGTCCCATATTTCAGGCCTCTCCTGCAACAGAACAATCAGCATTTCCACATTAATATGTCTGGCCATGTTGCTGGTATCCGTGGAGGCGTGTCCCTGTCTTTTTTTTAGGTTGCCAGGAAAATATGCTGGAAAATGTGTGCATATTTTTCGCAAGCTACACGGATGGTCTGTGTGGCGTCAGAGTTTTTTTTGCACCCATAGACTTGCATTGGCGAGTTTTGGGCGATATACACATACATTCGCAGCATACTGCGATTTTACACGCACATCAAATACGCAATGTTGATGTGATCTGCCCTATAGATTAACACTGGTCCCAGTGCTATGCAAGTGTGATGCCGGCCATAGACTTGGATTAGATGCAGAAAATCTTGAGGTAAAAAATGCACATGGGTTTTTAGTGCAGTGGAAATGCATCAAAAACTAATGTCATCCACATATGACTGTATCAACAAAGTTATGTGGAAGCCAAATGCCAAAAAGTATCAGAATCAAAGCAGTTTTATTTAAAACATGACATAGTAGAAAGAGACAAAAACAGTGTAAAAAATGCTATAACAATGCTTGTAAAAAAAAACGAGCTACAAAATGCACTGGAAAAACGCAATTAACTTAATTTACTGAAAAGATGCAGAAAATCTGCAAGATAAATGCACCAAAGACTCATCATGGAACGTAGCCTAAGGCTATGGTCACACAATCAGTATGTGGTCAGTATTTTACATCAGTCTATGTAAGCCAAAACCTGGAGTGGAACAAACAGAGGGGAAAGCTATAACAGAAACACGTCACCAAGTCTGTATTTTTGACCCACTCCTGGTTTTGGCTAACAAATACTGATGTGAAATACTGACCAAATACTGATAGCGTGACCGTAGCCTAAAGCCCCCGTCACACTAAGCGAGGTCGCTAGCGAGATCGCTGCTGAGTCACAAGTTTTGTGACGCAACAGCGACCTCAGTAGCGATCTCGCTATGTTTGACATGTAGCAGCGACCAGGCCCCTGCTGTGAGATCGCTGGTCGTGTCAGAATGGCCTGGACCTTTTTTTGATCGTTGAGGTCCCGCTGACATCGCTGAATCGGTGTGTGTGACACGGATTCAGCGATGTCTTCACTGGTAACCAGGGTAAACATCGGGTTACTAAGCGCAGGGCCGCACTTAGTAACCCGATGTTTACCCTGGTTACCACCGTAAATGTAAAAAAACCAAACACTACATACTCACATTCCGGTGTCCGTCAGGTCCCTTGCCGTCCGCTTCCTGCACTGACTGACTGCCGGCCGTAAAGTGAAAGCACAGCACAGCGGTGACGTCACCGCTCTGCTGCTAGGGCCGGCGCTCAGTCAGTGCAGGAAGCGGACGCCGGGGGATGCGAAGGTGAGTATGTAGTGTTTGTTTTTTTACATTTTACACTGGTAACGAGGGTAAACATCGGGTTACTAAGCGTGTCCCTGCGCTTAGCAACTCGATGTTTACCCTGGTTACCCGGGGACCTCGGCATCGTTGGTTGCTGGAGAGCTGTCTATGTGACAGCTCCCCAGCGACCACACAGCGACTAAACAGCGATGCTGCAGCGATCGGCATCGTTGTCTGTGTCGCTGCAGCGTCGCTAAGTGTGACGGGGCCTTTAGGCTGATGGGAGGGGTGCTCATCTGTTCACACTTGCTTTAGGTCACGTTCACACGTTCAGTATTTGGTCAGTATATTACATCAGCATTTGAAACCCCAAACCAGGAGTGGAACAATCAGAGAAAAAGTATAATAGAAACACGTCACCACTTCTGTATTTATCACCCACTCCTGGTTTTGGCTTACAAATACTGATGTAAAATACTGACCAAATGCTGAACGTGTGAACGTGTTCTAAAGTAATCAGTTCACATTGACTTCAATGATATAACAAACAGATTCAGCTGAAGTTTTTTTATTGCTTACTTGATCCATTTTAGAGGGAACCTGTCACACCCAGGCATTTTTAACTAAAAGAGCCACTTGTGCAGCACTAATGCTGCATTCTGTGAAGGTGGTTCTTCTTTTGTGGTCCCTTCCAACGCTGCAATATTACTTTTTATAATTTGCACGCCATACCTTTAGTCTGTCCGGGGGGCACGTCTTTTCCTCCAGACACAATCGCCTCCCAGCCATCACTCAGCCCCTCTGTGCTCCCAGGTGCCACCTCCTCTGCCTTCAATAACGTACCCGGTGCCTGTGCTTTCCTTTTTCGGACATGCGCTGTTTGCCCGAAAAAGGAAAGCACAGTGCAGGCGCCGGTTGTGTTACTGAAGGCAGAGGAGGCGGCGCCCAGCGCACGGAGGGGCTGAGTGATGGCTGGGAGGCGGTTGTGTCTGGTGGAAAAGACGTGGCCCCCAGACAGACTAAAGGTATGGCGTGCAAATTATAAAAAGTAATATTGCAGCATTGGAAGGGACCACAAAAAGAAGAGCAACCTTCACAGAATGCAGCATTAGTGTAGCACAAGGTGGCTCTTTTAGTTAAAAACGCCAGGGGGGTGACAGGTTCCCTTTAAAAGGATGATTAACTGAACCTGTAAACTCAGCGTTAGGGCTCATACTCATTTGCGAGAAAAAAAAGGTCCGTAATCTGGACCGAAAAAAAACAGACGAGTGCCATGCGAGTGTCATGCGAGTACAATGCGATTTTTCTCACACAGCATCCGTATGACATCCGAATGACATGCGTATGCAATGCGTTTTTTTTCTCTGCAACTATTTTTCTACAATCATTTAGAGGACCATTTACAGTGTTCTATGCCACAGAATGGTAAGGTATCTGCAAAAAACGGACGGCATACGGATGGTCCGTGCGATTTTTTTTTTTCTCTCACCCATTGACTTGCATTGGCGATTCTCATCTGAGATACGCAGCAAATCGCAGCATGCTGCGATTTTTTTTCTCAGTCCGATTTCAGCTGAGAAAAAAATCGCAGATGAGATGTCACCCATTGAATAACATTGGTCTGAGTGCAATCCGATTTTTTATCTGATTGCATTCGTCCGTTTCTCGCACAAATGAGTATGAGCCCTTAGGCTGCATTCACGCTTTCAGTACTTGCTCAGTATTTTACATCATATTTGTAAGCCGATACCAGGAGTGGGTGATAAGTACAGAAGTGGTGACGTGTTTCTATTATACTTTATCTATGATTGTTTCACTCCTGGTTTTGGGTTACAAATACTGAGGTAAAATACTGACCAAATACTGAAGCTGTGAATGTGGCCTTAGTTGAAGTTCCCATGTCCAGTAGTCATCAGTTGCAAACAAATCCAGGCACAATCCGGCAAATTTTTAGAAAAACATCAGTTTTTTTTTCAGCCAAATCTGTTTTTTCCTCATAGAATTGTATTAGCACCGGAATGTGCCTGATGTCCTAACGTTTCATCCGTTTTTTGTCAGATCCGTTCAAAATTAGTTTTCCGGCAGACGGAGAAAACGTCCAGAGCAAGGTTTTTTTGGTCTGGCGGAAAACCGCACAACGACTGATTCGGCCAAAAACATATGAAACGTAGGTATAAATGGCGTCCAGATCCTGTTTTTAACACAAATCATGCATTTTCCATTCTGGAATCTCTCTCTCTCCTGTTGTGCACAGTGCCGTTGGTCCCCGGCACAGAGCAGGCACATACCGCTCCTGCCGGGGATTCAGCTGCCTATGCAACGTGATGACGTGAGGCTCCTGATGTCATTCTGACTGACGACCGGCTCCCGCAATTAGGCAGTGAGGATCTGGCTGTCAATCAAAATAACATTGAAAGTCCCACCCCAAAAACAGATCAGAGGGGAAAAAAAGCCTCTGCTCTGTAGACGTGACGTCAGCAGAGGCAGCGGAATTCCCAGCAGGATTGGTCTGTGACTGCTCTGTGCCCGGGAAGAACGGCGCCGTGCCCAATAGGCAAGTAAGTTAGTAAGTGTTTAGGTTAATTTTTTGTTTTTTTTATGGAGTCCTGGATATCTCTTTAATCAGCTGTTAATCATTTACAGGACCATTTTGCAGTTTCCAGTGTTATAAAATTGCAATGTATCCGTAAAAATTGGATGCTGTTCTGTGGAATCTCATTATTTCTTGCACCCATAAACTTAAATGGGTGAGTCTCATCCGATTTCATAGTGAAATTGCACAATTCTGTCAGTGAAAAAAATGTTTGTCTGCACTGCCTCATTGAATAATGTGACTGTGTGCTATTTGATAAAAAAATCACCTGAGTATTATCGAAAGCTTGCAATTTGTTACCATCTTTTCTGTTAGCAATTAAAAGGTATCAACCACTGAGGACTCTCAATTCTAAATATTTTTCTATCTACTTGCTAACACGGTACAAAGATATATATTGTTCCTGTTATGTTAATCTAAAAATAAAGTTGATTTTATGTATTTGTTATTAGTGGATGTATCTAAAAAACAATACCCACTAATTAGAAGGAGTATTTACATTCATTAAAGTAGAAAAGTAGAGTATTTATATTATTATAAATTAATATGATATATATTGGTTATATACAAAAAAGCAAAAGCACAGAGGACTGAAAGGGATGATAGATTTATAGGCAAAGATATAAACTCAGGCCAATGATATGCAGAAATGATTTACAGCAGTACTGTGAAGTTAATCTGAGCTCACATTGGAATATTGCTCAGCAGAAAATGAAGGTAGTGATTAAAGTCCTTAAAGGAAATTTTAGGACTTGTCCTTTGGAATAACCTGAACCCTTCGAAACATTAGGCTGGGTATAACTGGAACATGCAGTCCTTTCTATATTTTTTTTAAATATTTTATATTATAAGATGGACATAGAATCTGCAAACTCAATAAGAAATTGAAAGATAACAACAATCAACCATTTATTATAAGAGGCAGAACTGAAATTGGGTTACACTTTCAGTAGGACCATAGAAAACCAAACAACCCAAAATTTACATAGAAGTGTTTTCCTTGTATGAAGAGCAGAGTGTTTCTACCACAGCAAAAATCCAAATCCAGCCTTGCGTCCTGTGCCAATGGTAATGATATGCAGTATTAGTATATGAGTGTAGCATAATGAATGAGCTAAAGTTCCACATAAAGTCAGTGATTTGCATAGTCTATGAAGTTGATTCTAGAAAATGGGTAGTTATAACAGGATCAATTTAAGGACATATTGAGGTCATCTAGCAGCACAAATATTCTCAAGTGCTCTGGATAATATGCAGTGGGGATTTTAGGCAGTTTTATTGTTAGTAGGATCCGCCTCATATCAGTTGTTTTTTATGGTATTCCTCCAGGCTAAAGTAATAAAGTAGATAATTAGAATGCTAAAGACAGATGTAAATAAAAGGAATGAGACAGTGCTGACAGATGAGTGGCTGGGTCAGATTCTCATCGAGAAGCCCAGTTGGTATAAATGACAAACACTCACAATGCCAGTGGCCTTAGGCAAGAAACTGGGGACAGAATGGGCAAAATTACTTTCAAGAGCACAGCAAGAGCAGCGTGCAAAAAAGCAGAGGTGCGGAATATGAGATTCCGTTCTCTTCTATGTTTCTTTGTTCAAATGTGGGGTTGAGAATGGTGAAAGAGTTAAATTATGCAGCGGATTCTCTATTTCTTTCTGGAGAACATGCCTTACTTATCTGATTTCTTTGTGGAGGCATTAGGTCAGCATGATTCTACCCTCGCAAACCTAATTTCCAGGCACATAAGGAAGCCCAACACAATTATGAGACAGACTTAATATTGGTGCCTTTCCATCAGAGCTGGTCTGTTGTGAGAATATATGACCCAGAGAGTAGATTGATCATTGTGCCGTGTCCTGGGCTAGCCCTCTGCCTCACACAACTTTACAAAACAAATCCTGCTGGGAATAATAGGCTGTGCTTTCCTTCATATTATCTCTGTTTCCATATGATTAGTAGCCCTTCCAAAAATCACCCAAAGCCAAATTGAAATCCACAACCAACCAGCTATTCATTCTTTCTTTCTTTCTTTCTTTCTTTCTTTCTTTCTTTCTTTCTTTCTTTCTTTCTTTCTTTCTTTCCTGTAAGCGGTGACTGTAGCCACACAGGAGCTCCTAGGAGGTATAAAGTTGATTTTCTCCAAGGAGCCGCACTTTCAGTACTCCAGCAGGGCACATTTTTAACTCTATTTATATGCCAACTAACCCCGTATCTGCAGGTTAATAGCAATATCAAGCTCTAAGAAAATATACTATCCTGGAGTATCAACTTCTTGACTGTGAGTTGTGCACAGGATTTAAAACATTGAATGTAAATATGAATGTCCAAATCAACTGGCTACAAGCAGAGATCGTGATGAATTTAAGCACAATGTACATGTCCACTTGCAATAGCATGTAAAAGTTAGGACGCCACTGGACAAAATGACTCTTGTTGTGAACAATAAACAAAAAAAGTTGCACTCTGTAGGCTAATCAAAAATAGCAAAAACTGTAGTTCTGTAAACGCACAGATGGTACCACTAGAAATATAAATGATAATACAGCACAAGTGGAATAATAAAACTTAACTTTTACTCATAAATATAGATAAAAGAGAATAAAGTCACCCAAAATATGATAAAAATTAGGGGTACAGTCTGATGCAAGAGACCTTAGAGACTGAATAACCCCAAATAGGATTCCAAACTCCGCATTAAGCAACACCTGCGGAATATAGATGGCCCAAGGTACGATATACAAATCTGCTGCATGAAAAATTATACATAACTAGCAGCATGAATGCACATACACCTGGTTGCACAAAAGATAATTAATCATCTTTAAACAATGGTGGCACTTCAAAAAGAAACGTGCCAAATAATAAACAGATATATGTTACTGGAAAAGGAACAATCTCACCAATTCCAACGGTGCGGGCACAGGAGCGCTGAATGGTCCCCGGTCAGGAGTACATCCAGAAATTTGATGGGAAATGACAATACCCTGTCAATCCCTATGGGGCTACTGATAAGCTATCCCCAAAGCTCCTGCCCTTACAAGGGCAGTCCACAGCTACCCCTGCATACACATGCCCTGCACTCTCCCTGTGTCATTGTCCCAACGCGTTTCTTCCAAGCTTATTCATCAGGGGACTAGCTTGTATGAGGAGATAAAGTGCCTTGTGCTATGCTAGAGGACAAAAAGTCCTGCCACCCTCTGTGCTATCTTGCAGAGAATGGAGGGGCGTAGGGCCGGTCTTTAAATAACAAAAGGTCTAATTAAAAGACCAGGTGGGGTAATCAATCCAAACAAGTGGCAACAATAAATACGTGACAATGAGTCAATAGCTCTGGGTCAATAGAGATAAAACACCCACTAGCAAATATCACGATAATGAATAATATCAAAACATGTGCTGTGTTGTATAAGCGCTATTATACCTATAGCAAATGGAGACTCACTGTTATGTTGGCGTCACACGCCGAGAAACCATGCTCGCATGCCGGTAAGAGACGCACTTCCGTCATGCGCAGTGTGAACCGGAAGTGGTCGCTGCTAGGTAACGCTAAACTGATCGCCGATGTAAGCATAAAATATCGGCATAGGCGTTCATTAATAGAAACTAGCCGACACAATATTGACCATATGTATACGAACCTGGCACAGGGGTTATTGTTATACATAAAAGACTGTACGCTGGCCGGAAGAGGCTGTCACTAGGCAACGCATACCAACAAAAAACCTCCAGCGGAGTAGAACCAGGGCGCATGTGCGGGAATCATAAAGAGCCGGTACACAATTGTGACATGTGCGTTATATACAGAAAGTTACCGCTACTAGGTTACTAAAACCCACAACCAAACCACTGAAGATGATTTAGAGTAAAAAGCCATGGGCATAAAGAAGCCCTCAATAGGAAAATATGCCGGTACAAAAGAATATTATGTGCCAATAAGAATGAGTGGTTACTAGGGAGCAATACCTAAACAACCGGACCAATGTACGATAGGTGTGAGCATGGTCCATCACATATATGTATATCCAGAAGGATCATAAATGCACAATATAGCCGCAAAAAATCTCTAAAGAGCGGCATATAGCAATATAAGTACTGTCTCTGTAAAAAGTTACCACAAAAAAGATAAACCCCCAAACCACAAAATGTGGAAGAAAAAATAATAATTATTAATCATGCACATCCAATAGAGAATGTGGGTGACAATAATAGGGATTTAGGCATAATCAGATCATAGAATGACTGTGTACTACCGAAAGGAGACTAGAAGAAAGGAGGAGGAAAACAATTCAAATGAAACAACTGTAATTAATCTGGTCGTTCAGTCCATGTGGACTAACGGTATTAAGGTAAAAAATCCACTTAGCCTCTCGCTGTAATAACAACTGATCCCAATCACCCCCTCGTATGGGTTTAATCACCCTTTCAATTGCCATAAATTTGAGATGCCGAGGAGAGCCGTTGTGCAATTGATTAACGTGTCGGGAGACGGAGGTGTCTCTGCCATGTATTACGTCCCCAACATGTTCCCCAACTCTTTTTTTGAATTCTCTAATGGTTTTCCCAACATACTCAATTCCACAAGAACAAGAGACTTTATAAACAACCCCTTTAGTACTACAATTAATAAATTGCTTGATGTGATAGTTTCTGCCGGTAACATTACTCACAAAGTTATTGCCTGTGTCAATGTATTGGCAGACGGAACAATGTCCACATTTGAAACAGCCCTTTGTGTCACTCCTTAGCCATGTCTCATTTACAGGGCTTGAGAAATGGCTATGAACTAATCTGTCATTAAGTGACCGCGACTTTTTGTAAGTAATTGACGGGTATGATCCAGGTAGTCTGAGATGTCCGAATCCATCTTTAATATGGACCAATGTTTAGCAACAATATCTCTTACATGGTTTGCACCATTATCAAAAGTGGTAATAAACCGTACCACATCATTGTTCTGTGTCCTTACAGTGGGATTCAACAGAGAAGGTCTATCCCTACTCTTTGCCTCATGATAGGCCCTCGAGAGGATCCTAGATGGATAACCCCTATCTTGGAAGTTCCTTCTTAGTTCCTGAGCTTGAGACTCAAAGATAGCGTCATCTGAGCAATTCCTCCGAATTCTCAGGTACTGCCCCTTGGGAATACCTCTCTTGAGATGTTCCGGGTGGTGACTACTCCAATGTAGGAGGGCATTAGTAGCTGTTGGTTTTTTATAGTTTGAAGTAACTAAATCACCATTCGATCCTTTGGTAATTAGGATATCCAAAAAGGGCAATGCAGAAAACTCAATTACTGACGTGAAGAACAGGCCAATGTTGTTGTGATTAAGCCTGTCCACGAAGCTGACAAAATCACCTCTAGGGCCCGTCCAAATCAAAAAGATGTCATCTATGTACCGTGTCCAAATATCTGGGACACGGCACATAGATGCATCAGAGTCATCACTCCAAACCATCGTCTCCTCCCACCAGCCGAGGAAGAGATTGGCATAGGCCGGGGCACAGGGGCTGCCCATGGCCGTCCCCCTCAGCTGGTGGTAGGTCCTACGATTAAAGGTAAACACATTATGTGTCAAACAGAACCGGAGCAGCTCAAGAACAAAATGATTGTGTTTCTCAAATTGTAAACCTCTCATTTGAAGAAAGTATTTGACGGCCTCCAAGCCCCTATCATGGGGAATGGAGGAATAGAGCGCCTCCACATCGATACTAGCAAGATGTGCATCAGGATCAATCGTGAGGCCCTCCAGACGACGAAGGAGATCAGGGGTATCCTTGACAAAGGATTGTAGGGCAGACACAAATGGTGACAACACTCGGTCTAGGTAGATGCCTGCATTCTGACAAAGACTACCTACCCCAGACACAATGGGCCTACCCTTAAGAGGGTTAAGGCCCTTGTGGATCTTGGGGAGGCAGTAAAAGGTTGCTGTTATAGGATGACGTGGAAGAATAAAATCAAACTCCGTTTTGTCTATCACCCCACTCTCCAAACCCATCTGTAGAATCTGGGCGAGTTCCTCACGATATTCATTAATTGGATTCCGTGAGAGAACCTCATAAGATGCACCATCAGAAAGAATAGATTCACAGATCTGTTGGTAAGGGGCAATGTCAAGGATGA
This sequence comes from Ranitomeya variabilis, assembly GCF_051348905.1. Lineage (NCBI taxonomy): Eukaryota > Metazoa > Chordata > Amphibia > Anura > Dendrobatidae > Ranitomeya > Ranitomeya variabilis. The sequence goes on from NC_135232.1 coordinate 957,621,324, forward strand.
CAACGTTGCCACCCTTGTCTGAGGGTTTAATTACGATAGTGTCATCACTCTCGAGGCGCTTCATTGCTTCCATCTCTCTTTTAGTGCAATTGAAGCTACACCGTAGATGGGACTGCGAGAGGCCAATTAAATCAGACGTAACCAAATTAGAAAAAACATCGATAGCTGAAAGATCACTAGCAGGGGGTGGCATTCTGTGACTTCTCAGCTTCAGTTCTGTAAAGGGGCCCATGCCCTGCAGATTAGGATTAGACTCACCAATGCTGTGGAGCAATCTCACATCAGCCAGCATGTCGGCAGGGATGTCAAGGTCAGCACAAGCACGAGAATCCTGCTGGTGAAAGTATTTTTTCCACCTTATCTTACGTAAAAAAAGATTAAGATCCTTTACTGTTCTAAATAAATCAAAATCACTGTTGGGGACAAAAGACAGACCTTTTTTTAATAAACACATTTCGGCACTATCAATGATTCTTACTGAAAGATTAATCACCTGAATATTGTGCTTATATACCGACCCAGGGGGATTGTCAACTGCAGTTACTGTAGTAGTACACAGTCATTCTATGATCTGATTATGCCTAAATCCCTATTATTGTCACCCACATTCTCTATTGGATGTGCATGATTAATAATTATTATTTTTTCTTCCACATTTTGTGGTTTGGGGGTTTATCTTTTTTGTGGTAACTTTTTACAGAGACAGTACTTATATTGCTATATGCCGCTCTTTAGAGATTTTTTGCGGCTATATTGTGCATTTATGATCCTTCTGGATATACATATATGTGATGGACCATGCTCACACCTATCGTACATTGGTCCGGTTGTTTAGGTATTGCTCCCTAGTAACCGCTCATTCTTATTGGCACATAATATTCTTTTGTACCGGCATATTTTCCTATTGAGGGCTTCTTTATGCCCATGGCTTTTTACTCTAAATCATCTTCAGTGGTTTGGTTGTGGGTTTTAGTAACCTAGTAGCGGTAACTTTCTGTATATAACGCACATGTCACAATTGTGTACCGGCTCTTTATGATTCCCGCACATGCGCCCTGGTTCTACTCCGCTGGAGGTTTTTTGTTGGTATGCGTTGCCTAGTGACAGCCTCTTCCGGCCAGCGTACAGTCTTTTATGTATAACAATAACCCCTGTGCCAGGTTCGTATACATATGGTCAATATTGTGTCGGCTAGTTTCTATTAATGAACGCCTATGCCGATATTTTATGCTTACATCGGCGATCAGTTTAGCGTTACCTAGCAGCGACCACTTCCGGTTCACACTGCGCATGACGGAAGTGCGTCTCTTACCGGCATGCGAGCATGGTTTCTCGGCGTGTGACGCCAACATAACAGTGAGTCTCCATTTGCTATAGGTATAATAGCGCTTATACAACACAGCACATGTTTTGATATTATTCATTATTGTGATATTTGCTAGTGGGTGTTTTATCTCTATTGACCCAGAGCTATTGACTCATTGTCACGTATTTATTGTTGCCACTTGTTTGGATTGATTACCCCACCTGGTCTTTTAATTAGACCTTTTGTTATTTAAAGACCGGCCCTACGCCCCTCCATTCTCTGCAAGATAGCACAGAGGGTGGCAGGACTTTTTGTCCTCTAGCATAGCACAAGGCACTTTATCTCCTCATACAAGCTAGTCCCCTGATGAATAAGCTTGGAAGAAACGCGTTGGGACAATGACACAGGGAGAGTGCAGGGCATGTGTATGCAGGGGTAGCTGTGGACTGCCCTTGTAAGGGCAGGAGCTTTGGGGATAGCTTATCAGTAGCCCCATAGGGATTGACAGGGTATTGTCATTTCCCATCAAATTTCTGGATGTACTCCTGACCGGGGACCATTCAGCGCTCCTGTGCCCGCACCGTTGGAATTGGTGAGATTGTTCCTTTTCCAGTAACATATATCTGTTTATTATGTGGCACGCTTCTTTTTGAAGTGCCACCATTGTTTAAAGATGATCAATTATCTTTTGTGCAACCAGGTGTATGTGCATTCATGCTGCTAGTTATGTATAATTTTTCATGCAGCAGATTTGTATATCGTACCTTGGGCCATCTATATTCCGCAGGTGTTGCTTAATGCGGAGTTTGGAATCCTATTTGGGGTTATTCAGTCTCTAAGGTCTCTTGCATCAGACTGTACCCCTAATTTTTATCATATTTTGGGTGACTTTATTCTCTTTTATCTATATTTATGAGTAAAAGTTAAGTTTTATTATTCCACTTGTGCTGTATTATCATTTATATTTCTAGTGGTACCATCTGTGCGTTTACAGAACTACAGTTTTTGCTATTTTTGATATCTAGTTTTCAGGATATGGCTGGTTTTCTGACTGTGGGCCTTAATACTGAAAGTTGGCTAACAGAGGTGAAGGAGGTCTTTTCAGATCAAGCATTTACACAAAAAAAATATCTTCCCTCATACAACGTTGCCTTTAAGGAACTTCAACAGATCTATTGTGACCAAATTACCTCCTGGTGGGAGGTTCAAAGTTTGGAAAGTTACTTGAGGGCTAAAATTGTTCCACGAGGGTTAAGAATTAATTTGTCACTAGGTAACTGTCATAAAAGTCCCACTTTTACACATAAATGGGAAAGAGAAGCCACTGACAGTTCTCTTCGCTTCATGCAATTATTGCTTGAGGAAGAAAGGACATCTTTGGCTTCATTGAATGACAAATTAAAGGAGCAAATTGATATTACAAAAAAATTTTCTTCAGAAACAGATTTTGCTCTCAAGGAGACTAAATTACAGACTCATATAGAGCGCTTTCAGTATCATCTAAAAGAAAGAAAGCATCGCCAGTATATGCGAGATATACAAGATTTTAAAGATAACAAGGCATATCTCGTATTAAATTCAAGACCTACCCCTCTTGAGCGTGATACTGATTTATCATCTACAGACACTGATTTTTCTGAACCTGAGAATAGGAACAGGTCTACTAGAGGTAAAAATCGGGGGAGGGGTAGAGGTCGAGGTGCACGAGGATCTTCTGATAGATCAGGCAATACTCCCGGGGGTGATTTTTTAGATCAGGTGTACGCCCTGAGAAACAGACCACCTCAGATGAGGAAATAGTAGACACAGTACGTTCTACAGTAACTGCAGTTGACAATCCCTCTGGGTCGGTATATAAGCACAATATTCAGGTGATTAATCTTTCAGTAAGAATCATTGATAGTGCCGAAATGTGTTTATTAAAAAAAGGTCTGTCTTTTGTCCCCAACAGTGATTTTGATTTATTTAGAACAGTAAAGGATCTTAATCTTTTTTTACGTAAGATAAGGTGGAAAAAATACTTTCACCAGCAGGATTCTCGTGCTTGTGCTGACCTTGACATCCCTGCCGACATGCTGGCTGATGTGAGATTGCTCCACAGCATTGGTGAGTCTAATCCTAATCTGCAGGGCATGGGCCCCTTTACAGAACTGAAGCTGAGAAGTCACAGAATGCCACCCCCTGCTAGTGATCTTTCAGCTATCGATGTTTTTTCTAATTTGGTTACGTCTGATTTAATTGGCCTCTCGCAGTCCCATCTACGGTGTAGCTTCAATTGCACTAAAAGAGAGATGGAAGCAATGAAGCGCCTCGAGAGTGATGACACTATCGTAATTAAACCCTCAGACAAGGGTGGCAACGTTGTCATCCTTGACATTGCCCATTACCAACAGATCTGTGAATCTATTCTTTCTGATGGTGCATCTTATGAGGTTCTCTCACGGAATCCAATTAATGAATATCGTGAGGAACTCGCCCAGATTCTACAGATGGGTTTGGAGAGTGGGGTGATAGACAAAACGGAGTTTGATTTTATTCTTCCACGTCATCCTATAACAGCAACCTTTTACTGCCTCCCCAAGATCCACAAGGGCCTTAACCCTCTTAAGGGTAGGCCCATTGTGTCTGGGGTAGGTAGTCTTTGTCAGAATGCAGGCATCTACCTAGACCGAGTGTTGTCACCATTTGTGTCTGCCCTACAATCCTTTGTCAAGGATACCCCTGATCTCCTTCGTCGTCTGGAGGGCCTCACGATTGATCCTGATGCACATCTTGCTAGTATCGATGTGGAGGCGCTCTATTCCTCCATTCCCCATGATAGGGGCTTGGAGGCCGTCAAATACTTTCTTCAAATGAGAGGTTTACAATTTGAGAAACACAATCATTTTGTTCTTGAGCTGCTCCGGTTCTGTTTGACACATAATGTGTTTACCTTTAATCGTAGGACCTACCACCAGCTGAGGGGGACGGCCATGGGCAGCCCCTGTGCCCCGGCCTATGCCAATCTCTTCCTCGGCTGGTGGGAGGAGACGATGGTTTGGAGTGATGACTCTGATGCATCTATGTGCCGTGTCCCAGATATTTGGACACGGTACATAGATGACATCTTTTTGATTTGGACGGGCCCTAGAGGTGATTTTGTCAGCTTCGTGGACAGGCTTAATCACAACAACATTGGCCTGTTCTTCACGTCAGTAATTGAGTTTTCTGCATTGCCCTTTTTGGATATCCTAATTACCAAAGGATCGAATGGTGATTTAGTTACTTCAAACTATAAAAAACCAACAGCTACTAATGCCCTCCTACATTGGAGTAGTCACCACCCGGAACATCTCAAGAGAGGTATTCCCAAGGGGCAGTACCTGAGAATTCGGAGGAATTGCTCAGATGACGCTATCTTTGAGTCTCAAGCTCAGGAACTAAGAAGGAACTTCCAAGATAGGGGTTATCCATCTAGGATCCTCTCGAGGGCCTATCATGAGGCAAAGAGTAGGGATAGACCTTCTCTGTTGAATCCCACTGTAAGGACACAGAACAATGATGTGGTACGGTTTATTACCACTTTTGATAATGGTGCAAACCATGTAAGAGATATTGTTGCTAAACATTGGTCCATATTAAAGATGGATTCGGACATCTCAGACTACCTGGATCATACCCCGTCAATTACTTACAAAAAGTCGCGGTCACTTAATGACAGATTAGTTCATAGCCATTTCTCAAGCCCTGTAAATGAGACATGGCTAAGGAGTGACACAAAGGGCTGTTTCAAATGTGGACATTGTACCGTCTGCCAATACATTGACACAGGCAATAACTTTGTGAGTAATGTTACCGGCAGAAACTATCACATCAAGCAATTTATTAATTGTAGTACTAAAGGGGTTGTTTATAAAGTCTCTTGTTCTTGTGGAATTGAGTATGTTGGGAAAACCATTAGAGAATTCAAAAAAAGAGTTGGGGAACATGTTGGGGACGTAATACATGGCAGAGACACCTCCGTCTCCCGACACGTTAATCAATTGCACAACGGCTCTCCTCGGCATCTCAAATTTATGGCAATTGAAAGGGTGATTAAACCCATACGAGGGGGTGATTGGGATCAGTTGTTATTACAGCGAGAGGCTAAGTGGATTTTTTACCTTAATACCGTTAGTCCACATGGACTGAACGACCAGATTAATTACAGTTGTTTCATTTGAATTGTTTTCCTCCTCCTTTCTTCTAGTCTCCTTTCGGTAGTACACAGTCATTCTATGATCTGATTATGCCTAAATCCCTATTATTGTCACCCACATTCTCTATTGGATGTGCATGATTAATAATTATTATTTTTTCTTCCACATTTTGTGGTTTGGGGGTTTATCTTTTTTGTGGTAACTTTTTACAGAGACAGTACTTATATTGCTATATGCCGCTCTTTAGAGATTTTTTGCGGCTATATTGTGCATTTATGATCCTTCTGGATATACATATATGTGATGGACCATGCTCACACCTATCGTACATTGGTCCGGTTGTTTAGGTATTGCTCCCTAGTAACCGCTCATTCTTATTGGCACATAATATTCTTTTGTACCGGCATATTTTCCTATTGAGGGCTTCTTTATGCCCATGGCTTTTTACTCTAAATCATCTTCAGTGGTTTGGTTGTGGGTTTTAGTAACCTAGTAGCGGTAACTTTCTGTATATAACGCACATGTCACAATTGTGTACCGGCTCTTTATGATTCCCGCACATGCGCCCTGGTTCTACTCCGCTGGAGGTTTTTTGTTGGTATGCGTTGCCTAGTGACAGCCTCTTCCGGCCAGCGTACAGTCTTTTATGTATAACAATAACCCCTGTGCCAGGTTCGTATACATATGGTCAATATTGTGTCGGCTAGTTTCTATTAATGAACGCCTATGCCGATATTTTATGCTTACATCGGCAATCAGTTTAGCGTTACCTAGCAGCGACCACTTCCGGTTCACACTGCGCATGACGGAAGTGCGTCTCTTACCGGCATGCGAGCATGGTTTCTCGGCGTGTGACGCCAACATAACAGTGAGTCTCCATTTGCTATAGGTATAATAGCGCTTATACAACACAGCACATGTTTTGATATTATTCATTATCGTGATATTTGCTAGTGGGTGTTTTATCTCTATTGACCCAGAGCTATTGACTCATTGTCACGTATTTATTGTTGCCACTTGTTTGGATTGATTACCCCACCTGGTCTTTTAATTAGACCTTTTGTTATTTAAAGACCGGCCCTACGCCCCTCCATTCTCTGCAAGATAGCACAGAGGGTGGCAGGACTTTTTGTCCTCTAGCATAGCACAAGGCACTTTATCTCCTCATACAAGCTAGTCCCCTGATGAATAAGCTTGGAAGAAACGTGTTGGGACAATGACACAGGGAGAGTGCAGGGCATGTGTATGCAGGGGTAGCTGTGGACTGCCCTTGTAAGGGCAGGAGCTTTGGGGATAGCTTATCAGTAGCCCCATAGGGATTGACAGGGTATTGTCATTTCCCATCAAATTTCTGGATGTACTCCTGACCGGGGACCATTCAGCGCTCCTGTGCCCGCACCGTTGGAATTGGTGAGATTGTTCCTTTTCCAGTAACATATATCTGTTTATTATTTGGCACGCTTCTTTTTGAAGTGCCACCATTGTTTAAAGATGATCAATTATCTTTTGTGCAACCAGGTGTATGTGCATTCATGCTGCTAGTTATGTATAATTTTTCATGCAGCAGATTTGTATATCGTACCTTGGGCCATCTATATTCCGCAGGTGTTGCTTAATGCGGAGTTTGGAATCCTATTTGGGGTTATTCAGTCTCTAAGGTCTCTTGCATCAGACTGTACCCCTAATTTTTATCATATTTTGGGTGACTTTATTCTCTTTTATCTATATTTATGAGTAAAAGTTAAGTTTTATTATTCCACTCTGTAGGCTAATGCATATCAATATGAAATGTATGAAATATGAATAGCAATACTGCTTCTGAATACTAGGGAAAAAATGAGATGCTAGCACATAAATTAAGGAGTAGCCATCCCCATATACAATAAACAAAAAAAGTTGCACTTTATACCCAGGAATTCATTTTTTTTCCTGGTGTCCAGAAGCAGTATTGCTATTCATATTTATATATTTCCTATTGACATGCTTTAGCACTACAGAGTGCAACTTGTTTTGTTTACTGTATATAGAGATGGCTGCTCCTAGTATGCACCTGTTCACATTAGAACCACTATAGAACCACCAGAGAGACTTATTGTGTCTGGAAATGAAGTTATGTGAAACTATATGTAACATCATTGATTATTTTTTTAAGCCAATTGTAGCTGAGTTACCATCTTACATTAAGGACACTACTCCTGCCTTAGGACATCTTGAACAGATTGAACTGACTGATGAGATGACTATGGTAGCTGCTGATGTTGAAGCACTTTATTCATCTATAAGACACACTGATGATTTAAAGGTGGTCTCCAGATATTTACAACATAGTAACATTGAAAAAGGGATGACTGAGCTCATTATGGGGTTATTAGAATTTACGCTTACCCATAATATTTTTACATTCAATGGTAAAAATTATTTACAAACATAAGGGACGGCAATGGAGCAGCATGAGACCTCTCATATGCCAATCTTTTTATCGGGGCATGGGAATGGACCATTTTCCAGAATAAGGAAATTCAGGGTATTGAACATGTCCATAACTGGATTCACAAGATAGATGATATTATGTTCATCTAGATAGGGCGAACAGAAAGTCTCAAAAAATTAAAATTACCAAAACATTAAACTTTCTTATAAATTTGGAAGAAGTATTGAGTTTCTGGACCTTTTAATTACAGCTTTACCCAAAGGACAACTCTCAACAACAGTATATTGCAAACCTACCGCAACCAAGTCATTACTCTGTGCATCTTCATCTCATCTAAGATCGACCATACAAGGCATTCCCATAGTCCAATTTCTTAGAGTTTAAAGAATATGCTTTGACGAAGAATCTCACGAATTCAGGGAATGATTCAGGGAACACGGTTACAGCCAGAGACTGATCAAGGAAGGCTATCAGAAGGCCGAAGAAACATCCAGGGACAGTTTGATACACAGGAATCAATTCCCCAAATCGGTGACTTCATTTGATGATCAGGTAAAATTCTTTACCAACTATAACAGTAAATGGTATGATCTTAAAGCAATAATTAAAAACACTGTCACATTTTGTTGACAGATCCAGTACTTAAAAACTTAGCATCAGAACCTTCTTTTGTTGCTAGATGGTCTACTAATTTGTGGGACATTCTGACACATAGCACTATGACCCTAAAAAATGTGGAAACGACTCACATAAATCTGAAAAATTGGCTTTTTTCCCTGTGGTATATGTAAGGGTTGTGCAAACATGATTAAAAGTAAATCCTTCAGCAATCATGACGGAACCAGAAATTTTGACATCAGGTCACATATTACATGCTCTTCCAAAGGAGTCATATATTATGCTGTATGCCCCTGTAAAAAGATATATATTGGTCTTACAAGTGGGGAACTTAAAGTAAGAGCCCGCAAACACTGCCTAGACATTGAAAAAGCCAAAAGTGTCAATGACATCTCCACACTAAAATCACTCCCTAGGCATTTCCAAAAATTGCATCAAAGTAATTCTAGACTACTTCATGTCAAGGCCATTGACTTGGTGTCCTTGGCATTTAGGGGAGGTGACTTGAGCAGAAGGCTAGCTAAAACAGAGAGCCAATGGATCTATAGGCTCGGCACATTAACACCACAGAGACTAAATGAAAGTTTTGGATACAATATTAACAAGAAACTATTGTAACTGGCTTAGTCATCTTTACTTTGGTCTTTTTTACTTTGGTCTTAATGTGTATTTCTCTTGTTCATAATATCCATTCATGAACCATAATGGCAGGGTTTTAGCTCATTGTTCGTCTTTATTGATTTTAGAAATGAATTGTTATTTTTTAATTACTTGTAGTTTATTCCTCACTTCTAACTTATACTCACTTGACAGCCATGACAGTGGATCAACGTGAATGATTGGCTATACCACGAGACCCAGAGGAAGAAAATTGAGCCACATGATGGAGTGAATCTTGGGAAGACTCGTTGACTAACTGGATTTCAAACTAGAAAACCAAGGGACGTTCTGGATTACCAGGACACTATCTACATCTCGTTTTTGAGATACAAGTGAAGGACAATCTTGTCTTTTTTGCATCTATTTGTAGTTTTTACTTACCTGGCGGTTCCTATATTGGCCTAATGCAATAGACCATCCAGCATAGGGGCCTTTATATGATAGATATGGCTACATGATTTTCTGACTATTTGGTTGAGGACCGAGTAGGATACATTTTTATCATTACTAAATTTATGATGGTTTATGTCCCTTTTTAACTATCTGAGTAGATTGTATTTTTCTCTGCACAGTGTTACTATTTTTTAGTGAAATAGGAGTATTATTACTTTTTTCATTGGTTTTCTTTCACCAAGATTTATATCACTATTTATGTATTCTTTATAATATCACATTAAAAATATCCAATATATGCTTTGGTGATTCAATTTCGTTCCCTCCCTATTGGTTACCCTTACTCTTACACATTCCTTTGGGGTTATATCACTAAAATTACATTTTTTTATTTATCTCACCTTTTAATTTTAAATTTTTTTTTTAAATTGTATTTTCATGTTCACAAACCTTCAACACACTTATCTTAGTTTACTATTTTTGCCACTGTATATATACAGTGAGTACGGAAAGTATTCAGACCCATTTAAATTTTTCACTCTTTGTTTCATTGCAGCCATTTGGTAAAGTCAAAAAAAGTTAATTTTTTTCGCATTAATGTACAATCTGCACCCCATCTTGACTGACAAGAACAGAAATGTAGAAATTTCTGCAAATTTATTAAAAAAGAAAAACTGAAATATCAGATGGTCATAAGCATTCATACCCTTTCTTCAGACACTCATATTTAAGTCACATGTTGTCCATTTCCTTGTGATCCTCCTTGAGATGGTTCTACTTCATTGGAGACCAGCTGTGTTTAATTAAACTGATAGGACTTGATTTGGAAAGGTACACACCTGTCTGTATAAGACCTCACAGCTCACAGTGCATGTCAGACCAAATGAGAAACATGAGGGCAAAGGAACTGGCCAAGGAGCTCAGAGACAGAATTGTGGCAAGACACAGATCTGGCCAAGGTTACAAAAGAATTTCTGCAGTACTCAAGGTTCCTAAGAGCACAGTGGCCTCCATAATCCTTAAATGGAAGAAGTTTGGGTCCACCAGAAGTCTTCTTAGACCTGGCCGTCCAGCCAAACTGAGCAATCGTTGGAGAAGAGCCTTGGTGAGAGTGGTAAATAATAACCCCAAGATAACTGTGGCTGAGCTCCAGAGATGCAGTAGGGAGATGGGAGAAAGTTCCACAAAGTCAACTATCACTGCAGCCCTCCACCAGTCAGGCCTTTATGGCAGAGTGGCCTGATGGAAACCTCTCCTCAATGCAAGACATATGAAAACCCGCATAGAATTTGCAAAAAAATACATGAAGGACTCCCAGACTATGAGAAATAAGATTCTCTGGTCTGATGAGACGAAGATAGACCTTTTTGGTGATAATTCTAAGTGGTATGTATGGAGAAAACCAGGCACTGCTCATCACCTACCCAATACAATCCCAACAGTGAAACATGGTGGTGGCAGCATCATGCTATGGGGGTGTTTTTCAGCTGCAGGGACAGGATGACTGGTTGTCATTCAAGGAAACATGAATGCGGCTAAGTACAGAGATATCCTGGATAAAAACCTCTTCCAGAGTACTCTGGACCTCAGTCTTGGCTAAAGATTCACCTTTCAACAAGACAATGACCCTAAGCACACAACTAAAATAACAAAGGAGTGGCTTCAGAACAACTCTGTGACCATTCTTGACAGGCCCAGCCAGAGCTCTGACCTAAACCCAATTGAGCATCTCTGAAGAGACTTGAAAATGGCTGTCCACCAACATTCACCATACAACCTGACGGAACTGAAGAGGATCTGCAAGGAAGAATGGCAGAAGATCCCCAAATCCAGGTGTGAAAAATTCGTTACATCATTCCCAAGAAGACTCATGGCTGTTCTAGCTCAAAAGGGTGCTTCTACTCAATACTGAGCAAAGGGTCTGAATACTTATGACCATGTGATATTTCAGTTTTTCTTTTTTAATAAATTTGCAAAAATTACTACATTTCTATTTTTTTCAGTCAAAATGGGGTGCAGAGTGTACATTAATGAGAAAAATGAACTTTTCTGAATTTACCAAATGGTTGCAATGAAACAAAGAGAGAAAAATTTAAAGGGGTCTGAATACTTTCCGTACCCACTTTATGTTCAGTCTCATTTATACACTTGACGAACACATCACAGCATCACATTTTCATACACAATTATTACACAGTTTAGTCCTATATATACACTTCATGGACACATCACAACATCACATTTTCATACACAGTGATTCATTTTTTATACACAGTCCAGGTCTTATTTAGTTTATTATAAAGACTTGGCAGATTAATTTTTATTATATTTCAGGAAATAGTTCATTTAATATACGAGTCAAACATCTTCGATCCACTTAATATCACTGGCTCTATATGTTTATGTGTATATATCTGGGCCACTTCTCTTGCTTACAACTCTCGATATGGATATTGCGTTCACTGGCTTTCAGTGCCAGGAACTTCAAAGCGATTTCCTTGCATGCGAGACCTTCGGAGAAAGAGAGCGCATGCGCAGTGTGGTAGCTTGTTTTAGACCTGATCAGCGGATGCTAGAGGGATGGCGTGTGGACGTCATTGACGATTGGTGTGGCTGAACATGCTGATCCTCAAGACCGAAGGTCTGGTTTACCATTGGCAATACGAGCTAATCCTCTAGACGCGTGCACAATTAAATATTTCCCTGATACATCAGCATAAATTATAGTCTGATAACACTAATGGCTAGTTTGGGTATTTAAACTGTGACGTCCCCTGTCCTGACATGCCTCCAGAAAAAGCAGAGAGAAATATGCGTCGGGGCAGAGGGACGTCATTGTATACGCCGGGATTGAGCATAATAATGCAAAACAGGTACAATATGCATTGATAATACTATTGATTTGCACATTTTTAATAGTTTTTTGCTTTACATACTTGTACAGCACTTTCTTGACTGAGTAACATTCCACTTGTCTGCATCTCCACTGTGACTATATCAACACGCTTTTGTAACAGTCTTTATAAGATTCTATTCACCATTGCAAACGAACTTTTACAGTACCTGTTTCAGCCCTTTTGCACTACAATACTTACTCTTTTGTATATATTTTCTCCCAACATGGTTTTAGGTTTAGATTATGGCATTTAGTAGCATGCTTTTTGGCAGCATTCACACTATATTCTCTAATTATGTTCTAGCCTTTACACTTCTTGACTGGGTGTAAATATATACAGTATATGGAGCGCCCCCAGACGCAGGGCCGCGGGGCACTCGGTACCGGGCCTCTCGGTCTCAGTTCTGGGGTTGTCACGGTGGCTAGACCCGGTCCATGACCCTGCTAAGGGGCGTCCAATGAAAGGTGTAGGTGGTGGTGCGTGGTACAAGTCGCGATGAATAACGAGGACACAGGGTTGCAGTCTTTTTACCTCTTTACTGAAGGCTTCAAGGTCCTCAATCCAGAGTACGGTTAACAGGGCTGCAAGAGACCGGCCGGTCTGATGGCACCTCCAGAGTTCCCTTTGCAGGTGGAAATCTGTGCCTACCTTCTAGCGCCTGTGTGTTGTAGTACTTCCCTGCTGAGCACCACGGGATAGTCCTTACAACTGTTGTGTCTGTTTCTGATGTTATTTCCCACAACTTATGTCTGTTCTGATGTTCTTCTCCTTCCCCCAGATGATATGGATAGGACGCACCCGTATGACGGGAAGGCCTGGAGTTCTTCCGGGGCCCTAGTGACGCCCCTCTCCCACAGTTGCCCCCTATGTCTTCTTAGGTGATTTTGGTGAGACAGCCAACCTAAAATCAACTGTCCTGCCTCTGTTTGAAGTATTGCTTGGAGTCTAATACTTCCTCGGCGTTCTGGCCACTGGCTACGCGCCTCAATAGGATGTTGCCTCGATCTTACAGCACGACTCCTACTGGTGTTATCTCCTTTTTGCTTTGATCTCGTTTCTCACTCTCCACAATAAACCTCGCTTCTTGTCCTTTCTTGAGATACCGCCGCGATGTAGTGCAGGCGCGGTTCCTTAATGTTCTTTCCTGTTCGCTAGGCCTCTGTCAGGATCCCACCACTGACAGGGACCCCCCTGAATCTTCCCCTGCAACACCCACTGCCACAGGATGTTGCTTGGTTCCAACCCAGTCAGCTTTCTGTCTAACTTTCTGTCTAACCCCCAGTTTTACCGAATTGTGAGGAGTGGCCTAATACATAGCGCCCTTAGCTCCCCCTGGAGGCCAGACTATGAAGTGTATTGGTGTCTGTGATACCTGGTCAGATGAACTCCTTCTGTGCCATCAGACGTACCATCACTCCCCTTAGCGGCGGAGCATCTGTACTGCAACGACCAGGACTCTGGGGCGCTGCACTTATATTTATTTATATACATTTTTTCTTATATATGTGTATTCATCTTGTGTGGTACACCATATAATTACGTCCCTCTTTTAGATTCATGTTCATATCCAGCACTTTTCTTTGTTTTATTTATAAAGAAATTTATCTTATTATATACTTACCTTGTAAAGTCTTCACAGCCTGTTCCATCCAGATGTGTCCGAATCCCAGAATTCCAAGTGGCGGAAGTTCACCGACTGCCATATTGGGACACCCAAGTGATGGGTGTCTCAATATGGAAACTGCTGGTGGTACCAGCCTCTTGCGCTGTACCACCAGCGGAACACACACACACACACACACACACACACACTGTATATGCCGTACGCACGACACACACACACACACACTGTATACACCGTATACAGCCTCTTGCGCGGTATCACCAGCGGAACACCGTCGTGAACACGCTGTCGCTGGGATCAGCCGAATTATTCACTGACTGCAGCCATCTTTATAGGAGGAGCACATGCACAGTTTTATGTGACCGTCGCTATCTGTCTGCACAAAGATGGCGGTGGTCTGATTTACTGCACCTGCGTGAATTCTGTGCAGGCATAGTGAATAATTCGGCTGATCCCAGAGGCAGATGCGTGACATGTCTACAGGTGATCTCCTGCTGTGATGTCAGTATTGTCTTTTGCTTCCTTCCCTGCCCAGGAGCTGTTGTATGTTCTTTACACGGTCAGACTCAGACAATTATTAAAATGAACTTTCGCTCGTGGGAAAACCCCTTCAAAAAGCAAATATCAACGCCAACATGGCTCCTCCTAAAAAGTACGCCAATGACAATAAGAGGAAAGCAGCAAAGGCACAACGTCAAAGACAACAACGGGCAAATGAGACTCTTGAAGAGCAACAGCATCGCTGGGACAAAAACAATGCAGAGAGAGTGGATAGTTGGGTGAGCACATGGGGGGAGAGATTCTCAATGCTGCAAAGCCTGCCCCTATCGTGACATTACTGCCCTCCCGATGCAATAGCATTTTTAGCTCTGACCGAGCACTCCGCCCTCCAGCATATGGTGGATTTTATTTGCAGCAGGTTCCTACCTAAACATAAACTCAGACTTTGAAGAGAGGTATTCACATCTACCCAGGAATTCAGACTTCCATCTTAGAGAGGTATTCACACCAGACACGTAGGACCCAGTAGATTTGAGACCGCCTTGTCATTGGCTGCTGGGCATGTATGAATTAGCCAAATGATGTGATAAGCGTGTAATTTTTTCCTGTATCCAGAATCATTATTGCTGTTCATATTTCATATATTTCATATTGACATGCTTTAGCACTACAGAGTGCAACTTTTTTTGTTTCTTTTATATGGAGATGGCTGCTCCTAGTATGCACCTGTTGACACTAGCTTTGAAGTGCCAGTCAGTCTTTTGTTATTTGTTATTGTGAACAATTGAGCAAGCTGAAAATGAAATTATCTCTAAAGGGCCTAAAGTTAAAGATGACACATTTCCTTTGTATTTTAGGCAAAGAAATACATATATACCTTTTACATTTTTTAAATTACAAAAAGAAAAATGGACTGATGCAAAAGTTTGGACACCCTGCATGGCTAGTGTCTAATAGCATCACCTTTGCATGTATCACAGCTTGTAAATACTTTTTTTAGCCAGCCAATAGTCTTTCAATTCTTTGAGCGAATTTCATCCATTCTTCCTTGGAAAATTTTTCCGATTCTTTGAAACTCCTGGGTCATCTTGCATGCACTGCTATTTTGAGCTCTAGCCACAAATTTACAATGATGTTCCGATCAGGGGACTGTGAGGGCCATTGTAAATCCTTCAGCTTGCACCTTTTGAGGTGGTCTAATGTGAATTTTGATGTGTGTTTAGCATTAGTGATGAGCGAGTGTGCTTGTTACTCGAGATTTCCAAGCATGCTCGGGTGTTCTCCGAGTATTTTGGGCACGCTCATAGATTATGTTTGAGTCACCGCAGCTGCATGATTTGCGGCTGCTAGACAGCCTGAATACATGTGGGGATTCCCTAACAAACCGACAACGCCCACATGTATTCAAGCTGTCTAGCAGCTGCAAATCATGCAACTGTTGCGACTCAAACATAATCTCAGAGCACGCCCAAAATACTCGGAGAACACTTGAGCATGCTTGGAAATCTCTAGTAATGAGCACACGCGCTCATCACTATTTAGGATCATTATTAGGGATGGGTGAATAGCCTGTTTTTTTGGCTCTCCATGCATGTATTGTGACTGTCACACAGCAGCGACACAGGCAGCTGTGGCGCCGAACAGCTGATTATCGGGAACACTCCAAGTATCCGGGTTCCCGATGCAGCTATTTGGTAAGTGCTATAGCTATTCGGATAAGGAGTTTTGATCCTCTAAATTTTTGGAGCAAGGGCTGCCTGATGACATTCTAAAAATTTGAATCGAGGGCCGCATGATGACAGTCTAAAAATTTGGAGTGAGGACCGCAACAATGACCCTCTGAAAATTTGGAGCGAGGGCTGCATGATAACCATATTGATATGATGGAGGAGGACAAGAAAAAGAAGAAACCATGAACTGTATACCCTTTATTGGGTGGGAAGTGCAGCACCCCATGTGACCGGTTGCTGCAGTGATGTTGCTTTTCCTTCGGGGAGGGTAATGTCATGCTCAGAGGCAATGGAGTTCTCTTCACCAGGTAAGGCACACACATGCAACATATTCTGAATCCAGGCCAGGAGGGGGAGCTCAAGACCCGGATTCAGGGGAGCATCCCTATGTTTTATGTATCCTGATGTGGAGAAGGAGCTAGACAGTTGGTCCTAGGAGAACAAGCAAGTCAGTTGTTGAGAGACACTGAAAGAGAAGGAAGTCTGGAACTGAGTGCAGACAGAGAGGCCTGGCAGCCACGAGGGAGCTGCAACCTCTGGGAAGGAGAAAGAACCTGAAGGGTTGTTGAATGTGGAGGAGCCAGAAGGGAAGGAGCAAAGGAGAGGAAAAGGGCTCAGAGGGGAACAGCGGAAGGACACCCTCAGAGCCAGAGCGCAGTGCCGGGAACCGGGAGCCCGAGGCCTCAGTTGAACTGTATGACACTTGGCAGAACCAGAGGACTGAGAACTTTATGTAATTGGCCCACACCACGCCTGAGATGCAGCAGCACCTGAGGAGCCCAGGGCATGATAGACTCCCTGTAAAAAGGCTCAAGCTGCCCATCATGCAGGTAACTGTCTCAGGACTCTACAGAAAGCTTCAGGCAGCAGGGACTTCATATACAGCAGGCGCTAGTTGGAAAGGCTCATGGACCTCTACTGGAACAAGGGAACCCTCCATTGCCTCTGAGCCAGCCGAACCACCATCACCCGTGCCTGATACCCTGGACTGTGGCCTACCATCTGCAGTAAACCAGGTAAAGACTTACAACTTGTCTCCTCCATTTATTCATCGGCACATACCATCATCTTGGCCACACACCATAGGACCCCTGAGGACCCCGCTTCACCTGTGGGAAGTGTAACACCCCTGCTGCCATAACATCCCCCAGGGGACCCCTTCAACGCAGTGTCGGTCCCACTACTGACCGAACACAACAGGTGGCGTCAAGACAGACTTTGAACATTTTCCCCTTTAAAGACCGTTTCCCTTTAACATTGAGCCCCAGGGCCACGGACCGGGTCGCAGCCACGTGACATCCCCTTTAATAGCCAACCGGACCCTGTACCGAGTACCCTACTGGCCTGGCTGGGTGACTCAGAAGGGGTGCCTGGGAATACACAAGAAAAAAAGGAACACTTAAATTGGCTTTATGTTCCACTGCTGTCATCCGGTGGGGTTGAGAAGTCTTGGCCAGTCCAGGCTTTATTCATTTTGGTAAGAGTCTGCCAAAGAGCATTTTCAGTTGACAGGTGGCTGTGCCTATCAATTATTATGCCCCATCAGCACTAAACACCCGCTCTGACAAGACGCTAGAGGCAGGGCAGGCCAGCACCACCAAAGCGTAGAGGGACAGTTCATGCCACGTGTCCAGCTTGTATACCCAGTAGTTGTAGGGCACAGAGGAATCATTGAGGATGCTGTTGCAGTCAATGCATATGCAGTCATTTGCAAAATGGTTCCCTCCTTTTTAGACTACCCCATGCATCAGGGCCCAAGCACTGGGAGGGTGTAATGAAAGTGTCCCAGACCTTTCATAGTGTTTCCTTGCCTCTGTTGGACCTCGTTTGTGTCTCCCTCATCTCTACTCCTTAGTTGCCCAAAGAACTATGACTTCTGCTGCGTCAGTGTTGTCAGATGGCAATTTTTGTACTAATTGTTCAAACAAGGCATTCTGCTATTGCACCATTTTACTAGCCCTCTCCACTACAGGAAGGAGAGATGGAAAGTTCTCCTTGTAGTGTGGGTCGAGAACGGTGAACAACCAGTATTCAGTTTTGGCCACAATGCGTATAATGCAAGGGTCACGGGTAAGACAGCGGGACATAAAATCAGCCAGACTCCCAACAGACTCCCAACAGGCAAGACTTCCCTGTCTACAACTGGAGGACAAATGTCCATCTCTTCCTCCTCCCTCTCATCTTCCTCCTCTTCAGCTCATTCATCCTAAACAGACGAGCAAAAGCTGGTGTGGTTAGTACCCCATATAGCGCAGGCAACCACCAGCGGAGATGACAATTTGGAGATGAAGGATGAGGAGGTGCAGGTGCAAGTAGCAAGTGTGCTGTCCCAGGGTCCGACTCAGTCCCAGCCTCCACAAGGTTCACCCAGTGTGCTGTCAGGGAAATGTAGCATCCCTGCCAACAATCACTTGAATAAGTGGACCTTCCCAGTAACTGCAATGGTCAGGGCAGGGGTGATGTTATGGGACACATACTGGTGTAAGGTGGGGTAGGCACACCAGGAATAATAGTGGAGGCTGGGGACCGAGTACTGAGGGATAACCACGGCCATGAGGCTGCAGGAAAGCCTCATTGTCCACAAGCCTAAACAGCATCATTTCCATGCAGTCTGGAAATATGCCCATTTAGTGTATAGACCTGTGGTTGGGTGGCTGGGTATTATCATTTGCGTACCAAGGCCTGTGGTAAGGACAAAAAAATTGGACTTAGTTGGTGATGGTGCTTGCAAATGTGCAATCACAGGTGTAGGGCTGGAGTCATCCACACCTGCATCCTGGACAGGGATTTGGCAAGCATGAGGTACAGTGGATGAGGCACTGGTGTCAAACGCAGACAGTGATTGTGAACTCAGGAATTCAGCCCACCTAGTCGGGTGCTTGATGGAATGTGTCTGAAAATTCTGGGGGTGGTCAGGTGCCTGCTGATCTTGGTAGGGCACAGGTTGCAAATGATGTTTCTTTTATAGTCTGCACTTTATTTATAAATGTGCCAGAGTGGGGAACATCTGACACTGACACTTGTCCTGGGAACTTGCTGGTGCTCTGGGGTACAGTTGCTCATCTCCTCCCTCTGGCCACCCCACTGCCTCTACCTGCCTGTTGTGGTGCTGCGGATCCCTCCACCTTTGCGCTGCTGTCCTTGCTCTGCATGGCACCTTCTCAGGTTGTGTCAGAGCCTTCATCTTCCACTACCTCATCTTCCAGTTCTGCGCTCTGGTCTTCCTGACTTGTTGACTTAGCAACATCACTTGTTGGCAACTGTGTCTCATCATCATCTAGCTCTTGAGTCACTAATTTCCGTTCCCCACTGTTGTCTTCTTCTGACCATGGCTGCTCATATATTTGGGCAACACTACAAGATCTACTCTTGTCCCTCTTGAATCGTGAAGGGTAAGAGGCCAAAATCAATAAATGGAAAGCTCTTCTGAGTGTCCGAGTGTGGGATCACTTATCTCCTGAAACTCACCATGGTGGGAGGAAGGAAGATCAGGGTAAGGATTATGTGGTCCAGACTCTTGGCTAGTGAGACTGGACCGTGTGGAAGACAGGGTCGTGCTGCGAAACATACTGGAAGCATTATTTGCCATCCAACAGACCACCTGTTCACACTGTTCTGACTTCAAGAGTTCTGTCCTGCACTCTCCTGCAAAGTGGGACAGGAAGCTAGGTTTTGTGGATGCCCAGGTTTGTTGTGCTTCCACAGGAGGCATAGTTTACTCTGGCCCATGGCCTCGGCATGCACCATCAGCAGCACGTCCCTTACCATACACCTTTTTCATTTTAAATAAGGTATATAGTAAATACCTACAAACTTTCCAGTATTAATAGGGAAAAGAAAATGTGTAGCTCTGAAAGGAATTTTGTTTTTAGGTAGCAGCAGCTATATACCTATAGAAGGATGGTAAGGCAATAAACTCTGCCTATTTGCTTTTAATCCAAAATCAGCCCTCGTCCATCAGCTATCCCTACACTGAATGCAGGTATCAGCAGTTTTACTAGAGAAAGGACTGTATGTAGCCCTGAAAAGGACTTTTGTTTTTAGGTTGCAGCAGCAGTATACTTATAGAAGGACTGTAAGGCAATAAACCCTGCTTAAATAACTCTAATCCAAAATTATACCTGCTCCACCTGCTAGAGAAAGGACAGTATGTAACCCCAAAAAGGACTTTTGTTTTAATGGTGCAACAGCGGTATACAAGTGCAGCAATAGCAATAATAAACACTGCCTGCTCTAAAATAAGCTCTCCCTCCTATAACAACTCTCTCTGAACTGCTTCCAGAGGAGAGTGTGCCAAGCATCACTGGATTTTATATAAGGCTTGATGACGTGATGCAGCCTGCCAATCAAGGTAATGCCAGTAGCCAACATGGCTACGGGATTAATGTGTATGGCAGGCAATCCCCGCATGTTTATTAGCTGTCGAACAGCATGGAGCTCGAGCACCTGAGATATTTGATTGTGTACTGACCATATTCGAGCACCCCGATGCTCAATTGAATATCGATCAGAGGCGAGCACGCTTGCTCATCACTAATACTGATGGTATTGGTTACAGAAAAATACTGAAGGTTCCACTGAGCACTGTTGGGGCCATAATCCAGAAGTGGCCATGACCAGGTACACCCCGCAAGATTTCAGATAGAGAAGTGCAAAGAATTATAATAAAATAGTAGTTGCCCAAGAGCCAAAGACCACCTGTGGAGAGCTACAGAAAGACTTGGAATTAGCAGGTATAATTGTTTCAAAGAAAACTCTACGTAATGCACTGAACCTCCATGGCCTGTATGCACACTCCACACAAAAGACTCCATTGCTGAACAAAAAGCATGTTCAAGCACATTCAACGTTTGCTCAACATTCAGACAAGCCTGTGAAATACCGGGAGAATATAATTTGGTCAGATAAGAACAAAATTGAACTTTTTGGATGCCATAATATATGCAATGTTTGGAGGCCAAAAGGCACTGTATATCACCACAAAAACACTGTAACCACAGTAAAGTTTGGATGTGGGAATGTTATGGTGTGGGGCTGTTTTTCAGCCTAAGGCACTGGCAAACTTCATATAATTGAAGAAAGGATGAATGGACAAATGTACAGAGACATTCTTGATAAAAAATATGCTGCCCTCTACCAATATGATGACGATGAAACGAGGTTGGACATTTCAGAAAGACATTGATCCCAAACATGCAGTCAAGAAAATGCTCAATTGGTTTCAGAGAAAGAAAACAAAAGCTGCTAGAATGGCCCAGCCAATCACCTGACCTGAATCCAATAGAAAATGTATGGAAGGAACTGATACTCTGAATTCATAGAAGGAGCCCACAGAACCTTCAAAATATGAAGAGTGTTTGTGTGGAAGAATGGGCCAAAATCATATCTGAGCAATGTACGTGACTAGTTTCTCTATAAAGGAGGCATCTTGAAGCTATCATCACCAACGTAGGCTTTTGTATGAAATATTAACTAAATTTCAGTCAGCGTGTTTAGTACTTTTTCCTTGTGTCATTTCTCATTGTTACACATAATGTATGGACATGGAATTTTGATTTTCATGTCAACAGCACCTTTAGATATATAAACACTTAGGAAATTGGTGATGTGTTGAATACTTATTTCACCTGATATGGATAAATATATATACATATATACAGTACAGACCAAAAATTTGGACACACCTTCTCATTTAAAGATTTTTCTGTATTTTCATGACTATGAAAATTGTAAAATCACACTGAAGGCATCAAATCTATGAATTAACACATGTGGAATTATATACTTAACAAAAAAGTGTGAAACAACTGAAATTATGTCATATTCTAGGTTCTTCAAAGTAGCCAGCTTTTGCTTTGATGACTGCTTTGCACACTCTTGGCATTCTCTTGATGAGCTTCAAGAGGTAGTCACCGGAAATGGTTTTCACTTCACAGGTGTGCCCTGTCAGGTTTAATAAGTGGGATTTCTTGCATTATAAATGGGGTTGGGACCATCAGTTGTGTTGTGCAGAAGTCTGGTGGATACACAGCTGATAGTGCTACTGAATAGACTGTTTGAATTTGTATTATGGCAAGAAAAAAGCAGCTAAGTAAAGAAAAACGAGTGGCCATCATTACTTTAAGAAATGGAGGTCAGTCAGTCCGAAAAATTGGGAAAACTTTGAAAGTGTCCCCAAGTGCAGTGGCAAAAACCATCAAGCATTACAAAGAAACTGGCTCACCTGAGGACCGCCCCAGGAAAGGAAGACCAAGAGTCACCTCTGCTTCTGAGGATAAGTTTATCCGAGTCACCAGCCTCAGAAATCGCAGGTTAACAGCAGCTCAGATTAGAGACCAGGTCAATGCCACACAGAGTTCTAGCAGCAGACACATCTCTACAACAACTGTTAAGAGGAGACTTTGTGCAGCAGGGCCTTCATGGTAAAATAGCTGCTAGGAAACCACTGCTAAGGACAGGCAACAAGCAGAAGAGACTTGTTTGGGCTAAAGAACCCAAGGAATTGACATTAGACCAGTGGAAATCTGTGCTTTGGTCTGATGAGTCCAAATTTGAGATCTTTGGTTTCAACCACCGTGTCTTTGTGCGACGCAGAAAAGGTGAACGGATGGACTCTACGTGCCTGGTTCCCACCGTGAAGCATGGAGGAGGAGGTGTGATGGTGTGGGGGTGCTTTGCTGGTGACACTGTTGGGGATTTATTCAAAATTGAAGGCATACTGAACCAGCATGGCTACCACAGCATCTTGCAGCGGCATGCTATTCCATCCAGTTTGCGTTTAGTTGGACCATCATTTATTTTTCAACAGGACAATGACCCCAAACACACCTCCAGGCTATATAAGGGCTATTTGACCAAGAAGGAGAGTGATGGGTGCTACGCCAGATGACCTGGCCTCCACAGTCACCAGACCTGAACCCAATCGAGATGGTTTGGGTTGAGCTGGACCGCAGAGTGAAGGCAAAAGGGCCAATAAGTGCTAAGCATCTCTGGGAACTCCTTCAAGATTGTTGGAAGACCATTTCCGGTGACTACCTCTTGAAGCTCATCAAGAGAATGCCAAGAGTGTGCAAAGCAGTCATCAAAGCAAAAGGTGACTACTTTGAAGAACCTAGAATATAAGACATATTTTCAGTTGTTTCACACTTTTTTGTTAAGTATATAATTCCACATGTGTTTATTCATAGTTTTGATGCCTTCAGTGTGAATGTACAATTTTCATAGTCATGAAAATACAGAAAAATCTTTAAATGAGAAGGTGTGTCCAAACTTTTGGTCTGTACTGTATATATATATATATATATATATATATATATATATATATATATATACACAGGGGTTGGACAAAATAATGGAAACACCTAACGTTTTGGCATCATAATCTTCGAACATGTGATAAACATGCAAACCATGACATATGGTAATGTTTTGTAGGTGATTATTTGTGTTATGTGATATGTGTATGTAAATTAACTGTTTGTTTTGCATAATTGTAAGAACATCAATGAGAACCTGATACCAATGGCAGACCTCTCGGATTTTCAAAGAGGCCAAATTGTTAGTGCTCGTATGGCAGGCGCTAGTGTAACAGAAAGTGCCCGAATGCTTGGGGTGTCAAGAGGTACTGTCTCCAAAGTAATGACTGCGTTTGAAAGAGAAGGAAAAACATCCGCAGCAAAGCCGAAAGTCAATTTTGACTGAGAGAGACCGTCGGACTCTAAAGCGAATTGTGAGAGAGGATCGCAAGACCACGGATCTGAAAATCACTGCTGAGCTCAATGAACACCTACAGAACCCAGTTTCAACGAAAACTGTTCGTCGGGAGCTGCACAAATCTGGATTGCACGGAAGATCTGCAATTAGAAAACCGCTGCTCTCAATGACAAATGTTTCCAAGCGTTTAGAGTGGTGTAGAAACCTCCATAATTGGTCCCTCGAGCAGTGGAAACATGTGATATTCTCAGACGAATCATCATTTACCCTATTTCCGACCTCCGGCCGAGTGTACGTTTGGAGACAGCCGAAAGAAGCATTCCATCCAGACTGACTTCTCCCAACCTTAAAACATGGTGGAGATTCTGTGATGATCTGGGGTGCTATTTCGTGGCGATCCACCGGGCCAATGATATCCCTTCATGGAAGAATTTTGGGCGACCAAGTGCATCCAATGGTTCAAGCACTGTTCCAGGAGGGGAACGCCATCTTTCAGGATGATAATGCACTAATTCATACAGCTAGAATCGTTAAAGCATGGCACGAGGAACATTCTAATGAAGTTGAGCATCTCATCTGGCCCCCACAATCCCCAGACCTCAACATTATTGAGCATTTATGGTCGATTTTAGAGATTCAAGTTAGACGTCGAATTCCGCCGCCATCGTCGCTCAAAGAACTGGAGGGTTTTTTAACTGTAGAATGGGCTAAAATTCCTTTGGAAACAATTCACACCTTGTATGAATCCATACTTCGGAGAATTGAGGCTGTAATCGCCACAAAAGGTGGACCTACACCATATTAAACTAACTTTTGTTGATGTTTCCAAGTGTTTCCATTATTTTGTCCAACCCCTGTATATATACAGTATGCATACTGTATACATACAGTATATACTGCTCAAAAAAATAAAAGGAACACTAATATCCCACATCCTAGATATCACTGAATGAAATATTCCAGTTGTAAATCTTTATTCATTACATAGTGGAATGTGCTGAGAACAATAAAACCTAAAAATGATCAACGTAAATCACAACTAATATCCCACAGAGGTCTGGAGTTGGAATGATGCTCAAAATCAAAGAGGAAAATAAAGTTACAGGCTGATCCAACTTCAGTGGAAATGCCCCAAGACAAGGAAATGATGCTCAGTAGTGTGTGTGGCCTCCACGTGCCTGTATGATCTCCCTACAACACCTGGGCATGCTCCTAATGAGGCAGCGGATGGTCTCCTGAGGGATCTCTTCCCAGACCTGGACTAAAGCATCCGCCATCTCCTGGACAGTCTGTGGTGCAACGTGATGTTGGTGGATGGTGCGAGACATAATGTCCCAGATGTGTTCAATCGGATTCAGGTCCATAGCTTCAGTGCCTTCATCTTTCAGGAACTGCTGACACACTCCAGCCACATGAGGTCTGGCATTGTCATGCATTAGGAGGAACCCAGGGCCAACCGCACCAGCATATGGTCTCACAAGGGGTCTGAGGATCTCATCTCGGTACCTAATGGCAGTCAGGCTACCTCTGCCGAGCACATGGAGGGCTGTGCGGCCCTCCAAAGAAATGCCACCCCACACCATTACTGACCCAATGCCAAACCGGTCATGCTGAAGGATATTGCAGGCAGCAGATCGCTCTCCACAGCGTCTCCAGACTCTGTCATGTCTGTCACATGTGCTCAGTGTGAACCTGCTTTCATCTGTGAAGAGCACAGGGCGCCAGTGGCGAATTTGCCAATCCTGGTGTTCTGTGGCAAATGCCAAGCGTCCTGTACGGTGTTGGGCTGTGAGCACAACCCCCATCTGTGGACGTCAGGCACTCAGACCATCCTCATTGAGTCGGTTTCTAACCGTTTGTGCAGACACATGCACATTTGTGGCCTGCTGGAGGTCATTTTGCAGGGCTCTGGCAATGCTCCTCCTGTTCCTCCTTGCACAAAGGCTGAGGTAGTGGTCCTGCTGCTGGGTTGTTGCCTTCCTACGGCCCCCTCCACATCTCCAGGTGTGCTGGCCTGTCTCCTGGTAGTGCCTCCAGCCTCTGGACACTACGCTGAAAGACACAGCAAACCTTCTTGCCACAGCTCACATTGATGTGCCATCTTGGATGAGCTGCACTACCTGAGCCACTTGTGTGGGTTGTAGAGTCCGTTTCATGCTACCACAAGTGTGAAAGCACAACTAACTTTCAAAAATGACCAAAACATCAGCCAGATAGCATTGGTACTGAGATGTGGTCTGTGGTCCCCACCTGCAGAACCATTCCTTTATTGAGTGTGTCTTAATAATTGCCAATAATTTCCATCTGTTGTCTATTCCATTTGCACAACAGCATGTGAAATTGATTGTCAAACAGTGTTGCTTCCTAAGTGCACAGTTTGATTTCACAGATGTTTCATTTACTTGGAGTTATATTCTGTTGTTTAAGTGTTCCCTTTATTTTTTGAGCAGTGTATATATTATAGTATTACAAACTGCACAATTAGAAGTTAGTTTAAAATTATTTATTTTGACTTTATCTTAAGCAGATTAAAAAAGACTGCATCAAAAACTGCATGTGTGATTCTTCGTGAATAATTCTTTCCAAATAGAAAATAATTGGACATGCAAATACATAAGGGTATTTATAGTTTGGCTTAAATGTTCTTTATCTAAACTAGAGCTTTAAATTTTACCCAAAGGTCTTTATAGTTATTCCATCCATTAACTTGCCCAAGAAGTATTAAATAAGAAGTTGGTTTTTATATAACCATTGTTTCTTGCGTTTACCTGCATATTTGCTTAAGTATCAGTGAAATCAGTGATCCCTGTGCAAAATTCCTCTCTCTTCTCTGATTCACCTATGAAAACATCATATGATAGAACCAATGCAGTAATAACAGCAGCAAGCGCTCACTTACTGATACTTGGCTTTATGTTGCTTTTGAAGCACATTCAAAGCACTTTGAAACGTCACAGTTTGCCATAGGGATGCTTTTTTGCATCCTGTGGATAACATTCAGATCTATCACAGTGTCCACAAGGATGGATAACTTGACATTCAGGAGGTAGGATGTAAAATATACGATTTTTTTTCCATGTCCTAACCTGAAGCATGAAAACTTGCCGGTTCATTCCTAATGTTAGAAAGTAATATTTTGCTTTTATGAAAAACTACATTTCCCATGAATACCATAGGGTTCAATTACATACAGGTACTTGACCAACATCAGACATGAGTTCCAGACTTAAATCATAGAACAGTTATTTAATTGAACCCTAATCACTATATTATCCCACAGTATATCCCATCGTTTTCATAGTGTAATCTACCTCACTATAGCTATCTAACACATTGCCAATAGATACAATCTCTCCTATGCTTTCCATCATCTTTAGGATCAATATTTCTATTCCAGAGGTTTAAATGAAGTATAATTCACTTACATAAAGCAGAAAATAATTTCATTCTCCAGCAAAAATTGTTATAGGGCTTCTTGAGGACAAAGCACCACTCTAGAATTTTTTTTATTTCAATGCTGCTGGAGTGGTGCTACTAATCTAAGTTCTCTGACCCCAGTATTATATTTACCAGCCGCTGTCCTAAGCTCTTCCAAGTGCAGCACCATGTTCTTGTGACCACAACGTCAGACTGGCGCCAGAGATAACAGTCACAAGCTCTCAATATATGTCTGTAAGAACTTTGTTCTTGCCCTCATAGACTTACATTGAGTTGTGACTTCCTGACTGCCCAGCAAACGCTGGTGCGATCTGGCAGGTCACAAACTGACCACCTGCTGAAGACCGACCATAGCGGTGCTAAGAAGAGATGAAGATGGCAACTGGAGTGGTACTTTAAAGAGAACCTGTCATCATAATTTTATACCCCAAACTAGTGACATGTATGGAAAGGCGCTTTACCGCTGAGTAAATCCTTACTTTGCTTGTAGAAATCTTATTTGCTGTTTTAGAGAAATCCATAGATGAAATTGTATGCAATGACTTGTAAGTGTAGTGGGTGGGCCTTGCTCCTACATTTGTCCTGCCCTCTTTCCCTATCTCCTTGCCTGCTTCCTATTTTACTAGTCCTCTAGTGGTAGTCACCTGCTGGTAAAACAGTGATTTTCTGAAAACACATAAAGCAGCCCTGTAAGTGATACATTGCTGGAAATAAAGTCTCCATCTCTGCATTGTGCTGCTCTCAGAAAATATTGCAAAAAACTGGTAGATTTCCTTTAAGGTGTACCACTTAGAGTCACTGATTCCTTTCTACAACCCCCACTATGTGGTGCAACCTGTATACAGATGGAATAGTAAGCAGTACAGCTCCTCCTAGTGGTGGGTGCAGGCAGAAAGAGCATAGTAGGTGACAAATAATAGTGCTATCTCTGTTGTAAAATATGTGCTAAAAATGCGCATAAGTGGGAAAGGGACAGTGTGGCATCTTAACTCTGGAAAAAGAAATGTAAAAGTCTTCTCAAAATCTTTGAGGTTGAACTGAGAACTTACTCCCTATGAAGTTTGCTTCCTTTTCCTCAGTAGGGTCACACATTGCTCTGCTGCTCGTGTCAAAAAGCTGTATCCACCTGCAGGGGCCAAAGAGCACATGAGATTGCAGAAGTTATTGGGAAACTCATGCACTCATGTACTCCTATACTTTAATACTGTGAATTATGGAAAACTTAAAAAGACAATTGAGAAAGATATACATTTTAATTTAAAGACTGTCTTACAGTTATATATAGAATTACTGTAACTTAAAATTAATCTATAAATATTCAGGTGCGGCTTCACAACGTGCTACAACTAGTTATGTTCACGGGGAATAGTGTTGAGCATTCCGATACCGCAAGTATCGGGTATCGGCCGATACTTGCGGGTATCGGAATTCCGATACCGAGATCCGATACTTTTGTGGTATCGGGTATCGGTATCGAAACAACATTAATGTGTAAAATACAACATTAATGTGTAAAATAAAGAATTAAAATAAAAAATATTGCTATACTCACCTCTCCGACGCAGCCTGGACCTCACCGAGGGAACCGGCAGCGTTGTTTGCTTAAAATGCGCGCGTTTCCTTCCTTCCGTGACGTCACGGCTTCTGATTGGTCGCGTGCCGCCCATGTGGCCGCGACGCGACCAATCACAGCAAGCCGTGACGTAATTTTGAGGTCCTGGATGCCTAATTCTAGGCATTCAGGATTTTAAAATTACGTTCCGGCTTGTGATTGGTCGCGTCGCGGTCACATGGGCGACGCGACCAATCACAAGCCGTGACGTCACGGGAGGCAGGAGACGCGCGCATTTTTAAAATTACGTCACGGCTTGTGATTGCTTGCGTGCCGCCCATGTGGCCGCGACGCGACCAATCACAGCAAGCCGTGACGTAATTTCAGGTCCTGAATGCAGAAATAGGCATCAGGACCTGAAATTACGTCACGGCTTGCTGTGATTGGTCGCGTCGCGGCCACATGGGCGGCACGCAACCAATCACAAGCCGTGACGTAATTTTAAAAATGCGCGCGTCTCCTGCCTCCCGTGACGTCACGGCTTGTGATTGGTCGCGTCGCCCATGTGACCGCGACGCGACCAATCACAAGCCGGAACGTAATTTTAAAATCCTGAATGCCTAGAATTAGGCATCCAGGACCTCAAAATTACGTCACGGCTTGCTGTGATTGGTCGCGTCGCGGCCACATGGACGGCACGCGACCAATCAGAAGCCGTGACGTCATGGAAGGAAGGAAACGCGCGCATTTTAAGCAAACAACGCTGCCGGTTCCCTCGGTGAGGTCCAGGCTGCGTCGGAGAGGTGAGTATAGCAATATTTTTTATTTTAATTCTTTATTTTACACATTAATATGGTTCCCAGGGCCTGAAAGAGAGTTTCCTCTCCTTCAGACCCTGGGAACCATCAGGAATACCGTCCGATACATGAGTCCCATTGACTTGTATTGGTATCGGGTATCGGTATCGGATTAGATCCGATACTTTGCCGGTATCGGCCGATACTTTCCGATACCGATACTTTCAAGTATCGGACGGTATCGCTCAACACTAACGGGGAACTGAATATTCACATGCTGATGATGGTGGTGGATAACTGAAGAGTGTTCTTTATATAAATTCAGTAATAATTCAAGAATTGGGCTCCCTTTGTCTAATAATATTTGTGCTTTTGTAGGAGAATCTATTCTGCACGACAAATAAGCAATAATAATAGGAAATATATTATAGGTCAAATAGTTCCTAAAAGAAAAAAAGTATCTATATATCCATCCATCCATCCCATATCTATCTAGCTAGCTATCTATCCATCCTACATCTACAGTTTAACCCCTTAAGCCCCAACGGTGGTTTGCACGTTAATGACCGGGCTAATTTTTACAATTCTGATCACTGTCCCTTTATGAGGTTATAACTCTGGAACGCTTCAACGGATCCTGATGATTCTGATAATATTTTCTCGTGACATATTGTACTTCATGATAGTGGTAAAATTTCTTTGATAAGACTTGCGTTTATTTGTGAACAAAATGGAAATTTGGCAAAAATTTTGAAAATTTCGCAATTTTCCAACTTTGAATTTTTATGCCCTTAAATCACAGAGATATGTCACACAAAATACTTAATAAGTAACATTTCCCACATGTCTATTTACATCAGCACAATTTTGGAAACAACATTTTTTTTTGTTAGGGAGTTATAAGGGTTAAAAATTGACCAGCAATTTCTCATTTTTACAACAACATTTTTTTTAGGGATCACATCTAATTTGAAGTCATTTTGAGGGGTCTATAAGATAGAAAATAACCAAGTGTGACACCATTCTAAAAACTGCACCCCTCAAGGTGCTCAAAACCACAATCAAGAAGTTTATTAACCCTTCAGGTGTTTCACAGGAATTTTTGGAATTTTGAAATAAAAATGAACATTTTTTTTCACACAAAATTTACTTCAGCTCCAATTTGATTTATTTTACCAAGGGTAACAGGAGAAAATGGACCCCAAAAGTTGTTGTACAATTTGTCCTGAGTACGCCAATATCCCATATGCCCATATGTGGGGGTAAACCACTGTTTGGCCGCATGGCAGAGCTCGGAAGGGAAGGAGCGCTATTTGACTTTTCAATGCAAAATTGACTGGAAATGAGACGGGACGCCATGTTGCGTTTGGAGAGCCCCTGATGTGTCTAAACATTGAAACCCTCCAAAAGTGACACCATTTTGGAAAGTAGACCCCCTAAGGAACTTACCTAGATGTGTGGTGAGCACTTTGACCCACCAAGTGCTTCACAGAAGTTTATAATGCAGAGCCGTAAAAATAAAAAATCATATTTTTTCACAAAAATGATCTTTTCGCCCCCAATTTTTTATTTTTTTAAGGGTAAGAGAAGAAATTGGACCCCCAAAAGTTGTTGTGCAATTTGTCCTGAGTACGCTGATACCCCATATGTGGGGGTTAACCACTGTTTGGCGCATGGCAGAGCTCGGAAGGGAAGAAGCGCCGTTTGACTTTTCAATGCAAAATTGACAGGAATTGAGATGGGACGCCATGTTGTGTTTG
The DNA here is from genome assembly GCF_051348905.1 of Ranitomeya variabilis. Lineage (NCBI taxonomy): Eukaryota > Metazoa > Chordata > Amphibia > Anura > Dendrobatidae > Ranitomeya > Ranitomeya variabilis. The sequence continues at coordinate 957,652,922 of NC_135232.1, forward strand.
GAGAGCCCCTGATGTCCCTAAACATTGAAATCCTCCACAAGTGACACCATTTTGGAAAGTAGACCCCCTAAGGAACTTATCTAGAGGTGTGGTGAGCACTTTGACCCACCAAGTGCTTCACAGAAGTTTATAATGCAGAGCCGTAAAAATAAAAAATCATATTTTTTCACAAAAATGATCTTTTCGCCCCCAATTTCTTTTTTTTAAGGGTAAGAGAAGAAATTGGACCCCCAAAAGTTGTTGTGCAATTTGTCCTGAGTACGCTGATACCCCATATGTGGGGGTAAACCACTGTTTGGCGCATGCAGAGCTCGGAAGGGAAGGAGCGCCGTTTGACTTTTCAATGCAAAATTGACAGGAATTGAGATGGGAGGCCATGTTGTGTTTGGAGAGCCCCTAATGTACCTAAACAGTAGAAACCCCCCACAAGTGACCCCATATTGGAAACTAGACCCCCTAAGGAACTTATCTAGATGTGTTGTGAGAACTTTGAACCCTCAAGTGTTTCACTACAGTTTATAACGCAGAGCCGTGAAAATAAAAATCATTTTTTTCCACAAAAATTATTTTTTAGCCCCCAGGTGTATTTTCCCAAGGGTAACAGGAAAAATTGGACCCCAAAAGTTGTTGTCCAATTTGTTCTGAGTACGCTGATACCCGATATGTGGGGTTGAACCACCTTTTGGGCGCATGGGAGAGCTCGGAAGGGAAGAAGCTCCATTTGGAAGGCAGACTTAGATGGATTGGTCTGCAGGCATCACATTGAGTTTGCAGAGCCCCTAATGTACCTAAACAGTAGAATCCCCCCACAAGTGACCCCATATTGGAAACTAGACCCCTCAAGGAAATGACCTAGATGTGTTGTGAGAACTTTGAACCCCCAAGTGTTTCACTACAGTTTATAACGCAGAGCCGTGAAAATAAAAAATCATTTTTTCCCACAAAAATGTTTTTTTTAGCCCCTCAAATTTTTATTTTCCCAATAACAAGAGAAATTGGACCCCAAAAGTTGATATCCAATTTGTTCTGAGTACGCTGATACTCCAGATGTTGCGGTAAACCCTTGTTTGGGCGCATGGGAGAGCTCGGAAGGGAAGGAGCACTGTTTTACTTTTTCAATGTAGAATTGACTGGAATTGAGATCGGACGCCATGTCGCGTTTGGAGAGCCCCTGATGTGCCTAAACAGTGGAAACTCCCAATTCTAACTGAAACCCTAACCCTAGCCCTAACCCTAGCCCTAACCCTACCCCTAACCCTAACCTTAGCCCTATCCCTAGCCCTAACCCTAATCCTAACCCTAGCCCTAATCCTATCCCTAGCCCTAATCCTAACCCTAGCCCTAACCCTAGCCCTAACCCTAGCCCTAACTCTAGCCCTAACCCTAATGGGAAAATGGAAATAAATACTTTTTTTTATTTTATTATTTTTCCTTAACTAAGGGGATGATTTACTTTTATAGCGGGTTTTTTTAGCGGATTTTTATGATTGACAGCTGTCACACACTAAAAGACGCTTTTTATTGCAAAAAATAGTTTTTGCGTCTCCACATTTTGAGAGCTATAATTTTTCTATATTTTGGTCCACAGTCATGTGAGGTCTTGTTTTTTGTGGGACGAGTTGACGTTCTTATTTGTAACATTTTCAGGCACGTGACTTTTTTGATCTCTTTTTATTCTAATTTTTGTGAGGCAGAATGACCCAAAACCAGCAATTCATGAATTTCTTTTTTTTTTTTTTGGGGGGGGGGGCGTTTATGCCATTCCACGTTTGGTAAATTTGATAAAGCAGTTTTATTGTTCGGGTCAGTACGATTACAGCGATACCTAATTTATACCTTTTTTTATGTTTTGGTGCTTTTATACGATAAAAACTATTTTATATAAAAAATAATTATTTTTGCATCGCTTTATTCTGAGAACTATAACTTTTTTATTTTTTCGCTGATGATGCTGTATGGTGGCTCTTTTTTTGTGGGACAAGATGACGTTTTCAGCGGTACCATGGTTATTTATATCCGTCTTTTTGATCGCGTGTTATTCTACTTTTTGTTCGGCGGTATGATAATAAAGAGTTTTTTTGCCTCGTTTATTTATTTATTTTTTAACCACGTTCATTTAAGGGGTTAACTAGCAGGACAGTTTTATAGGTGGGGTCGTTACGGACGTGGCGATACTAAATATGTGTACTTTTTTTAATTTTTAGATAAAGAAATGTATTTTTGGGAACAATATATACTGTATATATATATTATTATTTTTTTTTCTTTATTTAGGAATTTTTTTTTTTTTTTTTTTTTTTACACATGTGAATTTTTCTTTTTTTTTACTTTATAACATTGCCCCAGGGGGGGCATCATGTTACAAGGTCAGATAGCTGATCTGACACTTTGCTGTCCACTGTGTCAGATCAGCGATCTGACATGCAGGGCTGCAGGCTTACCAGTGCTTGCTCTGAGCAGGCGCTGGTAAGCCACCTCCCTGCAGGACCCGGATGCAGCCCCGCGGCCATTTTGGATCCGGGGCCTGCAGGGAGAAGAAGGTAGGAGACCCTCGGAGCAACGCGATCACATCACGTTGCTCCGAGGGTCTCAGGGAAGCACGCAGGGAGCCCCCTCCCTGCGCGATGCTTCCCTATACTGCCGGAACACTGCGATCATGTTTGATCACAGTGTGCCAGGGGTTAATGTGCCAGGGGCTGTCCGAGACCACTCCTGGCACATAGTGCCGGAAGTCAGCTGCGATAGTCAGCTGACACCCGGCCGCGATCGACCGCGCTCCCCCCGTGAGCACGGCCGATCGCATATGACGTACTATCCCATCACTGGGAATTAAGTTCCAGGTCACCTTGACGGGATAGTATGTCATATGGGATTAAGGGGTTAAACTAAAAGTTTACATACACTATATAAAAAGACACATATGCATTTTTTTTTAATATCTGATTTGAAATCAGAAAAAAACTTTCCTGTTTTTACATCAATTATGATTACTATAATTATTAATATTTGCCTAATGCCAGAATAATGAGAAAGAGAGAGAAAGTTTTAAGGCATTTTTATTACTTACTGCAAAGTCAAAAGTTTACCTACAGTAAGATTACTATGCCTTTAAACAATTCTGGAATGCCCATATGATGATGTCATGTGTTTGGAAGATTCTGTTTTTTTAACATCTGAGTTAGAGACACACCTGAGGATGTATTTTAATGCAAACCTGAAACACATTGATTGTTTGTGTAGTATCATGGGAAAGGCTCAAGAAATCAGCCAAGCTGTCAGGGAGAGAGTTGTGGACTTGCACAAGTATGGCTCTTCCTTGGGTACAATGTCAAGATACCTGAAGGTGCCTCATTCATCTGTACAAACAATTATACGCAAGTACAAACAAGATGAGAACGTCCAGTCATCATACCGCTCAGGAAGGAGATGAGTTCTGTGTCCCAGAGATGAACATGCTTTGGTCTGACATGTGCATATCAACCCAAGGATAAAAGCAAAAAACCATGTGAACATAATGGTGGAAGCTGGTAAGATTGTGTCAATATCCATAGTGAAATGAGTATTGTATCAACATGGGCTGAAAGGCCACTCTGCCAGAAAGAGCCATTACTCCAAAAGAAACATTAAAAAGCCAGATTAATGTTTGCAAATGCACACAGGAATAATGACCTTTATTTTTGGAGACATGTCCTGTGGTCTGATGAAACTAAAATTTACCTTTTTGGACATAATGACTTTCGTTAAGTTTGTAGGTAAAAGGGAGAAGCTTGGAAAAATAAGAACACCATTCCAACTGCGAAACATGGGGGTGTGTTGTGAATTTGGATTCTGGGCTCCCCCGGTGGCTACTGGTGGAATTGAACTGGTGTCTTCATCTTCTCTGTTCACCTGTTCCCATCAAGATGTGGGAGTCGCTATATAACCTTGCTGCTCTGTTAGTTGCTTGCCGGTCAACAATGTTATCAGAAGCCTCTCTGTGCTTGTTCCTGCTCCTAGACAACTACTAGATAAGTTGGACTCTTGTCCATGTTTGTTTTTGCATTTTGTTCCAGTTCACAGCTGTAGTTTCGTTACTGTGTCTGGAAAGCTCTTGTGAACGGGAATTGCCACTCTGGTGTTATGAGTTAATGCCAGAGTTTTAAAGTAATTTCTGGATGGTGTTTTTGATAGGGTTTTCAGCTGACCATGAAAGTGTCCTTTCTGTCTTCTGCTATGTAGTAAGTGGACCTCAAATTTGCTAAACCTATTTTCATACTACGTTTGTTATTTCATCTCAACTCACCGCCAATACATGTGGGGGGCCTCTGTCTCCTTTCGGGGTATTTCTCTAGAGGTGAGCTAGGACTAATATTTTCCTCTGCTAGCTTTATTTAGTTCCCCGGCTGGGCTGGGCATCTAGAATCAACGTAGGCATGCTACCCGGCCACTGCTAGTTGTGCGTTAGGTTTAGTTCATGGTCAGCTCAGTTCCCATCTTCCAAGAGCTAGTTCCTATATATGCTTATGCTATGTTCTCTTGCCATTGAGATCATGACAGTTTGACCGGCCCGCAAAGTGTTAATTGTTTGGGCTGAAGCAGGAGAAAAAGAAGTGTTGAAGGGAAATTTTTTTTTTTCCCCTCAGAGTTTTGCTGCCTAGCCCTTAATTGCTGTCTAGCTGCTTCTTACCTCCTCTTAACCCTTGAATGGCTCTGTGTCCACCTGTTTGTAATGGATCTTCAGAGTGTAACTGCAGGTTTGAATAATCTCGCCACGAAGGTACAAAATTTGCAAGATTTTGTTTGTCATGCACCTGTATCTGAGCCGAGAATTCCTTTGCCGGAATTTTTCTCGGGGAATAGATCCGGGTTTCAGAATTTTCGAAATAATTGCAAATTATTTTTGTCTCTGAAATCTCGCTCTGCCGGAGACCCTGCACAGCAGGTCAGGATTGTGATTTCCTTGCTCCGGGGCGACCCTCAAGACTGGGCTTTTTCATTGACACCAGGGGATCCTGCGTTGCTCAATGTGGATGCGTTTTTTCTGGCCTTGGGGTTGCTTTATGACGAACCTCATTTGGAGCTTCAGGCAGAAAAAACTTTGATGTCCCTATCTCAGGGGCAAGATGAAGCGGAAATTTACTGCCAAAGATTCCGTAAATGGTCTGTGCTTACTCAGTGGAATGAGTGCGCCCTGGCGGCGACTTTCAGAGAGGGTCTCTCTGATGCCATTAAGGATGTTATGGTGGGGTTCCCTGTGCCTGCGGGTCTGAATGAGTCCATGACAATGGCTATTCAGATCGATAGGCGTTTGCGGGAGCGCAAACCAGTGCACCATCTGGCGGTGTCCACTGAGAAGTCGCCAGAGAGTATGCAGTGTGATAGAATTCTGTCCCGAAGCGAGCGGCAGAATTTTAGACGGAAAAATGGGTTGTGTTTCTATTGTGGTGATTCTACTCATGTTATATCAGCATGCTCTAAGCGCACTAAAAAGCTTGGTAAATCTGTTTCCATTTGCACCTTACCGTCTAAATTTATTCTATCTGTGACCCTGATTTGCTCTTTGTCATCTATTACCACGGACGCCTATGTCGACTCTGGCGCCGCTTTGAGTCTTATGGATTGGTCCTTTGCCAAACGCTGTGGGTATGATTTAGAGCCTTTGGAGACTCCTATTCCTATGTATAATCTACATGATGATTTGGTGCTAGGATTGCCTTGGCTGCAATCTCACAACCCAGTCCTCGACTGGAGAGCTATGTCTGTGTTGAGCTGGGGATGTAAGGGGGCTCATGGGGATGTACCTGTGGTTTCCATTTCATCATCCATTCCCTCTGAAATTCCTGAGTTCCTGTCTGACTATCGTGACGTCTTTGAAGAATCCAAGCTTGGTTCGTTACCTCCGCACCGAGAGTGCGATTGTGCCATAGATTTAATTCCGGGTAGTAAATACCCAAAGGGTCGTTTATTTAATCTGTCTGTGCCTGAACATGCTGCTATGCGAGAATATATAAAGGAGTCCTTGGAAAAGGGACATATTCGTCCATCGTCATCTCCCTTAGGAGCCGGTTTTTTCTTTGTGTCAAAAAAAGACGGCTCTTTGAGACCATGTATTGATTATCGGCTTTTGAATAAAATCACTGTTAAATATCAATACCCATTGCCGTTGCTGACTGATTTGTTTGCTCGCATAAAGGGGGCCAAGTGGTTCTCTAAGATTGACCTTCGTGGGGCGTATAATTTGGTGCGAATCAGGCAGGGGGATGAGTGGAAAACCGCATTTAATACGCCCGAGGGCCACTTTGAGTATTTAGTGATGCCTTTTGGTCTTTCTAATGCTCCGTCAGTTTTCCAGTCCTTTATGCATGATATTTTTCGCGATTATTTGGATAAATTTATGATTGTGTATCTGGATGATATTCTGATTTTTTCGGATGACTGGGACTCTCATGTCCAGCAAGTCAGGAGGGTTTTTCAGGTTTTGCGGTCTAATTCTTTGTGTGTGAAGGGTTCTAAGTGTGTTTTTGGGGTACAGAGGATTTCCTTTTTGGGATATATTTTTTCCCCCTCTTCCATTGAAATGGATCCTGTCAAGGTTCAAGCTATTTGTGATTGGACGCAGCCCTCTTCTCTTAAGAGTCTTCAGAAATTTTTGGGCTTTGCTAACTTTTATCGTCGATTTATTGCTGGTTTTTCGGATATTGCTAAGCCATTGACCGATTTGACTAAGAAGGGTGCTGATGTTGCTGATTGGTCCCCTGATGCTGTGGAGGCCTTTCGGGAGCTTAAGCGCCGTTTTTCCTCTGCCCCTGTGTTGCGTCAGCCTGATGTTGCTCTACCTTTTCAGGTTGAGGTCGACGCTTCTGAGATCGGAGCTGGGGCAGTGTTGTCGCAGAAAAGTTCTGACTGCTCCGTGATGAGGCCTTGTGCCTTCTTTTCCCGTAAATTTTCGCCCGCTGAGCGGAATTATGATGTTGGGAATCGGGAGCTTTTGGCCATGAAGTGGGCTTTTGAGGAGTGGCGCCATTGGCTTGAGGGGGCCAGACATCAGGTGGTGGTATTGACTGACCACAAAAATTTGATTTATCTTGAGACCGCCAGGCGCCTGAATCCTAGACAGGCGCGCTGGTCATTATTTTTCTCTCGGTTTAATTTTGTGGTGTCATACCTACCGGGTTCTAAGAATGTTAAGGCGGATGCCCTTTCTAGGAGTTTTGAGCCTGACTCGCCTGGTAACTCTGAGCCCACAGGTATCCTTGAGGATGGAGTGGTATTGTCAGCCGTTTCTCCAGACCTGCGGCGGGCCTTGCAGGAGTTTCAGGCGGAGAGACCTGATCGTTGTCCACCTGATAAACTGTTTGTTCCTGATGATTGGACCAGTAGAGTCATCTCTGAGGTTCATTCTTCTGCGTTGGCAGGTCATCCTGGCATTTTTGGTACCAGGGATTTGGTGGCAAGGTCCTTCTGGCTGCCTTCCCTGTCACGGGATGTGCGAGGCTTTGTGCAGTCTTGTGACGTTTGTGCTCGGGCCAAGCCTTGTTGTTCTCGGGCTAGTGGATTATTGTTGCCCTTGCCTATTCCTAAGAGGCCTTGGACGCACATCTCGATGGATTTTATTTCAGATCTGCCTGTTTCTCAGAAGATGTCTGTCATCTGGGTGGTGTGTGACCGTTTTTCTAAGATGGTCCATTTGGTTCCTCTGCCCAAGTTACCTTCTTCTTCCGAGTTGGTTCCTCTGTTTTTTCAAAATGTTGTTCGTTTGCATGGTATTCCTGAGAATATCGTTTCTGACAGAGGGACCCAATTCGTGTCTAGATTTTGGCGGGCATTCTGTGCTAGGATGGGCATAGATTTATCTTTTTCGTCCGCTTTCCATCCTCAGACGAATGGCCAGACCGAGCGGATTAATCAGACCCTGGAGACATATCTGAGGTGTTTTGTGTCTGCTGACCAGGATGATTGGGTTGCTTTTTTGCCATTGGCGGAGTTCGCTCTCAATAATCGGGCCAGCTCTGCCACTTTGGTGTCCCCGTTTTTCTGTAATTCGGGGTTTCATCCTCGATTTTCCTCTGGTCAGGTGGAATCTTCGGATTGTCCTGGAGTGGATGCTGTGGTGGAGAGATTGCATCAGATCTGGGGGCAGGTGGTGGACAATTTGAGGTTGTCCCAGGAGAAGACTCAGCTTTTTGCCAACCGCCACCGTCGTGTTGGTCCTCGGCTTTCTGTTGGGGATTTGGTGTGGTTGTCTTCTCGTTTTGTCCCTATGAGGGTCTCTTCTCCTAAGTTTAAGCCTCGGTTTATCGGCCCGTATAAGATATTGGAGATTCTTAACCCTGTTTCCTTCCGTTTGGACCTCCCTGCATCCTTTTCTATTCATAACGTTTTTCATCGGTCATTATTGCGCAGGTATGAGGTACCGGTTGTGCCTTCCGTTGAGCCTCCTGCTCCGGTGTTGGTTGAGGGTGAGTTGGAGTACGTTGTGGAGAAAATCTTGGACTCTCGTGTTTCCAGACGGAGACTCCAGTATCTGGTCAAGTGGAAGGGATACGGCCAGGAGGATAATTCTTGGGTGAATGCATCTGATGTTCATGCCTCCGATCTGGTTCGTGCCTTTCATAGGGCCCATCCTGATCGCCCTGGTGGTTCTGGTGAGGGTTCGGTGCCCCCTCCTTGAGGGGGGGGTACTGTTGTGAATTTGGATTCTGGGCTCCCCCGGTGGCTACTGGTGGAATTGAACTGGTGTCTTCATCTTCTCTGTTCACCTGTTCCCATCAAGATGTGGGAGTCGCTATATAACCTTGCTGCTCTGTTAGTTGCTTGCCGGTCAACAATGTTATCAGAAGCCTCTCTGTGCTTGTTCCTGCTCCTAGACAACTACTAGATAAGTTGGACTCTTGTCCATGTTTGTTTTTGCATTTTGTTCCAGTTCACAGCTGTAGTTTCGTTACTGTGTCTGGAAAGCTCTTGTGAACGGGAATTGCCACTCTGGTGTTATGAGTTAATGCCAGAGTTTTAAAGTAATTTCTGGATGGTGTTTTTGATAGGGTTTTCAGCTGACCATGAAAGTGTCCTTTCTGTCTTCTGCTATGTAGTAAGTGGACCTCAAATTTGCTAAACCTATTTTCATACTACGTTTGTTATTTCATCTCAACTCACCGCCAATACATGTGGGGGGCCTCTGTCTCCTTTCGGGGTATTTCTCTAGAGGTGAGCTAGGACTAATATTTTCCTCTGCTAGCTTTATTTAGTTCCCCGGCTGGGCTGGGCATCTAGAATCAACGTAGGCATGCTACCCGGCCACTGCTAGTTGTGCGTTAGGTTTAGTTCATGGTCAGCTCAGTTCCCATCTTCCAAGAGCTAGTTCCTATATATGCTTATGCTATGTTCTCTTGCCATTGAGATCATGACAGGGGTGTCAGCATCATGTTGTGGGGTTGTTGTGTTGCAGGAAAGACCTCTGCACTTCCCAATATAGATGGCATCATGGGAAAAGAAGAGTATGTGGTAATACTGAAGCAACATCTCAAGACATCAGTCAGGAAGTTAAAGCTTAGTTGGAAATGGGTCTTCCAAATGGACAATGACCTAAAGCATACTGCCAAAATGCAAAATGGTAACAAAGTGGCTTAGGGATAACAAAGTCAATGTTTTGGAGTGGTCATCACTAAGGCCTGATCTCAATCCTATAGAAAATTTATGGGCAAAGCTAAAAAGGCCGGTGCAAGCAAGGCGACCTACAAACCTGGATCAGTTACACCAGTTTTGTCAGGAGGAATGGTCCCAAATTCTGACCAACTATTGTGAGAAGCTTGTGGAAGGATATCCCAAACATTTGACCCAAGTCATTCAGTTAAAGGGCAATGGTACCAAATACTAATGAAATGTATGTAAACTTTTAACTTTGCAGTAAGTAATAAAAATGCCTTAAAACATTCTCTCTCTTTCTCTCATTATTCTTCCAGTTGGCAAATATTAATAATTATGTTAATCCTAATTGACCTAAAACAGGAAAAGTTTATTCTGATTTCATGTCAGATAATGAGAAAAACATGCATATGTGTCTTTTTGTATAGTGTATGTAATCTTCAGGTTTCAACTGTATCTATTTATCTATCTGTCTGTCTATCAATCTATCTCTTTCTCTCCAACTCGGTACATTATTGGTAAAAAGAATTAGTTCAAACACTGGTAGGATAAATGATAAAGTAGCAGAATACCAAGGATACAACTTATCTCTATTACTATGTGTGTAACAGACATAATGGTGGTTAATTAGCCTAAAGGTTGACAACTACTCAGCATATGCTATAGTGGAGAGAGTTACATCTGTTTTCCATGTTGACATGAGTTGTGCATTACGCATGTAATAATAGATTGTCAGCTCTATTGTACCGCTAGTCACTTTTCGGAATAAAATTAAACAGTCCTAAATTAGCGAAAAATACCATTAATTTAATAGAGCATCTCTTCAGTTACCATGAAGACACTTGCTGGCTCTGCAGTAAATTTCAACACCATCCATATAAATGGAACAGGCAGCCACATACAACCCATCTTCCCAGATGTTCATTAGTAGGAGTTTGAAGTCTTTCCAAAATCAGGAATTTAACTCTTTCCATTCGATAACTTATGCCCTTTACATATATACTTCTGCATAGCATTAACATATTTTTCCCACAAAAGCAAATCAGTTGAAGAATGTCATCCCTCCAAATACTAGGTAACAGTAGAATCTTGAATGATGAAGGAGTCATGTCAAGGCTCAGGACATTTAGCAACAACATTGGTAATTACATGCTTGGCATTACATATCACCTGTGCATTAATAGAATGAAACATTTGCCTATTTCTAAATATAGTGCCATGGCTTAATGGAGGAACTAATGCCATATGCATGCAATCTACTCTCCTCAGAGTCTTAGGGAGCTGTGCAATATTAGAACACTGTCACAATGAGGGGGTCGGTGGGAAATTTCATAAACAAGCTAACCATCTGTGCACATTTTTAACCTATTCTTTTAGTATCTGACAAAGATCTGTCTGGCAAGGGAGTTGTACAGCACATTAGCTGTGGACCTGCTGAAATGCACAGAGGGGATATAAGTGTGGATAGCAAAGCAATTTATTGACTAGACGTAGCTTTATTTGCATAGCATATATTCAGGTATTTTAATGTTACTGAATAATATAGATTGTGCTGAACTGTAGAAAAAAAGACAGAATAATATAGATTATGGCCCTACTTGAGGCTACAAGTTACTGTCTTGAATAATAATTATCCATTATAGGAATGTACTGTACTTGGCAAATTGTAACTAAAGATGAATATATAGTAACATTGCTTCTGCTCATTTACACAGATTCATGGTCCTTTCCATCATCTGGTTCTTTGCTTTGCTGGGGTCCAAGTTCTTTGCTTTGCTGGGGTCCAAATCTGTTTTTGGTAAATAAAAAAAAATGAAAGGGAACAAGCGTTATAAGCCTCCTGATCAAGGCTTGTGGTACAAAGAGCTGAATAATATCGGAGTGACTCCAGATCGGTTATTTTTATATTTCCTTATCTCATTATCTACAATAGGGAAACCTCAGTAAATATGACCATTGCAAGGATTCATTAAGACCTAGCCATATGTGATAACATCAATCAATGACATTAGCAATCCATGTCTATAAAAGCTGGTTCCCATTCCCTGGTATATTCAGACCTCCTGATTTGATATGCATATATTGATTCTATTTTCCTGGTGCTGGTTCTTGCTATTTCATATTTGGGATAAAAAGACAAATGTAAAAGGTGCAGCCCTTTGTTTTTAAGACTTTGTCTAGACTGAAACACTGAACGGCTTTAGTGGAAAAAAAAGTAATTGTAGAGGAAGTGATGGTTTAGATTTAGCATGCTAGAAAATGATCCATATGGCACAACGCCATCTGTACTCCATTTTGTATGCTTCTAACTCTGTAATTAAGTTTGTCAGAAAAAAAAATTAAAATGCACAAGAAAAAATTAACTACACTAAAAGGTTAGTCATTTATGTCTCATTTATTGAATCATTTACCCGCTGATCAGTAGCATTGACTGATAACAACATGTACACTGGATTTGAAGCCATATTTGCAATCAGAAAAACAGTGAGAATAAACCTTTTACACCAGAATTTTTTCTTTTTTATTCTGAATGCAAAGTAAACAGATCTCTTATGTAACTTTAATATAATAGACCATATATAAAGAAAGAGTGGGATGCCACTCACAGTCCTGTAAAATCCGTAGTTTATTGAAACATTAAAAAATCTTCAGCAGGGGAGCAATGTGTGGGATACAAGGACGATGGCCGTTTCGCACGGCTGCGCTTCTATGGGTCCATGCGAAACGGCCATTGTCCTTGTATTCCACACATTGCTCCCCTGCTGAAGATTTTTTAATGTTTCAATAAATTACAAATTTTACAGGACGGTGAGTGCCATCCTACTCTTTCTTTACATATGGACTTTCAGTGATGTTTTTTCTGGATAGAGCACCTGTACATCTAGGCATGTGAGCCTGTAGCGTTTGTGACCCCGCATCTGGGTTGGTTGATTTGGCGGTGCAGCAGTGCGGATTGTTTGTTTCTTTGCAAATACTCTTTTAACATGATAGACATGATGCTAAAAGCATGTAGTTACCACTTCTGCAATGTAGGCCATTTCCGACACTCGTTGATTACAGTCAAACATGCAGCAGATCAATCTCCATAGCAGATAGTCGAACTATGATATGATAAAAATGTAACTTTTTTGGCATGGTTTGGTATCAAAGACAGGATTGGATCCAATCTTATGTGATTTTTGAAGACTTTTTAAAAGACATTTACATTAAATCTTGGCAAATACACTTCTTCTCCAAGATGTTATATGACCATGATCATGAGACATAACAGCATCTGTCTAGAAACAATGGCACATACTCAGAGCTGAAGCAGAAACTTCTTAACCACTATCCATCTTTGGCTGAATAACTCTATAACAGCAGATTTGCCAGTTCTTTCTATTGTTATCTTATCTAGACAGGTCTACCCATCTGCTCATATTGGTTCGTCCTATAGAGTTACATAACCAAAGTAACTCGCTGAGCATACACTGTTTCCATAACTCTTGTTCATTTATTTATGAGTTTTGGAACTAGTTGTCACGGCTGCCGCTGAATGTACTTACCTCTCCGGACGTCGCTCTGTCGCCTCCCCCATTGCAGACGCTCCCTCTGCTGTGCCCGTCTCTGGGTCCGCTGCTCCTCTTCCTCCTCGCCACTCTGGTCGTCTCACTGCTGTCTCCTCTGCTGCGACCGCTGCCGCCGCTGTTTCCGGGCTTCCTGTCCCACCCTCTCTTCCTCGCTCCAGGCAGCATGCTGATCCTCCGTCCTCTTGTTCTGCCACTAGGGGGTTTCGACATGGTGCTTCTTCTCATTCATTTTCTCGGTCTGTTTCTGCTCCATGTGTGTGCCATAGGTCGCGGGCGCAAGCCTCTATTTCATATTAACCCTCTCTAATCCTTCCCAGTACTCCCTGCGCTCCAATCAGCCTTCATAACAGGGTTTATCAGGCAGCTCCGTCATTCTGGCGGCGCCTGATTATCGTGTGCAGTCCATACATGCTTCCGGCCCCTTCTCCTGTCCCATCCTGCTTATTACCTCCTAGTTCTTACCCGTTACTCCATTTACTCCTGAGTTCTGTCCTGTGCTTCTGTCTTCCTGAGTCGTCCCTGTTGGTTCCAGCTGTTGCGGTATCTGACTCCCTCGGGTCTGCTCCTCACAAACCCTGTATAGGGGTTGGTCTCCCAGGTCCGCTCACCCGTGGGAGCTTCAGTACCGTGACCCAGAGGGTCCACTCTTGATTCACTTTTCTTCCATCACCACAGTATAATCAGGCCATGGACCCCGCTGGTTCTTCAGCCGCGACACAGAAAGAGTTGCTCTTTTTGCGTGAAAATCAGACCCGGATAATGTCCGTTATGAAATCTATGGACACCCGGCTGTCTGCTTTGCAGTCTTCTGATCCTGGGAACGCTCCTCTCTTGTCTGGGCTCCAGCAGGAGCTCGTGCAACAACGGGATACTCAATCCCATATACTTAGGTACATGGAGTCTGTCGATGACCGTTTACTTTCTCTTCAGTCTTCTGCATCTGCTGCCGTTTCGGATCCTCTTCGTGATTCTGTGCCTCACCCGCCGCCGCGTTTGGGTAAACCTTCTAGATAAGCGGGAGATCCAAAATTGTGTCGGAGTTTTCTGAACCAGTGTGGCCTACATTTCGAGCTTTTGCCCCAGCAATACCCTTCAGATTGGGCCAAGGTGGCATTTATTGTATCCCATCTTGAGGGTGAAGCTTTAGCCTGGGTGAATCCCTTTTGGGAACGGGATGACCCGGTGGTCACCAATATACAAAACTTTCTGGACACCTTTTGTAGGGTTTTCGATGAACCTGGGTGCTTGGCCTCCATCACTGAGTCCCTTTTCAGTCTTCAACAGGGAACCCTCACAGTGGGGCAATACGCCATCCGCTTTCAAACCCTATCTTCAGAACTGGGGTGGAATAATGAGGCTCTGGTTGGGGCTTTTTGGAGGGGGACTTTCGGGCAAAATTAAAGACAAGCTTGCCGGTCAGGATACTCCTACCGCTCTGGAGGATCTTATATCTCTGGCCACACGTATTGATTTACAGTTCCAGGAAAGCTCTCGAGAGGCAGGTAGGGATAGGAGATCACCTAGGTTTAATCGGTTATTGGTCCCCAGTTCGACCAGTCTTCCCAGTGCTTCTGCCCCAGAACCCATGCAAGTTGATCGTTTAAAGTTGTCAGAGCAGCGACGCAGGGATAGACTTGCACAGGGGTTATGCCTCTACTGCAGAGGGGCTAATCATTTCTTGTGTTCTTGTCCTGAGAGAGTGGGAAACTCCTCCACCTAGGTCAGGTAAGAGAGGCCTTCCTAGGTGATTTAGATTCCTCTCCACTTCTTACTTTTTCAGTTCTGATTTCTTTAGGTGAGGGGCGTAGATCTTTGGAGGAGTATGTGAACTCGGGTGCAGCTGGCAATTTCATTCGTCAAGAAGAGGTGGACAAATTCCAAATACCAGTTGTTTCTCTTGAAGATCCGCAAGTGATTACTGCTGTGGATGGCCAACCGTTACCAGTTTCTGTCACCTCCGTTACGCTCAAATTGGAGATGCAAGTAGGAGCTCTTCATCGAGAAAAAAATCGCCTTTTATGTTTTGCCCAAATTGTCTCACGCCTTGCTCCTAGGTCTGCCCTGGCTCAGGTCGCATGAGCCAGTCCTTGATTGGCGCTCAGGGGAGGTTCTTCACTGGGGTCATTCCTGTCATGCACATTGTCTCCTTCCTGTTGCCCCTTCTACTCCCTCTCAAGCATCCATTGATCTTCCCAGGCTTCCTTTGGCATATCATTCTTTTGCTGACGTCTTAGATAAAAAGGAGGCGGAGTTTCTTCCTCCACATCGGGCTTATGATTGCCCCATTGAGCTTAATCCTGGAACCACGCCTCCCAGAGGGAGAACCTATCCTTTTTCACCAGCAGAAACCTCAGCCATGTAGAACTTAGCTAAGGGCTTCATCCAGAAATCATCTTCTCCGGCAGGAGCTGGATTTTTCTTCGTTCAGAAGAAAGATGGATCCTTTTGGCCTTGTATCGACTACCGGGCCTTAAACAACATCACGGTCAAGAATAGGTATCCTCTTCTGCTTATTCCTGAGCTCTTCGATTGTCTGAGATGGTCCCGAATCTTTTCCAAGCTGGATCTGCGGGGGGCCTATAACTTGGCCCGAATACGTGCCAGAGACGAATGGAAGACTGCGTTTAACACACGGGATAGTCATTATGAGTACTTGCTCATGCCCTATGGACTCTGTAATGCCCCGGCAGTCTTCCAAGAATTTGTTAATGAGGTCTTTCAGGATCTTCTGTACTCTTGCGTAGTGGCTTATCTGGATGACATCCTCATTTTTTCTCCCGATCTTTCTTCCCACAGAAAGAGTGTCTACTGTTGTGAATTCTGTTCTCGAACTCCCTCCTGTGGTCATGAATGGTACTTCGGCGAGTTCTGTCCATGGACTCCCTCTGGTGGCTGTGAGTGGAGCTGCTGGTTCTGAGGTTCCTTCCTCAGCTGACCTCGTTTAGTCCTGGCTGGCTGCTCTATTTAACTCCACTCAGATCGTTACTTGATGCCAGCTGTCAATGTCCTAGTACTGGTTCTGATCTCTCTTGGATCTTACAGATGACCTGTCTACTCCATCAGAAGTTAAGTCCCTGATAGTTTATTTGTTTATCACTGTTTTCTTGTCCAGCTTGCTATCATGATTTTGCTTTGCTAGCTGGAAGCTCTGGGTTGCAGAGTGGCACCTCCGCATCGTGAGTCGGTGCGGGGGTCTCTTTTGCACACTCTGAGTGGTTTTTGTAGATTTTTGTGCTGACCGCAAAGATACCTTTTCTATTCTCAGTCTGTTTAGTTAAATCTGGCCTCCTTTGCTGAAACTTGTTTCATTCCTGTGTTTGTGACTTCCATCTTAACTCACAGTCAATATGTGTCGGGGGCTGCCTATTTCTTTGGGGAATTTCTCTGAGGCAAGTTAGGCTTTGTTTTCTATCTTCAGGGGTAGTTAGCTCTTAGGCTGTGAAGAGGCGTCTAGGCAGAGTGAGGTACGCTCCACGGCTATTTCTAGTGTGTTGTGATAGGATTAGTGTTGCGATCAGCAGAGCTCCCACTTCCCAGAGCTTGTCCTGTATTACTAGTTTGCTCATCAGGTCATTCCGGGTGCTTCTAACCACCAGGTCTTCATAACAGTACAGCTGGCCTGTAAAGTGTTAATGCATCTCAATAGAGGGATAAGAGAAGTTCTGAGACCATTTTTTTTTTTTTCCTCTGCAGCGTGTTTTGTTTTTCTTTTCCCCTAAATCTCTGGGTGGTTCAGGACACAGGTGTAGATATGGACATTCAAGGTCTGTCCTCTTGTGTGGATCAATTCACTGCAAGGGTACAAGGCATTCAAGATTATGTAGTTCAGAACCCGTTGTTAGAACCCAGAATTCCAATGCCTGATTTGTTTTCTGGGGATAGATCTAAGTTCCTGAATTTCAAAAATAATTGTAGACTGTTTTTTGCTTTGAAACCCCGCTCCTCTTGTGACCCCATTCAGCAAGTAAAAATCATTATTTCTTTGCTACGTGGCGACCCTCAAGACTGGGCATTTTCCCTTGCGCCAGGAGATCCTGCATTGTGTAATGTAGATGCGTTTTTTCTGGCGCTTGGATTACTTTATGATGAACCAAATTCAGTGGATCAGGCTGAGAAAATCTTGCTGGCTTTGTGTCAGGGTCAGGATGAAGCGGAGGTATATTGTCAGAAGTTTAGAAAATGGTCTGTGCTTACTCAGTGGAATGAGTGTGCGCTGGCGGCAATTTTCAGAAAGGGTCTTTCCCCACGCCTGCTGGTCTGAATGAGTCTATGTACTTGGCCATTCAGATCGATCGACGCTTACGTGAGCGCAAAACTGTGCACCATTTGGCGGTATCTTCTGAGCAGAGGCCTGAGCCCATGCAATGTGATAGTACCTTGACCAGAGCTGAACGGCAAGAATACAGACGTCAGAATGGGCTGTGTTTTTACTGCGGTGACTCCACTCATGCTATTTCTGATTGTCCTAAGCGCACTAAGCGGTTCGCTAGGTCTGCCACCATTGGTACGGTACAGCCAAAATTTCTTTTGTCCGTTATTCTGATTTGCTCTTTGCCGTCCTATTCTGTTATGGCATTTGTGGATTCAGGTGCTGCCCTGAATTTGATGGTCTTGGAGTTTGCCAGGCGCTGTGGTTTTTTCTTGGAGCCCTTGCAGTATCCTATTCCATTGAGAGGAATTGATGCTACGCCTTTGGCCAAGAATAAGCCTCAGTACTGGACTCAATTGACCATGTGCATGGCTCCTGCACATCAGGAGGATATTCGCTTTTTGGTGTTGCATAATCTGCATGATGTGGTCGTTTTGGGTTTGCCATGGCTACAGGTCCATAATCCAGTATTGGATTGGAAATCAATGTCTGTATCCAGTTGGGGTTGTCAAGGGGTATATGGTGATGTCCCATTGTTGTCAATTTCATCTTCCCACCCTACTGAAGTCCCTGAGTTTTTGTCAGATTACCAGGATGTATTTGATGAGCCCAAATCCAGTGCCCTACCTCCTCATAGGGATTGCGATTGTGCTATTAATTTGATTCCTGGTAGTAAGTTTCTGAAGGGCCGACTGTTCAATTTGTCTGTGCCAGAACACGCCGCTATGTGGAGTTATATAAAGGAGTCCTTGGAGAAAGGGCATATTCGCCCATCCTAGTCACCGTTGGGAGCAGGGTTCTTTTTTGTGGCCAAGAAGGATGGTTCTCTGAGACCTTGTATAGATTACCGCCTTCTCAATAAAATCACCGTCATATTTCAGTACCCTTTGCCGCTACTGTCTGATTTGTTTGCTCGGATTAAGGGGGCTAGTTGGTTCACCAAGATAGATCTTCGAGGGGCATATAATCTTGTGCGTATTAAACAGGGCGATGAATGGAAAACAGCATTTAATACGCCCGAGGGCCATTTTGAGTACCTGGTGATGCCATTCGGGCTTTCTAATGCTCCATCTGTGTTTCAGTCCTTTATGCATGACATCTTCCGAGAGTACCTGGATAGATTCATGATTGTATATTTGGATGATATTTTGGTCTTTTCGGACGATTGGGAGTCTCATGTGAAGCAGGTCAGAATGGTGTTCCAGGTCCTTCGTGCTAATTCCTTGTTTGTGAAGGGGTCTAAATGTTTCTTTGGAGTATAGAAAGTTTCAATTTTGGGCTTCATTTTTTCCCCTTCTACTATTGAGATGGACCCTGTTAAAGTTCAGGCCATTTATGATTGGACTCAGCCTACTTCTGTGAAGAGCCTTCAGAAATTCCTGGGCTTTGCTAATTTTTACCGTCGCTTCATCGCTAATTTTTCTAGTGTAGTTAAACCATTGACTGATTTGACCAAGAAAGGTGCGGATGTGGTCAATTGGTCCTCTGCTGCCATTGAGGCTTTTCAGGAGTTGAAGCATCATTTTTCTTCTGCCCCTGTGTTGTGTCAGCCAGATGTTTCGCTCCCGTTTCAGGTCGAGATGGATGCTTCTGAGATTGGAGCAGGGGCTGTCTTGTCTCAAAGAAGTTCTGATGGCTCGGTGATGAAACCATGTGCTTTCTTTTCTAGAAAGTTTTCACCTGCTGAGCGTAATTATGATGTGGGCAACCGAGAGTTGTTGGCTATGAAGTGGGCGTTCGAGGAGTGGCGACATGGGCTTGAAGGAGCCAAGCATCGCGTGGTGGTCTTGACGGATCACAATAATCTGACTTATCTCGAGTCTGCCAAGCGGTTGAATCCTAGACAGGCTCGATGGTCACTGTTTTTCTCCCACTTCGATTTTGTGGTTTCGTACCTTCCGGGTTCTAAGAATGTGAAGGCTGATGCCCTTTCAAGGAGTTTTGTGCCTGATTCTCCGGGAGTTCCTGAGCTGGCTGGTATTCTCAAAGAGGGGGTAATTTTGTCTGCCATCTCCCCTGATTTGCGGCGGGTGCTGCAGAAGTTTCAGGCTCATAGACCTGACCGTTGTCCAGCAGAGAAACTGTTTGTCCCTGATAGATGGACTAGTAGAGTTATCTCTGAGGTTCATTGTTCGGTGTTGGTTGGTCATCCTGGAATCTTTGGTACCAGAGATTTGGTGGCTAGATCCTTTTGGTGGCCTTCTTTGTCACGGAATGTGCGTTCTTTTGTGCAGTCCTGTGGGACTTGTGCTCGGGCTAAGCCCTGCTGTTCTCGTGCCAGTGGGTTGCTTTTGCCCTTGCCGGTCCCGAAAAGGCCCTGGACGCATATTTCCATGGATTTTATTTCAGATCTCCCTGTCTCTCAAAGGATGTCGGTCATCTGGGTGGTTTGTGATCGCTTCTCTAAGATGGTCCATTTGGTACCTTTGCCTAAATTGCCTTCCTCCTCTGATTTCGTTCCATTATTTTTCCAGCATGTGGTTCGTTTGCATGGCATTCCGGAGAACATCGTGTCGGACAGAGGGTCCCAGTTTGTTTCAAGGTTTTGGCGGTCCTTTTGTGCTAGGATGGGCATTGATTTGTCTTTTTCTTCAGCTTTCCATCCTCAGACAAATGGCCAAACCGAACGAACCAATCAGACTTTGGAAACATATCTGAGATGCTTTGTTTCTGCTGATCAGGATGATTGGGTGTCCTTCTTGCCTTTGGCTGAGTTCGCCCTTAATAATCGGGCCAGCTCGGCCACTTTGGTTTCGCCTTTTTTCTGTAATTCTGGTTTCCATCCTCGTTTTTCTTCGGGGCAGGTTGAGTCTTCGGACTGTCCTGGTGTGGATTCTGTGGTGGACAGGTTGCAGCAAATTTGGACTCACGTGGTGGACAATTTGACATTGTCCCAGGAGAAGGCTCAACGTTTCGCTAACCGCCATCGCTGTGTTGGTCCCCGACTTCGTGTTGGGGATTTGGTTTGGTTGTCGTCTCCTTATGTTCCTATGAAGGTTTCGTCTCCCAAGTTTAAGCCTCGTTTCATTGGTCCTTATAAGATTTCTGAAACTCTTAATCCTGTGTCATTTCGTTTGGACCTTCCAGCTTCTTTCGCCATCCATAATGTGTTCCATAGGTCGTTATTGCGGAGATATGTGGCTCCTATGGTTCCCTCCGTTGACCCTCCTGCCCCGTGTTGGTTGAGTGGGAGTTGGAGTATGTGGTGGAGAAGATTTTGGATTCTCGTATTTCGAGACGGAAACTTCAGTACCTGGTCAAGTGGAAAGGTTATGGTCAGGAGGATAATTCCTGGGTTGTTGCCTCTGATGTTCATGCTTCCGATCTGGTTCGTGCCTTTCATTTGGCTCGTCCTGATCGGCCTGGGGGCTCTGGTGAGGGTTCGGTGACCCCTCCTCAAGGGGGGGTACTGTTGTGAATTCTGTTCTCGAACTCCCTCCTGTGGTCATGAATGGTACTTCGGCGAGTTCTGTCCATGGACTCCCTCTGGTGGCTGTGAGTGGAGCTGCTGTTTCTGAGGTTCCTTCCTCAGCTGACCTCGTTTAGTCCTGGCTGGCTGCTCTATTTAACTCCACTCAGATCGTTACTTGATGCCAGCTGTCAATGTCCTAGTACTGATTCTGATCTCTCTTGGATCTTTCAGATGACCTGTCTACTCCATCAGAAGTTAAGTCCCTGCTAGTTTATTTGTTTATCACTGTTTTCTTGTCCAGCTTGCTATCATGATTTTGCTTTGCTAGCTGGAAGCTCTGGGTTGCAGAGTGGCACCTCCGCATCGTGAGTCGGTGCGGGGGTCTCTTTTGCACACTCTGCGTGGTTTTTGTAGATTTTTGTGCTGACCGCAAAGATACCTTTTCTATCCTCAGTCTGTTTAGTTAAGTCTGGCCTCCTTTGCTGAAACCTGTTTCATTCCTGTGTTTGTGACTTCCATCTTAACTCACAGTCAATATGTGTCGGGGGCTGCCTATTTCTTTGGGGAATTTCTCTGAGGCAAGTTAGGCTTTGTTTTCTATCTTCAGGGGTAGTTAGCTCTTAGGCTGTGAAGAGGCGTCTAGGCAGAGTGAGGTACGCTCCACGGCTATTTCTAGTGTGTTGTGATAGGATTAGTGTTGCGGTCAGCAGAGCTCCCACTTCCCAGAGCTTGTCCTGTATTACTAGTTTGCTCATCAGGTCATTCCGGGTGCTTCTAACCACCAGGTCTTCATAACAGTCCACCTGGTCCTGCAACGTCTTCAGGAGAATCGTCTCTATGCTAAGATAGAGAAATGTCTATTTGAATAAACCTCTTTGACTTTTTTGGGCTATAATATTTCAGACTGTGGTCTGAAAATGGACCCCTAGAAACTGTCTGCCATGGTTGAGTGGCCGCGTCCCCTCGGGGTTAAGGCCATTCAATGTTTCCTGGGCTTCGCAAATTATTATAGACAATTTGTTCCTCATTTCTCTTCTATGACTAAGCCGCTTACGCTCCTTGCCCGTAAAGGAGCTAAACCTAACTCGTGGCCGATGGAGGATGAAGACACCTTTGTTGCCATGAAACGAGCCTTCACTACTGCACATGTTCTGCATCGGCCAGTGGCCAGCAAGCCCTTTGTTCTTGAGGTAGATGCCTCCGCCAAGGGGGCCGGGGCGGTCCTTTCTCAGAAGTCATCCTCAAGACGCCTACTTCCTTGTGGGTTCTTCTCGAAATCGTTCTCCTCTGCTGAATGCAATTATACTATTGGAGATCGGGAGCTCCTGGCCATTAAAATGGCTCTAGAGGAGTGGCGCTATCTCTTGGAAAAGGCCGTTCATTCCATTACGATATTCACCGACTACAAGAACCTTGCCTATATCCAGTCGGCACAAAGACTCAATTCCAGACAAGCCAGGTGGTCTTTGTTCTTTTCTTGCTTCGACTTCAAACTTCACTTTCGACCAGGTGGCAAGAATACCAAAACAGATGCACTTTCTTGGTCTCTACAATCTAAAGAAGCGGAGGAGGTTCCTTCGCATATTATTGATCCAGTCAAATTTGTCACAGTAGCTCCCGTGAGTTTTCTTCCTGTTCCGCCTGGTAAGGCTTTCGTTCCGCAAGACAAGAGACTACAGGTGCTACACTGGGGACATTTTTCCAAGATCGCTGGACATGTCAGAACCAAGAAGACTCTCAATCTCCTCTCTTGCTATTACTGGTGGCCTTCGTCAAGATGTGTTTGACTTCGTAGTCTCCTGTGCGACCTGTGCAAGGAATAAAATACCTAGAAAATTGCCTTTCGGACATCTACATCCTTTGCCTGTGTCGGAGGGTCCTTGGCAACAGATTGCCATGGATTTCATCACTGACTTGCCCCACTCCTCTGGATGCACAACAATTTTGGTGGTAGTGGATCGATTCTTCAAAATGGCTCATTTCATTCCATTGCCTGGTTTACCTTCGGCTCCTGAATTGGCTAAAATCTTCATTTTTCAGATCTTCAGATTGCATAGACTACCTCAATGAATCATATCTGATCGGGGGGTCCAGTTTACTTCTCATTTCTGGAGAGCACGCTGTAAGCTTCTGGGTATATCTTTGGATTTCTCCTCCTCCCATCATCCTCAAATCAACGGGCAAGTGGAACGTATTAATCTGGTTTTAACATCTTATCTGCGCAACTTCACTAACACCCATCAAGATGACTGGGTAGGTCTTCTTCCCTGGGCAGAGTTCGCTCATATCAACCATTCTAGTGAATCTTCCTCCAAGTCTCCATTCCTTGTGGTCTTTGGTTGGAACCCTGGTGTGCCTCTTCCTGTATCTCCGTCTTCTGGCATTCCTGCAGCTGATGCCCTTTCTCAGGAGTTCTCTCAGGTTTGGAAGGAAACTAAGGATGCTCTTGTTTTAGCCGCCTCTCGGATGAAAAGGCATGCGGATAAGAGGAGGGATCTGCCCCCATACTTTCCAGGCGACAAAGTTTGGCTATCAACTAAACATATTCGCTTGAAAATTCCCTCATACAAGCTGGGCCCTCGTTATATTGGTCCCTTCGAGATTCTTGGACGCATTAACAACATGGCCTATAAATTGAGGTTGCCTGCTTCGCTTCAGGTCCCTAACACCTTCCATGTCTCGCTCCTAAAACCAGTTATCCTTAATAGGTTTTCTTCTGCACCTACAGTCTTACCTTTGCCGGTAGGGGATGACAATATTTTTGAAGTAAGAGATATCCTGACCATGAAGAGAGTCAGAGGGAAGACTTTCTTCCTTATTGATTGGAAGGGGTTCGGTCCAGAGGAGAGGTCTTGGGAGCCTCGTGAGAATATTAAGGCTCCACGCATTTTGAAAAGATTTCTGGCCAATGATGGGAGGGGGATCTTAAAGGGGGGTACTGTCACGGCTGCCGCTGAATCTACTTACTCCTCCAGGCATCACACTGTCGCCTCCCCGGTTGTGGACACTCCTTCCGCTGTGCCGGTCTCTGGGTCCGCTGCTCCTCGTCCTCCTTGCCACTCTGGTCATCTTGCCGCCATCTCCTCTGCAGCGGCCACTGCCACCGCTGTTTCCAGGCTTCCTGTCCCGCCCTCTCTTTCTTGCTCCAGGCACCACGCTGATCCTCCTTCCTCTTGTTCTGCCACTAGGGGGTTTTAGTGTGGTGCTTCTTCTCATTCGTTTTCTCGGTCTGTTTCTGCTCCATGTGTGTGCCATAGGTTTCGGGCGCACGCCTCTATTTCATATTAACCCTCTCTGATCCTTCCCAGTACTCCCTGTGCTCCAACCAGCCTTCAGCACAGGGTTTATCAGGCAGCTCCGAAATTCTGGCAGCACCTGATTATCGTGTGCTGTCCATACGTGCTTCTGGCCAATTCTCCTGTCCCGTCCTGTTTATTACCTCCTAGTTCTTACCCGTTATTCCATTTAATCCTGTCTTCCTGACCCGTCCCTCTTGGTTCCAGCTGTTGTGGTATCTGACTCCCTCGGGTCTGCTCCTAATGATCACTGTATAGGGGTTGGTCTCCCAGGTCCGCTCGCCTGTGGGAGCTTCAGTACCGTGACCCAGAGGGTCCACTCTTGATTCACTTCTCTTCCATCACCACACTAGTGTACTGCAGCTACAATAGACAGCTTTCATAAACCCACCTCTGATGGATGTCATCAAGACTGTTAGGGTTGGGGGATTGCACTAAATAAATATAATGATAAAGTGCAATTGCAACCCGGGGTCCACCATACAGAGATGTTAAACTGCAGCTAATATGGACAATGGCCGAACACACAGCGAGCGATAGCTAGCTTGCATTGAGTTACGTCACTCGGTGAATAGCACACGAGACTGTGTTACTCGCAAACAGCAATGGAAAAGATGCTCTGCGGTAGAGCTGTGTCACTCGCACACAGTAACAGAAAAGATGCTCTGCAGTAGAGCTGTGTCACTTGCACAGTAACAGCAGGTATGGCGCTAAAGACGATCCCTGTTAACCTCACAGGAGATCGAAACCCGCAAATGGGGTAAATAGCAAACAGTGGTCACACAGCGAGCCAAAACACTCAGCCAATTCCTCTCTGGAGGTGCTGGAATTCTAATGGCTAAACGCCAGCCCTGAATTCACTCAAACTCCTCTCCGGAGGTGCCAGAATTCTAACAGCTTACCGCCGACCCTGAGCACATGCTGACATATACCACATTGTTGCAATGACTCATACACACATGTAACATGGTTGACACTAGCGTGCATGCATGTGCCTCTGAGACCCTTTTGTATGTTCAGTTCAAGTCCAATCGGAAAGGACCGTGCACGCGGTCCAATCCGGAGCTGCCACATCACCAGAGCAGCTGACGACCGACCACCAATGAGACGCCACATCACGAGCATGCTCAGTAGGGTGATTTTTGGACTTAGTCTCCAGAGCATTCATTCATCACTGCCTACCGCAGGTTACCATAGGCTTGGCTGAAGAGCCAGCAGTAACCAGACAAATAGCATGAGCCTGAGTAAGACGCTGGGACTGACGTCTATGCTCATCAGCACCCGCAGCGGCCAAAGCTGCATGGGAGACCGCAGATGTAGGCAAGGCTTGGGATCTACCCTGTGCAGTGGGAGAATCCCGGCGCCTAACAAAGACACAGATATTCACATCTCAGCCATCAAATGCTGAAATAGGAAGAGCTCTTTAATACTACAGCATCCAACTTTGTTGAAAAAAATCTGGATAAGGTTTCTTTTCTCTTTTGACATGACTGTTCACTGTGCACAAAGCAGGTCTGTAAGTACATGGATTGATAAGCTTGGTTTGGAGGAACTCAATTGACTTGCACAGAACCCTGACCTCTAATCTATCCAACATTTTTGGAAGAATCGATATATTCTCAATAACATTGATTCCAAGACTGACCTTCTTATCCGGTATAATAATAAATAACAATTTTATTTCTATAGCTCCAACATATTTTGCAGCACTTTACATTTTACAGGGGACTTGCACAGACAAAAGACATTACAGTATAACAATAATCACATAAATCAACAGATACCAAGAGGAATGAGGGCCCTGCTAGCAAGCTTAGAAGCTATGAGGAAATAGTGGAGACATGAAAGGTGGATGGTAACAATTGCTTTCATTGTTCTGACCAGCCATAATGTAAGAAATCAGGTGTAAAGCTGCATCAACCGGTTATCAGCCAGAATATGTAAAAGTACGGACACAGAGGGCTTTAAATGAATAAAGCCTATGAGAACATGATACGAGGCACCTGGTGTGAGGCAGTGACCCCTGTTACAGGTAGCAGGCGCTGTATGTGCTCTGCAGAATGTGCTTGGAAGCGTAGTGAGGCCATGAGGGCGTACTACAGACACAGGTGTGGCTGTAATTAGAATAGTGAAGCAGTGACTGATTAAAAAGCCATGTAGTAGTGGGGGAGGTGTGTCAGTGTGTTCTTGGAAGCAGGGCAGTTGTCTGCAAAGCTCTCTCTGTGTGGAGTAACACAGAGGCTAAAGGAACCAGAGAGACTGACACCCTGCATCTTGGGCTGTCTTACGTGTATCCAGCTGCACTCCAGAGGATAAAGAGTGCAGTGTGCTGAGTGAGTACAGAGACTTGTTACCGGCGTGTGGTCACCCAGGGAAACTGGACAGAGGGAAGTTCGGCCTGTGTATTGACTGCGTCATATAGCCATGCATTATTAATGGACTGTATGAAGAAGCCGTATACTATATTGACTGTGTGAAGTAACACAATAAAAGAACGTTTTGCTTGAACATGTTTGGGTCACTGCCGTTTCACTGTGTATGGTCATACCGCTGCATTACACTGGTTATGGAAAAAATTTTGAATGGGCAACACAAGGATAGTTAGATTAATGTGTTGAGGTGATAGGCCAGTCTGAAGAAATGTGTTTTTTGGGCACGCTTAACCCCTTTCTGACCTTGGTTGGGATAGTACGTCCGAGGTCTGAACCAATTCTTTGATGCGGCTCTGGAGGTGAGCCCATATTAAAGCCAGGACATGTCAGCTGTTTTGTACAGCTGACATTTGCCCGAAATAGCGGCGGGTGGAATCGCGATCCACCCGCCGCTATTAACTAGTTAAATGCTGCTGTCAAACGCTGACAGCGCCATTTAACTAGCGCTTCCAGCCATCGGGACGAAAATGAGCGCATTGCCGACCCCCATCAAGTGGTTGGGGGTCAGCGATGCATCAGCATAACAACCAAAGGTCTCCTTGAGACTTCTATGGTTGTTGATGCCAGATTGCTATGAGCGCTACCCTATGGTTGGCGCTCATAACAATGCAGTAAATCTACATAGCAGTGATCTGAGCTTTGCTCCTATGTAGCATAGCCGCTCAGGCTATGCCAACTTCTAGCCTCCCATGGAGGCTATTGAAGCATGGCAAAAGTAAAAAAAAAATGTTTTAAAAAATATTAAAAAAAAAAACAAAAAAATATAAAAGTTTAAATCACCCTCCTTTCGCCCCATTCAAAATAAAACAATAAACAAAATCAAACCTATATATATTTGGTATCGTTGGGTTCAGAATCGCCCGATCTATCAATAAAAAAAAGGATTAACCTAATCGCTAAACGGCGTAGCGATAAAAATTGAACCGCCAGAGTTACTTTTTTTGTTTCTGCGACATTGCATTAAAATGCAGTAACGGGCGATCAAAAGAATGTATCTGCACCAAAATGGTATAATTAAAAACGTCAGCTCGGCACGCAAAATATAAGCCCTCAACCAACCCCAGATCACGAAAAATGGAGACGCTAAGGGTATCGGAAAATTGTGCAAATTAGTTTTTTTCACCACTTAGATAAAAAAGAACCTAGACATGTTTGGTGTCTATGAAATCGTAATGACCTGGAGACTCAAAATGGCAGGTCAGTTTTAGCATTTTTCAACCTAGCAAAAAAGCCAAACAAAAAACAAGTGTGGGATTGCACTTTTTTTCAATTTCACCGCACTTGGAATTTTTCCCCGTTTTCTAGTACACAAAATGCTAAAACCAATGATGTCATTCAAAAGCACAACTTGTCCCGCCAAAAAAAACCATCACATGGGCATATTGATGGAAAAATAAAAATGTTATGGCTCTGGGAAGGAGGGGAGCGAAAAATGAAAACGCAAAACCGAAAAAAGCTGGGGTCATAAAGCGATTAAAACTGTGGGTATTGGGGATTAATCAAATTATCCTGGGTAATGAATTCCAAAAAATTGGTGTAGCATGTGTTTGAGACGGGAATGTGAGGTTCTAATTATTGAGGATGTTAACCTCAGGTTATTAGCAGAACGGAGGGCACGGGTAGGGTGGTAGACTGAGACGAGGGAGGAGATATAGCGTGGTACTGAACCATGGAGTGCTTTGTGGGTGAGACTTATAAGTTTATATTGAAGTCTGGAGTGGATAGGTAACCAGTGCAGTACCTGAGCTCACAAATGATTATTTGGGAAATTGTCACAATTTCTAACACACTACAAAAAATCTTATGAAAAGTCTTCTCAAAAGAGTGGAAAAACAAATCCCAACTCCATATTCACATTATGAAATGAGGAGGCAAAATAGTTAAATATCCAGAAAATGAAAAGATAGATAAAGACTTTGTTCAATAAATTATTTTATTTTTTTACATTTCTACATTAAAAGTAACTTTTTTGTTATGTCCATATGAAAGTGTCAGCATATCTTATATCCAATATCTTCTAACCTTACTTTTCCCCCTCTCCTCCATCCCGCTGCCTCTATGCTATCTCCAGCAGACTCCTCCTGACTCCAGCTGTCCAGGGGACTTCAGATGTGACTACCCATCGAAAGGTAGAGAAGCATTCAGACCATGGAACATCATATGAAGTTGACAACATGCAGTGTGGTCACATGACCTGTGGCAAGCATGGGGTATTGGATCCAAATCTGAAGACAAAAGTACACATTACTTTTGTTTAACCCATACAGTACATAGGATAAAAAAAATGACCAGTCTCAGAAAACTCCTTTAAGGTCTAATAAAACGGTGATTAAACCACTACCTGTAGATGATACCTATCTGATTCTTATTGGCCGAGTGTGTGTGCTTTTAAGCTCTAATCCATTGGGGAATATTAGCTAGTATATTTGTTTAAAGTGAACCTGTCACCTTAGAAAACACTATTTACCTGCAGATGTAGGGAAAATCTAAAGGTAACTAGTGTTGTAATGCTACCCGGCCGCCTTACTGAAAATGCAAGTACCGGAAGAAAATGCACTTATTTCCTCCCCGGAGCCACTGGCTTTTCGTCATGGGGTGTGCAGGAGCGGCCACAGTCACCGCACACAGCACAGCCAACTATACTGTGAGCACCAGCCGTAAGCACGCTCTGACACTTTGATTGCCAGCTGGCTATGCCATGCATTTGTATAAAGAGAGCTGTCAATCAATGTGCCGTATAGTATAGTGATTGGAGCATGAGCGACGACTGCAATCACTCTCAGCACCACCTCTATGACTGAAATAAGTTCATTTTCTCCTGGTAGCGGCCCTTTCAGTAAGGTGGCTGGGCAGCATTGGAACGCTATTTACCTGCAAATTAACCCCATATTTGAAGGTAGTGTTTGCCAAGGTGACAGATTCCCCTTCAGATTAATATGCGGCAACAAAAAATACATTCTTTTTCAAAGTTCTATGACAGTTTTCATAATTCTTAGATAGTTGCATGGCCTGCACTTCAAAGGAAGTCTACAGTATTCTGGAATACTCCCTGTGTTAACAGCAGCCCAGACTACCTCACTAATACTTTATACTGCAGGTCTCTGAGTGCTGTCTCCTGCCTATAAACACAAGCTCACTAGGAAGTCAGCGCATGGTAATTACATAGCTTTTAAGTGCCCTTTCTTGAAGATGGCTGAGAAATGTCATCCACTGACACCACAGGATTGACCTTTCACAATGCAGAAACCTGGGATATTTCCATCAGTTGTCATTTTCTGCATGAATTAGCAAAAGAAATTATAGACATTTAAAAGATGAAAAAAGAAAGATAATCTTATGAAAACTCTTAATTTACTATTTTATATACAACTGGAATATACAGTATATATATCTTCAGAAGAACACAAAATAATAATAATTTTTATTGGCGTTAACATGTTCTGCAACACTTTACATTTTAGAGGAGCCACGTACAGACAGTACATTAGCAAATAACACATAACTCAACAGATACCAAAAGGAGAGAACTGCTCACAAACTTACAAGCTTGTTGTGAGTTGTGTATTAACAATTCAAAGCATAATATTTAATAAAGTAAGAATGCATTGTATTTGGATAGAGAAGCATATCTGTATACTTTTAGGGTCACATTTAGGGTTCGTTCACACTAGAGTATAAAAAATTGGTCCCATTTTCAACCAGAAAAGTTGGACAAGTGGAATCCGAATGGTTTACCTTTTGTTATGTGAGTGCAATGAGAGTGTGCGATTATTTTCCTGTCTTAAATCAATATGCAATCTGTATGACAACATGCGTATGCAATGCATTTTTAACATAATCTTTTACATACAATACTCTATGTAAATTTAAAAGTTAGTTGTCATAATTAATAAAACAATCATACAGTTGTGTGAAAAAGTGTTGAGCCCTTCCTGATGTCCTATTCTTTTGTTTGTCACACTTAAATGTTTCAGATCACCAAATAAAATAGTAAAGATAACACAAGTAAACACAAATGCAGTTTTTAAATGAAGGTCTATTTTATTAAGGGAAAAAGAAATACAAACCTACAGGGCCCTGTGTGAAAAACTGATTGTCCACTAAATCTAATAACTGGATGGGCCACTCTTAGCAGCAACAACTGGAATCAAGTGTTTGCGATGACGGTCAATGAGTGTTTTACAACTCTATGGAGGAATTTTGGCTCTCTCATCATTGCAGAATACACAATGGAGAGTTTCCGAGCATATACTGCCTTTTTAAAGTCATGCCACAGCATCTCAATCAGATTAAGGTCCAGACGTTGACTAGGCCACTCCAAAGTCTAGATTGTTTTTCTTAAGTCATCCATTTAACCCCTTAACGACTGCCGATACGCCTTTTAACGGCGGCCGCTAAGGGTACTTAAACCACAGCGCCGTTAATTAACGGCGCTGTAGCGCCGTTAATTAACGGCGCTGTGGAAAAAGTGAATAGCGCCCCCCAGAGTCGGATTTTCTCTGGGGTATCGGTTGCCGAGGGTAGCCGAGACCCCAGAGAACATGATTCGGGGGGTTTTTACCGACCCCCGAGTTGCGATCGCCGGTAATTAACCGTTTACCGGCGGTCGCAACAAAAAAAAAACGCGATTTGCCATTTAATTTCTCTGTCCTCCGATGTGATCGCACATCGGAGGACAGAGAAATAGTGTCCCCGATGGCCCCCAATAGCCCCCCAATACTCACCTATCTCCCCTGGTGCTCCTCGTGTCTCCCGATGGGCGCCGCCATCTTTTTTCCGGGAAAAAATGGCGGGCGCATGCGCAGTGCGCCCGCCACCCGGCAGATCTTTGGGGTCTCAGCTGCCGGGGGTAGCCGAGACCCCAAAGAACATGATCGGGGTCAGTTTTTACTGACCCCTGTTTTGCGATCGCCGGTAATTAACTGTTTACCGGCGACCGCAAAAAAACAAAAAAGCGATCTGTAATTCTCTGTCCTCTGATGTGATTGCACATCAGAGGACAGAGAAATAGGGGGATTCGGGGACCCTATCATACTCACCCGGTGTCCCCGGGTCCTCCTGCGTCTCCTCTTGCCGGCCGGCTTCTTCCTCTGCAAAGAAAATGCCGGCCCCTGCGCAGTGCACCCGCCATCTGCTGCTATCTGCCGGCCGGCAGGAGACGAGTTGGGGCTAAAATTAGGGTTAGGGTTAGGGCTAGGGTTAGGGCTAGGGTTAGGGCTAGGGTTAGGGTTGGGGCTAAATTTAGGGTTAGGGCTAGGGTTAGGCTACTTTCACACTAGCATTTTTTGGCTTGCGTCGCAATGCCTCGTTGGAGAAAAGCGCATCCTGCAAAAGTGCTTGCAGGATACGTTTTTTTCTCCATTGACCTACATTGCGACGGATTGCCACACGTTGCATCCGTCGTGCGACGGATGCGTCGTGCTTTGGCGGACCGTCGGCACAAAAAAACGCTACATGTAACTTTTTTTGTGCGACGTGTCCGCCATTTCCGACCGCGCATGCGCGGCCGGAACTCCGCCCCCACCTCCCCGCACCTCACAATGGGGCAGCGGATGCGTTGAAAAAACAGCATCCTCTGCACCCGTTGTGTGGCGCTTACAATGCTAGCGTCGGTACGTCGGCCCGACACACTGCGATGGGCCGAGTATGACGCTAGTGTGAAAGTAGCCTTAGGGTTAGGGCTAAAGTTAGGGCTAGGGTTAAATTTAGGGTTAGGATTGGGGCTAAAGTTAGGGTTAGGGCTAGGGTTGGGGCTAAAATTAGGGTTAGGGTTGGGGCTAAAGTTAGGGATAGAGTTGGGATTAGGGTTAGGGTTTGGATTGGGTTGGTATTAGGGTTACGGTTGGGATTAGGGTTACGTTTGGGATTAGGGTTGGGATTAGGGTTAGGGTTGGGATTAGGGTTAAGGTTAGGGTTGGGATTAGGGTTAGGGGTGTATTGGGATTAGGGTTAGGTTTGAGGTTAGGGTTGAGATTAGGGTTAGGGGTGTGTTGGATTTAGGGTTTTGATTAGGGTTATGGTTAGAGTTGAGATTAGGGCTGTTTTGGGGTTAGGGTTGTGATTAGGATTGTGGATCGGTTGAGATTAGGGTTAGGGGTGTGTTGGAGTTAGGGTTGGAGTTAGAATTGGGGGGTTTCCACTGTTTAGGTACATCAGGGGGTCTCCAAACACGACAGACAATTTTGCGCTAAAAAAGTCAAATGGTGCTCCCTCCCTTCTGAGCTCTGCCGTGCGCTCAAACAGTGGTTTACCCCCAAATATGGGGCATCAGCGTACTCGGGATAAATTGGACAACCACTTTTGGGGTCCAATTTCTCCTGTTACCCTTGTGAAAATAAAAACTTGGGGGCTAAAAATCTTTTTTGTGGGAAAAAAAATATTTTTTTATTTTCACTACTCTGCATTATAAACTTCTGTGAAGCACTTGAGCATTCAAAGTTCTCCACATATCTAGATAAGTTCCTTAGGGGGTCTAGTTTCCAAAATTTGGTCACTTGTGGGGGGTTTCTACTGTTTAGGTACATCAGGGGCTCTGCAAATGCAACATAACACCCACAGACAATTCTATCAAAGTCTGAATTCCAAAATTGCGCTCCTTCTCTTCCGAGCTCTGCCGTGTGCCCAAACAGTGGTTTACCCCCACATATGGGGTACCAGCATACTCAGGACAAATTGGAGAACAAATATTGGTGTCCAATTTCTCTTGTTACCCTTGTGAAAATAAAAACTTGGGGGCTAAAAAATCTTTTTTGTGGAAAAAAAAATATTTTCTATTTTCACTACTCTGCATTATAAACTTCTGTGAAGCACTTGGGCATTCAAAGTTCTCACCACATATCTAGATAAGTTCCTTGGGGGGTCTAGTTTCCAAAATGGGGTCAATTGTGGGGGGTTTCTACTGTTTAGGTACATCAGTGGCTCTGCAAACGCAACATAATGCCTGCAGACCATTCTATCAAAGCCTGCATTCCAAAATGGCGCTCCTTCCCTTCCGAGCTCTGCCGTGCGCCCAAACAGTGGTTTACCCCCACATGTTGGGTACCAGCATACTCAGGACAAATTGGACAACAACTTTTGTGGTCCAATTTCTCTTGTTACCCTTGTGAAAATAAAAATTTGGGGGCTAAAAAATCTTTTTTGTGGGAAAAAAATATATTTTTTATTTTCACTACTCTGCATTATAAACTTCTGTGAAGCACTTGGGCATTCAAAGTTCTCACCACATATCTAGATAAGTTCCGTGGGGGGTCTATTTTCCAAAATGGGGTCACTTGTTGGGGGTTTCTACTGTTTAGGTACATTAGGGGTCTGCAAAGGCAACATAACGCCAGCAGACCATTCTATCAAAGCCTGCATTCCAAAATGGCGCTCCTTCCATTCCGAGCTCTGCCGTGCGCCCAAACAGTGGTTTACCCCCACATATTGGGTACCAGCATACTCAGGACAAATTGGACAACAACGTTTGGAGTCCAATTTCTCTTGTTACCCTTGTGAAAATAAAAACTTGGGGGCTAAAAATCTTTTTTGTTAAAAAAAAAAATATTTTTTATTTTCATGACTCTGCATTATAAACTTCTGTGATGCACTTGGGCATTCAAAGTTCTCACTACACATCTAGATAAGTTCCATGGGGGGTCTAGTTTCCAAAATAGGGTCACTTTTGGGGGGTTTCTACTGTTTAGGCACATCAGGGGCTCTCCAAACGCGACATGGCGTCCGATCTCAATTCCAGTCAATTTTGCATTGAAAAGTCAAATGGCGCTCCTTTTCTTCCAAGCTCAGCCATGCGTCCAAACAGTGGTTTACCCCCACATATGGGGTGTCGGCGTACTCAGGACAAATTGTACAACAACTTCTGGGGTCCATTTTCTCCTGTTACCCTGGGTAAAATAAAAATTTGGAGGCAAAAAGATCATTTTTGTAGAAAAAATGTGATTTTTTTTATTTTCACGGCTCTACGTTATAAACTTCTGTGAAGCACCTGGGGGTTTAAAGTGCTCACCACACATCTAGATAAGTTCCTTAAGGGGTCTAGTTTCCAAAATTGTGTCATTTGTGGGGGTTTCCACTGTTTAGGCACATCAGGGGCTCTCCAAACGCGACATGGCATCCGATCTCAATTCCAGCCAATTCTGCATTGAAACAGTCAAACGGTGCTCCTTCACTTCCAAGCTCTGCGGTGCGCCCAAACAGTGGTTTACCTCCACATGTAGGGTATCGGCGTACTCAGTAGAAATTGCACAACAAAATTTGTGGTTAAATTTCTGTTTTTACACTTGTGAAAATTAAAAAAAATGGTTCTGAAGTAAAATGTTTGCAAAAAGAAGTTAAATGTTCATTTTTTCCTTCCACATTGTTTCAGTTCCTGTGAAGTACGTAAAGGGTTAATAAACTTCTTGAATGTGGTTTTGAGCAGCTTGAGGGGTGTAGTTTTTAGAATGGTGTCACACTTGGTTATTTTCTATCATATAGACCCCTCAAAATGACTTCAAATGTGATGTGGTCCCTAAAAAAAACATGGTGTTGTAAAAATTAGAAATTGCTGGTCAACTTTTAACCCTTATAACTCCCTAACAAAAAAAAATTTTGTTTCCAAAATTGTGCTGATGTAAAGTGGACATGTGGGAAATGTTATTTATTAACTATTTTTCTTGACATATCTCTCTGATTTAAGGGCATAAAAATAAAAAGTTTGAAAATTGCAAAATTTTAAAAATTTTCGCTATATTTCCATTTTTTTCATAAATAATCGCAAGTAATATCGAAGAAATGTTACCACTAACTTGAAGTACAATATGTCATGAAAAAACAATCTCAGAATCAGGGGGATCCGATAAAGCGTTCCAGAGTTATAACCTCATAAAGTAACAGTGGTCAGAATTGTAAAAATTGGCTCAGTCATTAAGTACCAAATTGGCTCTGTCACTAAGGGGTTAAAGGTGGACTTGTTGGTGTGTTTGGATCATTGTCGTTCTGCATAACCCAAGTGCACTTCAGCTTGAGGTCACAAACAGATGGCCGGACATTATCCTTCAGGATTTTTTTGTAGACAGTAGAATTCATGGTTCCAATTACCACAGCAAGTCTTCCAGTTCTTGAAGAAGCAAAACAGCCCCAGACCATCACACTACCACTATATTTTACTGTTAGTATGATGTTCCTCTTCTGAAATGCTGTTACTTCTATGCCAAATGAAATGGGACATACACCTTCCAAAGAGTTAAACTTTTGTCTCATCAGTCCACAGAGTATTCTCCCAAAAGTCTTGGGGATCATCAAGATGTTTACTGGCAAGACTGAGACTTACCTTTATGTTCTTATTGGTCAACGGTGTTTTTTGTCTTGGAACTCTGCCATGCAGGACATTTTTGCCCAGTCTCTTTCTTATGCTGGTGTAATGAACACTGACCTTAACTGAGGTAAACGAGGCCTGCAGTTCTTTGGATGCTCTTGTGAGGTCTTTTGTGACCTCTTGGATGCATTGTCGCTGCGCTCTTGGGGTAATTTTGGTCGGCCGGCCACTACTGGCGAGATTCTCCACAGTTCCATGTTTTTGCCATTTGTGGAAAATGGCTCCCACTATGGTTCGCTGGAGTGCCAAAGCTTTATACATGGCTTTATAGCCTTTTCCAATCTGATAGATTTCAATTACTTTCTCATTTGTTCCAGAATTTCTTTGGATCGCTGTTATGACCCCAATGGCAGAGGGTCTCAGGAATAATTGCTAAGTCTGCAAACACAGAAAACCAGCTCATAGGGCAGTGGTAACTGGGATGACCATATATCTAATCCTAGCACCACAAATACCAGCAGCCGGGGAACGTGCCTACGTTGATTCTAGACGTCTCGCGCCAGCCGGAGAAGTAACTAACCCTAGAAGGGAAAAGAAAGACCTTTCTTGCCTCCAGAGAATAGACCCCAAAAGTTGGAAACAAGCCCCCAACAAATAATAACGGTGAGGTAAGAGGAAAAGACAAACATAAGAATGAGCTAGGTATTTAGCAAAGAGAGGCCCACTAGCTAATAGCAGAATATAGAAAGATAACTTATATGGTCAGCAAAAACCCTATCAAAAATATCCACACTGGAAATTCAAGAACCCCCGAACCGTCTAACGGCCCGGGGGGAGAACACCAGCCCCCTAGAGCTTCCAGCAAGGTCAGGAATCACATTTAGTACAAGCTGGACAAAAATGAGAGCAAGCAAATAACCCAAAAAACAAAGAAGCAGGACTTAGCTTAATTTTGCACGAACCAGGACCAGCAGATAGGAGCAAACAGAATGTGTCTGATTACAACGATGCCAGGCACTGGACTAAGGATCCAGGAGGTTTATATAGCAACACCCCTGAACTAAAGACCCAGCTGGGTGCAAACTGAGGGAAGAAAATCCCAGAGTCATATCACTAGTAACCACAAGAGGGAGCCAAAAAGTCTAATTCACAACAGTACCCCCCCTTTAAGGAGGGGTCACCGAACCCTCACCAAGACCACCAGGGCGATCAGGATGAGCAGCGTGAAAGGCACGAACTAAATCGGCCGCATGCACATCAGAGGCAACCACCCAGGAATTATCCTCCTGACCATAGCCCTTCCACTTGACCAAATACTGAAGCCTCCGTCTGGAGAGACGAGAATCCAAGATCTTCTCAACCACGTACTCCAACTCGCCCTCAACCAACACCGGAGCAGGAGGCTCAGCAGAAGGAACCACAGGCACAACGTAGCATCGCAATAAAGACCTATGGAACACGTTGTGAATGGCAAACGAAACCGGAAGATCCAAGCGAAAGGACACTGGATTAAGGATTTCCAATATCTTGTAAGGACCGATGAAGCGAGGCTTAAATTTAGGTGAGGAGACCTTCATAGGAACAAATCGAGAAGACAGCCACACCAAATCCCCAACACGAAGTCGGGGACCCACACCGCGGCGGCGGTTGGCAAAACGCTGAGCCTTCTCCTGTGACAATTTTAAGTTATCCACCACATGATTCCAGATCTGCTGCAACCTATCCACCACAGAATCTACCCCAGGACAGTCAGAAGGCTCCACATGTCCCGAGGAAAAACGAGGATGGAAACCAGAGTTGCAGAAAAATGGCGAAACCAAAGTAGCGGAACTAGCCCGATTATTAAGGGCAAACTCAGCCAACGGCAAGAAGGTCACCCAATCATCCTGATCTGCCGAAACAAAACACCTCAAATAAGCCTCCAGAGTCTGATTAGTTCGCTCCGTTTGTCCATTAGTCTGAGGATGAAAGGCAGACGAGAACGACAAATCAATGCCCATCCTAGCACAAAAGGATCGCCAGAA
Source organism: Ranitomeya variabilis (assembly GCF_051348905.1). Classification (NCBI taxonomy): domain Eukaryota; kingdom Metazoa; phylum Chordata; class Amphibia; order Anura; family Dendrobatidae; genus Ranitomeya; species Ranitomeya variabilis. Next base: position 957,690,937 of record NC_135232.1, read on the forward strand.
CCTGGAAACAAACTGGGATCCTCTGTCAGACACAATATTCTCAGGAATGCCGTGTAAACGAACCACATTCTGAAGGAACACAGGAACCAGATCGGAAGAGGAAGGCAGCTTAGGCAAAGGCACCAAATGGACCATTTTCGAGAAGCGATCACATACCACCCAGATGACAGACATACCCTGAGACACCGAGAGATCAGAAATGAAATCCATGGAAATGTGTGTCCAAGGCCTCTTCGGGACAGGCAAGGGCAAGAGCAACCAGCTGGCATGAGAACAGCAAGGCTTAGCTCGAGCACAAGTCCCACAGGACTGCACAAATGACCGCACATCCCGTGACAAGGAAGGCCACCAAAAGGACCTAGCCACCAGATCTCTGGTGCCAAAAATTCCCGGATGACCTGCCAACACCGAGGAATGAACCTCGGAAATGACTCTGCTGGTCCACTTATCAGGAACAAACAGTCTGTCAGGTGGACAAGAGTCAGGTCTACCAGCCTGAAATCTCTGCAACACGCGTCGCAAATCAGGAGAAATGGCTGACAAAATAACTCCCTCTTTAAGAATACCAACAGGTTCTGCGACTCCAGGAGAGTCAGGCACAAAGCTCCTTGAAAGAGCATCAGCCTTCACATTCTTTGAACCTGGTAAATACGAGACCACAAAGTCAAAACGGGAGAAAAACAATGACCAGCGGGCCTGTCTAGGATTCAGGCGTTTAGCAGACTCGAGATACATCAAATTTTTGTGATCAGTCAAGACCACCACACGATGCTTAGCACCCTCGAGCCAATGACGCCACTCCTCAAATGCCCACTTCATGGCCAGTAACTCCCGATTGCCAACATCATAATTCCGCTCAGCAGGCGAAAACTTCCTAGAGAAGAAAGCACATGGTCTCATTACCGAGCAACCAGGGCCTCTCTGTGACAAAACGGCCCCTGCCCCAATCTCAGAAGCATCCACTTCGACCTGAAAGGGAAGTGAGACATCAGGCTGGCACAAAACAGGCGCCGAAGTAAACCGGCGCTTCAACTCTTGGAACGCCTCCACGGCTGCAGGAGCCCAGTTAGCAACATCAGAACCTTTCTTGGTCATATCCGTCAAAGGTTTAACAACGCTAGAAAAATTAGCGATAAAACGACGGTAGAAGTTAGCAAAACCCAAGAACTTCTGAAGACTCTTAACTGACGTGGGTTGAGTCCACTCATGAATAGCTCGGACCTTGACTGGGTCCATCTCCACAGCAGAAGGGGAAAAAATAAACCCCAAAAAGGGAACCTTCTGTACTCCAAAGAGACACTTTGAGCCTTTAACAAACAAAGCATTCTCACGCAAAACCTGAAACACCATCCTGACCTGCTCCACATGTGAGTCCCAATCTTCAGAGAAAACCAGAATATCATCCAGATAAACAATCATAAATTTATCCAGATACTTCCGGAAAATATGATGCATAAAGGACTGAAACACTGAGGGAGCATTAGAGAGCCCCAAAGGCATCACCAAGTACTCAAAATGACCATCGGGCGTATTAAATGCAGTCTTCCATTCATCTCCTTGCTTAATGCGCACAAGGTTGTACGCACCACGAAGATCTATCTTGGTGAACCACTTGGCACCTTTAATCCGGGCAAACAAGTCCGACAACAGAGGCAAAGGATACTGAAATTTAACAGTGATTTTATTCAGAAGCCGATAGTCAATACAAGGTCTCAAAGATCCGTCCTTCTTGGCCACAAAAAAGAATCCCGCACCAAGAGGGGAAGAGGAAGGACGGATATGCCCCTTCTCCAGAGACTCCTTGATATACGAACGCATTGCGGCATGCTCAGGTACAGACAGATTAAATAATCTTCCCTTGGGAAATTTACTACCTGGAATCAAATCTATGGCGCAGTCACAGTCCCTATGAGGAGGCAGAGCACTGGATCTGGACTCGCTGAATACATCCTGATAATCAGACAAATACTCAGGAACTTCCGAAGGAGTAGAGGAAGCAATAGACACCGGCGGGGAATCAGCATGAATTCCCTGACAGCCCCAACTTGACACAGACATTGCCTTCCAATCCAAGACTGGATTGTGGGTCTGTAACCATGGCAGACCCAAAACGACCAAATCATGCATTTTATGCAGAACAAGAAAACGAATCACCTCCCGATGTTCAGGAGTCATGCACACGGTCACCTGCGTCCAAAACTGCGGTTTATTTTCCGCCAATGGCGTAGCATCAATACCTCAGTACTGTTATGACCCCAATGGCAGAGGGTCTCAGGAATAATTGCTAAGTCTGCAAACACAGAAAACCAGCTCATAGGGCAGTGGTAACTGGGCTGACCATATATCTAATCCTAGCACCACAAATACCAGCAGCCGGGGAACGTGCCTACGTTGATTCTAGACGTCTCGCGCCAGCCGGAGAAGTAACTAACCCTAGAAGGGAAAAGAAAGACCTTTCTTGCCTCCAGAGAATAGACCCCAAAAGTTGGAAACAAGCCCCCAACAAATAATAACGGTGAGGTAAGAGGAAAAGACAAACATAAGAATGAGCTAGGTATTTAGCAAAGAGAGGCCCACTAGCTAATAGCAGAATATAGAAAGATAACTTATATGGTCAGCAAAAACCCTATCAAAAATATCCACACTGGAAATTCAAGAACCCCCGAACCGTCTAACGGCCCGGGGGGAGAACACCAGCCCCCTAGAGCTTCCAGCAAGGTCAGGAATCACATTTAGTACAAGCTGGACAAAAATGAGAGCAAGCAAATAACCCAAAAAACAAAGAAGCAGGACTTAGCTTAATTTTGCACAAACCAGGACCAGCAGATAGGAGCAAACAGAATGTGTCTGATTACAACGATGCCAGGCACTGGACTAAGGATCCAGGAGGTTTATATAGCAACACCCCTGAACTAACGACCCAGCTGGGTGCAAACTGAGGGAAGAAAATCCCAGAGTCATATCACTAGTAACCACAAGAGGGAGCCAAAAAGTCTAATTCACAACAGATCGCGGCATGATGTCTAGCTTTTGAGGATCTTTTATTCTACTTCACTTTGTCAGGCAGGTCCTATTTAAGTGATTTCTTAATTGAGGATAGGTGTGACAGTATTCAACTTGGGTGTGGCTAAGGAATTCGAACTCTACTTCCTAAAGATGTGATAAACCACACCTAATTTATGTTTAAAGGGGGGAGTCATCAACTTTTTTTTTACAAAGGACCCTGTAGGTTTGGATTTCTTTTTCTCAATAATAAAGATCTTCGTTTAAAAACTGTATTCTGTGTTTACTTGTGTTATATTTGCCTAATATTTAAATTTGTTTGGTGATCTGAAATATTTAAGTGTGACAACGATGCAAAAGTATAGGAAATCAGGAAGGGGCAAACACTTTTTCAAACAACTGTATATAAAGATATAGATGATAGAAAGATATTGTATATATAATATAGCTAAATATATAGATGTAATGCAGACATATCATTTCATACCCCACTACATATTCTATACCTGCACCCTTTAGCGCCTTTCATGTGGAGTTTACTCTACAGCTTTTTATGCTTGTTTGACCTAATAAACAAATAACAGACATGGGGTACCCCCTATTTTATGAAACCAGCAAAGGTAGACAGCTGTGGACTGATGTTATCAGGCTGAGAAGAGCTATAGCTATTGCCTGGGGTCTTCTGACTATCCTATTGCAGTAAGTCTATACTTTACTTTTACTTTACTACTCCTCACCAATCTCCAAATATCACTGTACATTGATTATACCTGCATTACATAATCTGTATATGCCTGAACCATATGCAATGACTAATGTACAACATAGTATAAATGACTCTATATTAGGTTGGCATGCTGTTTTAACCCTTGTATTGAATGATGTAAATATTTTAATATATTTTTATATATAGTGCATGTGCTGCGTCTGTATTGTTATACATTTTTGTTACCTCTCTGATTTTTTGTAATGAATATATTTTGCAGTGATAATTTAGATTCTGGACTTTTTGGTCAGTTTGTTCTCTCCTTTTACCCAGCATTTTTACTGACTGTCTGGTTTTTGCCAACACTATAGTTTATAGTATGACATAATTACTTTACATCAGTTTACATTATTTCCCATACTGTTCACTAGCTATCTGGGTCATACCCCTATGTATTCCCTTGTTTTACATTTTATCACTTACCCCTAATAGTCTATGGCGCTGTTCACATGTCCTCAAGTTTTTCAAGTACCATGAATCCATGCAAAACTCACAGATATGTCCATTTTTTTTCTGGCAGCACAGATGAGGAGTGCCAATACAAATCTTCCGGTCCATGAAAAACATGGACAGCACATGGATGGCATCCGTGAGCTGTCAATTTTTAACATTGTAAAGGATGGAAGAATCTTGGTAATTTATTTATCCGTGAAAAATACTGATGACACACTGACAAAACACAAATTGGACACGGATCTAAAACACTGAAAACACTTGTATCAATTTTTTGCGTATGTGAAAAATACTGATGTCTGAATGAGAACTAAAGCCCCCGTCTCACATAGCGAGATCGCTAGCGAGATCGCTGCTGAGTCACAAGTTTTGTGACGCAACAGCGACCTCAGTAGCGATCTCGCTATGTGTGACACGTACCAGCGATCAGGCCCCTGCTGTGAGATCGCTGGTCGTGTCGGAATGGCCTGGACCTTTTTTTGGTCGCTGAGGTCCCGCTGACATCGCTGAATCGGTGTGTGTGACACGGATTCAGCGATGTCTTCACTGGTAACCAGGGTAAACATCGGGTTACTAAGCGCAGGGCCGCGCTTAGTAACCCGATGTTTACCCTGGTTACCAGCGTAAATGTAAAAAAAAAACAAACAGTACATACTCACCATCTGATGTCCGTCAGGTCCCTTGCCGTCTGCTTCCTGCTCTGACTGAGATCCGGCCGTACAGCGAGAGCGCAGCACAGCAGTGACGTCACCGCTGCGCTCTGCTCTCGCTGTACGGCTGCTCAGTCAGAGCAGGAAGCAGACGGCAAGGGACCTGACGGACATCAGATGGCAAGTATGTACTGTTTGGTTTTTTTTACATTTACGCTGGTAACCAGGGTAAACATCGGGTTACTAAGCGCGGCCCTGCGCTTAGTAACCCGTTGTTTACCCTGGTTACCCGGGTGCTGCAGGGGGACTTCGGCATCGTTGAAGACAGTTTCAACGATGCCGAAGTCGTTCCCCTGATCGTTGGTCGCTGGAGAGCGGTCTGTGTGACAGCTCCCCAGCGACCACACAGCGACTTACCAACGATCACGGCCAGGTCGTATCGCTGGTTGTGATCGTTGGTAAATCGCTATGTGAGACGGGGCCTTTAGGCAAGCAATGACTAATAGATCCTATTGTCTTATAATTGGATGCTTTTAGGTTTGCTAGGGCTCCTTAAGACATTAGTTTTTCTTGTTTGAGTGCTATACAGGTTTTTCATGGATAGCACTCATACTTAAGATTATCTATGGGGCTGTTCATGTGACCAATTATTTTCCTCAGACCAAGTGGTCTGCTTAAAAACAAAGAGACATGTCCAATTTAGATCTGAGGATTGGCTCGAAATCAGCAATTCCAATCTACGGGTCCGTGAAAATATCGGACTGCACTCAGACTACATGTGTTATTTAGTTATTTATTTTACTTACTTATATGGTGCCATTAATTTCCTCAGTGTATTACAGACATATTTAAAATTGTCCTCATTGTGGCTCACAATCTACATTTCCCAAGAGTATGTCTTTAGAGTGTGGGAAGAAACCCACCCAAACACGTGAGAACATACAAACTCCATGCAGGTTCCCTCATCAAAGCAATAGGCAAAAAGCCTTCTGGTATGAGCTTTGTACCAATTATGATGCACAGACTTTCATCTTACTCATATCCATATATTTATGTCTTTTGACTTAAAAGTTTACTATGTGCACATTATACATGCATGCTTTTTACTTATATTTGGCTGCTTTGTCCATATAAATTGATTTATTTTCATGTAACATGAGTCACTTTATTTCATACCACTATGTTCTATTGGGATATATATCATCAAGGCTACTTTTTTATTACCATTATTTATATTATTATATTGGATCAATAATAGTTTTATTAATATTTATCTAATACTCCTGGCACCAGTCATTTTAGCACCCTATTCTTACATCTGGACATTTATTCGGCAACATACCATTCTTTCAGTATTTTAGATTTACCGTTGTGCTCAAAAGTTTACATACCCCGGCAAAATTTTTGCTTTCTTGGCCTTTTTACCGAGAATATGATAACACCAAAAAACTTTTCTCCACTCATGGTTAGTGGTTGGGTGAAGCCATTTATTGTCAATTACTGTGTTTTCTCTTTTTAAATCATAATGACAACCCAAAACATCCAAATGACCCTGATCAAAAGTTCAGGGTGGAGAAAAAGTTTTGGTGTTATCATTCATATTCTCTGAAAAAAGGCCAAGAAAGCAAAAATTCTGCCGGGGTATGTAAACTTTTAAGCACAACTGTATATGCACATTTATGGTAAACCCCGACTTCATGTATTTTAATCATTTTTTGTGTAATACCTTCCCTTTAAACTATTTGGATTGAATTGTAATGTAATAAATATATTTAATATACAAGGCTGTATGTCATATTTATAGGCTTTATAAACTCATTGAAGATTTTTTGACCCTAGGACCCCAGTGCTGAAGAGCAGTAGTGCTAACCATGAGCCAGTGTGCTGCTCATGCTCTGATTGTGGTGTGGTTCAAATTTCATGGACTGTTAGAAAGGAGTGGAGAATTTTTTTCTCTCCATGTATGAGAGAAACTGATGACACTTGGACCACATCGTAATCAAACTCTGACCAAAGTAATGGGTCCATTTTTCTTCTATGTAGAAAATTGGATGTTTGATGAGCCCATTTGATGGCAAGAATAGCGGTAAATAGGTTTCTTGGCAAGAGTGATGGAAGCCTAGAGCCCACACCAAGAATGTTTTAATGGACACTGCTTTTAATGGGGAAGTACTGGGTAATGTTATGTGAGCTTGTAAAGTGTAGTGCATAGAACTAGGGTTGAGCGAAACGGGTCGATCATTTTCAAAAGTCGCCGACTTTTGGCTAAGTCGGCGTCTCATGAAACCCGATCCGACCCCTGTGCTTGTCGGCCATGCGGTACGCGACTTTCGCGCCAAAGTCGCGTTTCAATGACGCGAAAAGCGCCATTTCTCAGCCAATGAAGGTGAACGCAGAGTGTGGGCAGCGTGATGACATAGATCCTGGTCCCCACCATCTTAGAGAAGGGCATTGCAGTGATTGGCTTGCTGTCTGCGGCGTCACAGGGGCTATAAAGGGGCGTTCCCGCCGACCGCCATCTTACTGCTGCTGATCTGAGCTTAGGGACAGGTTGCTGCCGCTTCGTCAGAAGCAGGGAGAGCGTTAGGCAGGGTCCACTAACCACCAAACCGCTTGTGCTGCAGCGATTTCCACTGTCCAACACCACCTTCGGTGTGCAGGGACTGTGGAAGCTATTTTTTTTTTTTTTTCCCCTCAGCGCTGTAGCTCATTGGGCTGCCCTAGAAGGCTCCGTGATAGCTGTATTGCTGTGTGTACGCCACTGTGGAAACCAACTGCTTTTTTCAAAGCACATATCCTCTTGTTCCTTCCTTTCTGCACAGCTATCTTTTTTGTTTGTCCACACTTTTTATTTAATTTGTGCATCAGTCCACTCCTATTGCTGCCTGCCATACCTGGCTTACATTACTGCAGGGAGATAGTAATTGTAGGACAGTCCCTGCTTTTTTTTGTTTTTTTTGTGGGAGATTAAGATTGGCATTTCTGCTACAGTGCCATCCCTGTGTGTGCCATCTCTCACTGAGTGGGCCATAGAAAGCCTATTTATTTTTTCTGTGATTTGTGTTCTAAATTCTACCTCAACACAAAAACACTACATCAATCAGTGGGAGAAAAATATTGGCCTCAGTCAGGGCTTGTGTGCCACTGCTGTGTGTGCTATCTCTCATTCAGTGGGCTATAGCAAGCCTATTTTTTTTTTTTTTTTTTTTAATATTATTTGGTTTCTAAAGTCTCCCTGAAAAAAAAAAAAAATACCTAAAAAAACAGTGGGAGAGTAATATTGCCCTTTCAGCTTGTGTGCCAGTCTTGACTCCTGGGTGTGCCACCTCTCTCCCTCTCATTCAGTGGGCCATAGAAAGCCTATTTATTTTTTTTTTAAAATATTATTGGGTTTCTAAAGTCTCCCTTAAAAAACAAAAAATACATAAAAAAACAGTGGGAGAGTAATATTGCCCTTTCAGCTTGTGTGCCAGTCTTGACTCCTGGGTGTGCCACCTCTCTCTCATTCAGTGGGCCATAGAAAGCATTTTTTTTTTTTTTTCCTTGATTTGTGTTCTAAAATCTACCTCAACACAAAAACACTACATCAATCAGTGGGAGAAAAATATTGGCCTCAGTCAGGGCTTGTGTGCCACTGCTGTGTGTGCTATCTCTCATTCAGTGGGCTATAGAAAGCCTATTTATTTATTTATTTTTTTTCTTATTATTTGGTTTCTAAAGTCTCCCTGAAAAAAAAAAAAAAAACATAAAAAAACAGTGGGAGAGTAATATTGCCCTTTCAGCTTGTGTGCCAGTCTTGACTCCTGGGTGTGCCACCTCTCTCCCTCTCATTCAGTGGGCCATAGAAAGCCTATTTATTTTTTTTTAAAAATATTATTGGGTTTCTAAAGTCTCCCTTAAAAAACCAAAAATACATAAAAAAACAGTGGGAGAGTAATATTGCCCTTTCAGCTTGTGTGCCAGTCTTGACTCCTGGGTGTGCCACCTCTCTCTCTCATTCAGTGGGCCATAGAAAGGCTATTTTTTTTTTTGGTTTTTTTAATATTATTTGGTTTCTAAAGTCTCCCTGAAAAAAAAAAAAAAACATAAAAAAACAGTGGGAGAGTAATATTGCCCTTTCAGCTTGTGTGCCAGTCTTGACTCCTGGGTGTGCCACCTCTCTCCCTCTCATTCAGTGGGCCATAGAAAGCCTATTTATTTATTTTTTTTAAATATTATTGGGTTTCTAAAGTCTCCCTTAAAAAACAAAAAATACATAAAAAAACAGTGGGAGAGTAATATTGCCCTTTCAGCTTGTGTGCCAGGCTTGACTCCTGGGTGTGCCACCTCTCTCCCTCTCATTCAGTGGGCCATAGAAAGCCTATTTATTTTTTTTTTTAAATATTATTGGGTTTCTAAAATCTCCCTTAAAAAACAAAAAATACATAAAAAAACAGTGGGAGAGTAATATTGCCCTTTCAGCTTGTGTGCCAGTCTTGACTCCTGGGTGTGCCACCTCTCTCTCATTCAGTGGGCCATAGAAAGCATTTTTTTTTTTTTCCTTGATTTGTGTTCTAAAATCTACCTCAACACAAAAACACTACATCAATCAGTGGGAGAAAAATATTGGCCTCAGTCAGGGCTTGTGTGCCACTGCTGTGTGTGCTATCTCTCATTCAGTGGGCTATAGAAAGCCTATTTTTTTTTTTTTTTTTTTAATATTATTTGGTTTCTAAAGTCTCCCTGAAAAAAAAAAAATACCTAAAAAAAAAAAACAGTGGGAGAGTAATATTGCCCTTTCAGCTTGTGTGCCAGTCTTGACTCCTGGGTGTGCCACCTCTCTCCCTCTCATTCAGTGGGCCATAGAAAGCCTATTTATTTATTTTTTTAAATATTATTGGGTTTCTAAAGTCTCCCTTAAAAAACAAAAAATACATAAAAAAACAGTGGGAGAGTAATATTGCCCTTTCAGCTTGTGTGCCAGGCTTGACTCCTGGGTGTGCCACCTCTCTCCCTCTCATTCAGTGGGCCATAGAAAGCCTATTTATTTTTTTTTTTAAATATTATTGGGTTTCTAAAGTCTCCCTTAAAAAACAAAAAATACATAAAAAAACAGTGGGAGAGTAATATTGCCCTTTCAGCTTGTGTGCCAGTCTTGACTCCTGGGTGTGCCACCTCTCTCTCATTCAGTGGGCCATAGAAAGCATTTTTTTTTTTTTTCCTTGATTTGTGTTCTAAAATCTACCTCAACACAAAAACACTACATCAATCAGTGGGAGAAAAATATTGGCCTCAGTCAGGGCTTGTGTGCCACTGCTGTGTGTGCTATCTCTCATTCAGTGGGCTATAGAAAGCCTATTTATTTATTTATTTTTTTTCTTATTATTTGGTTTCTAAAGTCTCCCTGAAAAAAAAAAAAAAAACATAAAAAAACAGTGGGAGAGTAATATTGCCCTTTCAGCTTGTGTGCCAGTCTTGACTCCTGGGTGTGCCACCTCTCTCTCTCATTCAGTGGGCCATAGAAAGGCTATTTTTTTTTTTGGTTTTTTTAATATTATTTGGTTTCTAAAGTCTCCCTGAAAAAAAAAAAAAACATAAAAAAACAGTGGGAGAGTAATATTGCCCTTTCAGCTTGTGTGCCAGTCTTGACTCCTGGGTGTGCCACCTCTCTCCCTCTCATTCAGTGGGCCATAGAAAGCCTATTTATTTATTTTTTTAAATATTATTGGGTTTCTAAAGTCTCCCTTAAAAAACAAAAAATACATAAAAAAACAGTGGGAGAGTAATCTTGCCCTTTCAGCTTGTGTGCCAGGCTTGACTCCTGGGTGTGCCACCTCTCTCCCTCTCATTCAGTGGGCCATAGAAAGCCTATTTATTTTTTTTTTTAAATATTATTGGGTTTCTAAAGTCTCCCTTAAAAAACAAAAAATACATAAAAAAACAGTGGGAGAGTAATATTGCCCTTTCAGCTTGTGTGCCAGTCTTGACTCCTGGGTGTGCCACCTCTCTCTCATTCAGTGGGCCATAGAAAGCATTTTTTTTTCCTTGATTTGTGTTCTAAAATCTACCTCAACACAAAAACACTACATCAATCAGTGGGAGAAAAATATTGGCCTCAGTCAGGGCTTGTGTGCCACTGCTGTGTGTGCTATCTCTCATTCAGTGGGCTATAGAAAGCCTATTTTTTTTTTTTTTTTTTTTTTAATATTATTTGGTTTCTAAAGTCTCCCTGAAAAAAAAAAAAATACCTAAAAAAAAAAACAGTGGGAGAGTAATATTGCCCTTTCAGCTTGTGTGCCAGTCTTGACTCCTGGGTGTGCCACCTCTCTCCCTCTCATTCAGTGGGCCATAGAAAGCCTATTTATTTATTTTTTTAAATATTATTGGGTTTCTAAAGTCTCCCTTAAAAAACAAAAAATACATAAAAAAACAGTGGGAGAGTAATATTGCCCTTTCAGCTTGTGTGCCAGGCTTGACTCCTGGGTGTGCCACCTCTCTCCCTCTCATTCAGTGGGCCATAGAAAGCCTATTTATTTATTTTTTTAAATATTATTGGGTTTCTAAAGTCTCCCTTAAAAAACAAAAAATACATAAAAAAACAGTGGGAGAGTAATATTGCCCTTTCAGCTTGTGTGCCAGTCTTGACTCCTGGGTGTGCCACCTCTCTCTCATTCAGTGGGCCATAGAAAGCATTTTTTTTTTTTCCTTGATTTGTGTTCTAAAATCTACCTCAACACAAAAACACTACATCAATCAGTGGGAGAAAAATATTGGCCTCAGTCAGGGCTTGTGTGCCACTGCTGTGTGTGCTATCTCTCATTCAGTGGGCTATAGAAAGCCTATTTTTTTTTTTTTTTTTTTTTTTTTAATATTATTTGGTTTCTAAAGTCTCCCTGAAAAAAAAAAAAATGCCTAAAAAAAAAAAACAGTGGGAGAGTAATATTGCCCTTTCAGCTTGTGTGCCAGTCTTGACTCCTGGGTGTGCCACCTCTCTCCCTCTCATTCAGTGGGCCATAGAAAGCCTATTTATTTTTTTTTTAAAATATTATTGGGTTTCTAAAGTCTCCCTTAAAAAACAAAAAATACATAAAAAAACAGTGGGAGAGTAATATTGCCCTTTCAGCTTGTGTGCCAGTCTTGACTCCTGGGTGTGCCACCTCTCTCTCATTCAGTGGGCCATAGAAAGCATTTTTTTTTTTTTTCCTTGATTTGTGTTCTAAAATCTACCTCAACACAAAAACACTACATCAATCAGTGGGAGAAAAATATTGGCCTCAGTCAGGGCTTGTGTGCCACTGCTGTGTGTGCTATCTCTCATTCAGTGGGCTATAGAAAGCCTATTTATTTATTTATTTTTTTTCTTATTATTTGGTTTCTAAAGTCTCCCTGAAAAAAAAAAAAAAACATAAAAAAACAGTGGGAGAGTAATATTGCCCTTTCAGCTTGTGTGCCAGTCTTGACTCCTGGGTGTGCCACCTCTCTCTCTCATTCAGTGGGCCATAGAAAGGCTATTTTTTTTTTTGGTTTTTTTAATATTATTTGGTTTCTAAAGTCTCCCTGAAAAAAAAAAAAAACATAAAAAAACAGTGGGAGAGTAATATTGCCCTTTCAGCTTGTGTGCCAGTCTTGACTCCTGGGTGTGCCACCTCTCTCCCTCTCATTCAGTGGGCCATAGAAAGCCTATTTATTTATTTTTTTAAATATTATTGGGTTTCTAAAGTCTCCCTTAAAAAACAAAAAATACATAAAAAAACAGTGGGAGAGTAATCTTGCCCTTTCAGCTTGTGTGCCAGGCTTGACTCCTGGGTGTGCCACCTCTCTCCCTCTCATTCAGTGGGCCATAGAAAGCCTATTTATTTTTTTTTTTAAATATTATTGGGTTTCTAAAGTCTCCCTTAAAAAACAAAAAATACATAAAAAAACAGTGGGAGAGTAATATTGCCCTTTCAGCTTGTGTGCCAGTCTTGACTCCTGGGTGTGCCACCTCTCTCTCATTCAGTGGGCCATAGAAAGCATTTTTTTTTCCTTGATTTGTGTTCTAAAATCTACCTCAACACAAAAACACTACATCAATCAGTGGGAGAAAAATATTGGCCTCAGTCAGGGCTTGTGTGCCACTGCTGTGTGTGCTATCTCTCATTCAGTGGGCTATAGAAAGCCTATTTTTTTTTTTTTTTTTTTTTTTTTAATATTATTTGGTTTCTAAAGTCTCCCTGAAAAAAAAAAAATACCTAAAAAAAAAAAACAGTGGGAGAGTAATATTGCCCTTTCAGCTTGTGTGCCAGTCTTGACTCCTGGGTGTGCCACCTCTCTCCCTCTCATTCAGTGGGCCATAGAAAGCCTATTTATTTATTTTTTTAAATATTATTGGGTTTCTAAAGTCTCCCTTAAAAAACAAAAAATACATAAAAAAACAGTGGGAGAGTAATATTGCCCTTTCAGCTTGTGTGCCAGGCTTGACTCCTGGGTGTGCCACCTCTCTCCCTCTCATTCAGTGGGCCATAGAAAGCCTATTTATTTTTTTTTTTAAATATTATTGGGTTTCTAAAGTCTCCCTTAAAAAACAAAAAATACATAAAAAAACAGTGGGAGAGTAATATTGCCCTTTCAGCTTGTGTGCCAGTCTTGACTCCTGGGTGTGCCACCTCTCTCTCATTCAGTGGGCCATAGAAAGCATTTTTTTTTTTTTCCTTGATTTGTGTTCTAAAATCTACCTCAACACAAAAACACTACATCAATCAGTGGGAGAAAAATATTGGCCTCAGTCAGGGCTTGTGTGCCACTGCTGTGTGTGCTATCTCTCATTCAGTGGGCTATAGAAAGCCTATTTTTTTTTTTTTTTTTTTTTTAATATTATTTGGTTTCTAAAGTCTCCCTGAAAAAAAAAAAAATACCTAAAAAAAAAAAACAGTGGGAGAGTAATATTGCCCTTTCAGCTTGTGTGCCAGTCTTGACTCCTGGGTGTGCCACCTCTCTCCCTCTCATTCAGTGGGCCATAGAAAGCCTATTTATTTATTTTTTTAAATATTATTGGGTTTCTAAAGTCTCCCTTAAAAAACAAAAAATACATAAAAAAACAGTGGGAGAGTAATATTGCCCTTTCAGCTTGTGTGCCAGGCTTGACTCCTGGGTGTGCCACCTCTCTCCCTCTCATTCAGTGGGCCATAGAAAGCCTATTTATTTATTTTTTTTAAATATTATTGGGTTTCTAAAGTCTCCCTTAAAAAACAAAAAATACATAAAAAAACAGTGGGAGAGTAATATTGCCCTTTCAGCTTGTGTGCCAGTCTTGACTCCTGGGTGTGCCACCTCTCTCTCATTCAGTGGGCCATAGAAAGCATTTTTTTTTTTTTTCCTTGATTTGTGTTCTAAAATCTACCTCAACACAAAAACACTACATCAATCAGTGGGAGAAAAATATTGGCCTCAGTCAGGGCTTGTGTGCCACTGCTGTGTGTGCTATCTCTCATTCAGTGGGCTATAGAAAGCCTATTTATTTATTTTTTTTCTTATTATTTGGTTTCTAAAGTCTCCCTGAAAAAAAAAAAAAAAACATAAAAAAACAGTGGGAGAGTAATATTGCCCTTTCAGCTTGTGTGCCAGTCTTGACTCCTGGGTGTGCCACCTCTCTCTCTCATTCAGTGGGCTATAGAAAGCCTATTTTTTTTTTTTTTTTTTTTAATATTATTTGGTTTCTAAAGTCTCCCTGAAATAAAAAAAAAACTTAAAAAAACAGTGGGAGAGTAATATTGCCCTTTCAGCTTGTGCGCCAGTCTTGACTCCTGGGTGTGCCACCTCTCTCTCTCTAATTGTGGGCCATAGAAAGCCTTTTTTTTTTTTTTTTTTTTTTTTTAATATTATTTGGTTTCTAAAGTCTCCCTGAGAAAAAAAAAAAAATAAATTAGGTGGGAGATTAATATTGACATTAGTGCTTGAGTGACAGTCCTGCGTGTGTGTCATCTCTGTGATTTTGTGCCACAGAAAACAGAGTGTGTAACATTGTGCCTGATTTTCCTTGTGGTCTCACCAACCTGTTAAGGGATATTGAAATCATACTGAAGTTATAGCTCACCGTGTAAGTTGTTTGACAGCAACAAATAAAGTTACTTTGGTTAAGATTTTAAAACAATGAGGAAGTCTGGTGCAAGAGGTCGTCGTGGGCGTTCATTGTCAGCTGGTAATGATGGTAGTGGTAGTGGAGCATCAGGTGGTCGTGGGGATAAAAATATTCCACCTAAGTCTGGAGCTGTGGAGCCAGTTTCGTCGTCAGGCTACACAAGGCCTCGAACGCTCTCTTTTCTGGGAGTAGGAAAACCGCTTTTAAAGGCGGAGCAGCAACAGCAAGTTTTGGCTTACATTGCAGACTCAGCCTCTAGCTCTTTTGCCTCCTCTTCCGAAACTGGTAAATGTAAAAGCAGCGCGTCGCTTGTGGATGTTCACGGTCAGGGACAAGTCGCTTCCTTGTCCTCCTCAGCAAAAACTACAACAAGAGAGAAGGATGCAGCAGGCGACACAACGGGTCACTCCATGGAGCTCTTTACACATACCGTCCCTGGCTTAGAAAGTGAAACATTTAACAGGCCATGCCCATTACAAGTATATTCTGACATGGAGTGCACTGATGCACAGCCACAGCCAGAGTACTATGCTGCTCCTTTGACTCAGACCACCACATTGCCCTCTCAGGGTACAGATCCACAATCAGACCCTGATGAGACTATGTTGCCCCGCCACGAACGCTATACCACCGACCGACACAGTGACACAGACGAAGTTGCACACGAGCTCGAAGAGGAGGTAATAGATGACCCAGTTATTGACCCCGATTGGCAGCCATTGGGGGAACAGGGTGCAGGCGGCAGTAGTTCAGAAGCGGAGGTGGAGGAGGGGCCGCAGCAGGCATCAACATCGCAACAGGTTCCATCTGCCGGGCCCGTATCTGGCCCAAAACGCGTGTCAAAGCCAAAACCTGTTGGAGCACAGCGTTGCCATCCGGTTAAAGCTCAGTCTGCAATCCCTGAAAAGGGATCCGAGTCTAGGAAGAGTGCAGTCTGGCATTTTTTTAAACAACATCCAACTGATCAGCGCAAAGTCATCTGTCAAAAATGTTCAACTAGCTTAAGCAGAGGTCAGAATCTGAAAAGTCTAAATACTAGTTGCATGCATAGACACTTAACCACCATGCATTTTCAAGCCTGGACTAACTACCAAACGTCCCTCAAGGTTGTAGCACCCTCGGCCAATGAAGCTAGTCAGCAACGCAACATCCCTTCCGTCACTGTAAGGCCACCATTTTCCGCACCACCGGCAGTATCTGTGCAGGTTTCTTTGCCAGCCAAAAGCAGTCAGGGTCAGGGAATCACCAGTTTTGTAGGAGGAAATATTGCATCTAGGGCACCGGCGGAAACAATACCGTCTCCAACCGTCTCTCAGTCTGCCATGTACACCGGCACACCCGAAAGTTCCACGATCTCCAGCTCTCCAGTCCAGCTCACCCTACATGAGACTCTGGTTAGAAAAAGGAAGTACTTATCCTCGCATCCGCGTACACAGTGTTTTAACGCCCACATAGCTAGACTAATCTCGTTAGAGATGATGCCCTACCGGTTAGTTGAAAGCGAAGCTTTCAAAGCCCTGATGGAGTACGCTGAACCACGATACGAGCTACCCAGTCGACACTTTTTTTCCAGAAAAGCCATCTCAGCCCTGCACCAGCATGTTAAACAGCGCATCGTCCATGCACTCAGGCAATCTGTGAGTACAAAGGTGCACCTGACTACAGATGCATGGACCAGTAGGCATGGCCAGGGACGTTATGTGTCCATCACGGCACACTGGGTGAATGTGGTGGATGCAGGGTCCACAGGCGACATCAATTTAGGGACAGTTGTGCCTAGCCCACGGTCTAGGAAACAGTTGGCTGTAGGCGTTCGCACCCCCTCCTCCTCCTCCTCCTCCTGCAGAAGCTACAGCTCTTCCACAGAACGCAGTCTGCCAACCACTCCATCGGCAGATGACACTGTTGCACACCAGTTGTCCCATTATGGGCCAGCTACTGCCAAGCGTCAGCAGGCTGTATTGGCTATGAAGTGCTTGGGCGACAACAGACACACCGCGGAAGTTCTGTCCGAGTTCTTGCAACAAGAAACGCAGTCGTGGCTGGGCACAGTAGATCTTGAGGCAGGCAAGGTAGTGAGTGATAACGGAAGGAATTTCATGGCTGCCATCTCCCTTTCCCAACTGAAACACATTCCTTGCCTGGCTCACACCTTAAACCTGGTGGTGCAGTGCTTATTGAAAACTTATCCTGGGTTCTCCGACCTGCTCCTCAAAGTGCGTGCACTTTGCTCACATATCCGACGTTCGCCTGTACACGCCAGCCGTATGCAGACCTATCAGCGGTCTTTGAACCTTCCCCAGCATCGCCTAATCATAGACGTTGCAACAAGGTGGAACTCAACACTGCACATGCTTCAGAGACTGTGCGAACAGAGGCGTGCTGTTATTTATTTGTGGGAGGATACACGGGCAGGCAGTAGGATGGCAGACATGGAGTTGTCAGGTGTGCAGTGGTCTAAGATACAAGACATGTGTCAAGTCCTTCAGTGTTTTGAGGAATGCACACGGCTGGTTAGTGCAGACAACGCCGTAATAAGCATGAGCATCCCCCTAATGCGTCTGCTGATGCAAAGTTTGACGCACATAAAGGAGCAGGCGTCTGCACCAGAGGAAGAGGAAAGCCTTGATGACAGTCAGCCATTGTCTGGTCAGGGCAGTGTACAGGACGAGGTAGCGGGCGAAGAGGAGGTGGAGGACGAGGAGGATGATGGGGATGAGTATATTTTTAATGCCGAACCTTTCCCGGGGGCACAGGAAATTGGTTGCGTGTCACGGCCGGGTTCTGGTTTTTTGAGGGACACAAGTGACGTAGATTTGCCTGCAACTGCCCCTCAACCAATCACAACCGGAGATTTGACAACTGGAACTTTGGCCCACATGGCGGATTATGCCTTACGTATCCTAAAAAGGGACACACGCATTACGAAAATGATGAACGATGACGATTACTGGTTGGCCTGCCTCCTTGATCCACGCTATAAAGGCAAATTGCAAAATATTATGCCACATGAGAACTTGGAACTAATATTAGCAACCAAACAATCAACTCTTGTTGACCGTTTGCTTCAGGCATTCCCAGCACACAGCGCACGTGATCGTTCTCACACGAGCTCCAGGGGGCAGCAGACTAGGAGTGTTAGGGGTGCACACATCAGAAGTGGCGTTGGACAGAGGGGTTTTCTGACCAGGTTGTGGAGTGATTTTGCTATGACCGCAGACAGGACAGGTACTGCTGCATCAATTGAAAGTGACAGGAGACAACATTTGTCCAGTATGGTTACTAACTATTTTTCATCCCTTATCGATGTTCTCCCTCAACCGTCATTCCCATTTGATTACTGGGCCTCCAAATTAGACACCTGGCCAGAATTGGCAGAATATGCATTGCAGGAGCTTGCTTGCCCGGCAGCAAGTGTCCTATCAGAAAGAGTATTCAGTGCTGCAGGTTCAATATTAACCGAAAAAAGGACTCGTCTGGCTACCCAAAATGTTGACGATCTAACATTCATTAAAATGAACCACAACTGGATTTCGAAATCTTTTGCCCCACCTTGCCCGGCCGACACCTAGCTTTCCTATGAAAGGCTCTTGCCTGTGAATTACTTTTCTAATGTCTAATTTGCTGCAGCTGATTGTACAGCATACGACATGTTTACACCTCCCTAAATGGCCAAACTCCCCACACGGGGCCGTGGTATCGCGACTTGGCGCAAGCACCCGTGAGACTGCTGTTTGTCTGAAGAGGTGGGTGTGCTCGCTTTTGGTTGACGGCATTGCTACTGGGTCCCTCATAGTACAATGTAGTGTCTCTGGCGGTGGTGGTGCGCACCCAACGTCAGACACACCGTTGTAACATGAGGGGCCCTGGGGCGGTCCCACCGGCCTCTAGAGAGTTCCCCCCTACCCCAGCTCAAAATGTGCTCTACCACATGCAAAATTATGTCGCACAGCTCCACCAATCTTTAGTCTATTCGCTGACATCATTCAATGTCTGGCACTGACAATACAAATTTGTAGACATCTACGATGCAACTTAAAGTAGTCTGTGTCTGTGTCCTATATTGGCACCATTAAATAGTTACTGCCAAATTACTATGTCAGAAACTCAGCAGATGAGCCCACCCCTGTACCTAAGTATGCCACCTTTTTTTTTGTTTTGGTTGTTTTGCGAGACATTAACATCTATTTATATTTTGGGAGTACTGGGACAGACACTCCTTGCACTACTCCTCCACTCACCACCAAGCTGCCCGTGTATCCATGTAACCGCTGTAAAACTGCCATGAGCCTATTGTTTGTTATTTTAGGCCTTTGAAGCCTGTCTGCGGTCCCTCCTTCCACTAGTCCTCCACTGACCAGACCACTGCTGCCCGTGTACCCCTGGAACCAATTATAAAGTGCCTACAGCCAGCCCATTTTTTTATGTTAGGCCTTTGAAGCCTGTCTGCGGTCCCTCCTTCCACTAGTCCTCCACTGACCAGACCACTGCTGCCCGTGTACCCCTGGAACCAATTATAAAGTGCCTACAGCCAGCCCATTTTCTTATGTTAGGCCTTTGAAGCCTGTCTGCGGTCCCTACTTTAAATACTCCTCCACTGACCACCAAGCTGCCTGCCCGTGTATCCATGTAACCGCTGTAAAACTGCCATGAGCCTATTGTTTGTTATTTTAGGCCTTTGAAGCCTGTCTGCGGTCCCTCCTTCCACTAGTCCTCCACTGGCCAGACCACTGCTGCCCGTGTACCCCTGGAACCAATTATAAAGTGCCTACAGCCAGCCCATTTTTTTATGTTAGGCCTTTGAAGCCTGTCTGCGGTCCCTCCTTCCACTAGTCCTCCACTGGCCAGACCACTGCTGCCCGTGTACCCCTGGAACCAATTATAAAGTGCCTACAGCCAGCCCATTTTTTTATGTTAGGCCTTTGAAGCCTGTCTGCGGTCCCTCCTTCCACTAGTCCTCCACTGGCCAGACCACTGCTGCCCGTGTACCCCTGGAACCAATTATAAAGTGCCTACAGCCAGCCCATTTTTTTATGTTAGGCCTTTGAAGCCTGTCTGCGGTCCCTCCTTCCACTAGTCCTCCACTGGCCAGACCACTGCTGCCCGTGTACCCCTGGAACCAATTATAAAGTGCCTACAGCCAGCCCATTTTTTTATGTTAGGCCTTTGAAGCCTGTCTGCGGTCCCTCCTTCCACTAGTCCTCCACTGACCAGACCACTGCTGCCCGTGTACCCCTGGAACCAATTATAAAGTGCCTACAGCCAGCCCATTTTTTTATGTTAGGCCTTTGAAGCCTGTCTGCGGTCCCTCCTTCCACTAGTCCTCCACTGACCAGACCACTGCTGCCCGTGTACCCCTGGAACCAATTATAAAGTGCCTACAGCCAGCCCATTTTCTTATGTTAGGCCTTTGAAGCCTGTCTGCGGTCCCTCCTTCCACTAGTCCTCCACTGACCAGACCACTGCTGCCCGTGTACCCCTGGAACCAATTATAAAGTGCCTACAGCCAGCCCATTTTCTTATGTTAGGCCTTTGAAGCCTGTCTGCGGTCCCTACTTTAAATACTCCTCCACTGACCACCAAGCTGCCTGCCCGTGTATCCATGTAACCGCTGTAAAACTGCCATGAGCCTATTGTTTGTTATTTTAGGCCTTTGAAGCCTGTCTGCGGTCCCTCCTTCCACTAGTCCTCCACTGGCCAGACCACTGCTGCCCGTGTACCCCTGGAACCAATTATAAAGTGCCTACAGCCAGCCCATTTTTTTATGTTAGGCCTTTGAAGCCTGTCTGCGGTCCCTCCTTCCACTAGTCCTCCACTGGCCAGACCACTGCTGCCCGTGTACCCCTGGAACCAATTATAAAGTGCCTACAGCCAGCCCATTTTTTTATGTTAGGCCTTTGAAGCCTGTCTGCGGTCCCTCCTTCCACTAGTCCTCCACTGGCCAGACCACTGCTGCCCGTGTACCCCTGGAACCAATTATAAAGTGCCTACAGCCAGCCCATTTTTTTATGTTAGGCCTTTGAAGCCTGTCTGCGGTCCCTCCTTCCACTAGTCCTCCACTGGCCAGACCACTGCTGCCCGTGTACCCCTGGAACCAATTATAAAGTGCCTACAGCCAGCCCATTTTTTTATGTTAGGCCTTTGAAGCCTGTCTGCGGTCCTTCCTTCCACTAGTCCTCCACTGACCAGACCACTGCTGCCCGTGTACCCCTGGAACCAATTATAAAGTGCCTACAGCCAGCCCATTTTTTTATGTTAGGCCTTTGAAGCCTGTCTGCGGTCCCTCCTTCCACTAGTCCTCCACTGACCAGACCACTGCTGCCCGTGTACCCCTGGAACCAATTATAAAGTGCCTACAGCCAGCCCATTTTTTTATGTTAGGCCTTTGAAGCCTGTCTGCGGTCCCTCCTTCCACTAGTCCTCCACTGACCAGACCACTGCTGCCCGTGTACCCCTGGAACCAATTATAAAGTGCCTACAGCCAGCCCATTTTCTTATGTTAGGCCTTTGAAGCCTGTCTGCGGTCCCTACTTTAAATACTCCTCCACTGACCACCAAGCTGCCTGCCCGTGTATCCATGTAACCGCTGTAAAACTGCCATGAGCCTATTGTTTGTTATTTTAGGCCTTTGAAGCCTGTCTGCGGTCCCTCCTTCCACTAGTCCTCCACTGGCCAGACCACTGCTGCCCGTGTACCCCTGGAACCAATTATAAAGTGCCTACAGCCAGCCCATTTTTTTATGTTAGGCCTTTGAAGCCTGTCTGCGGTCCCTCCTTCCACTAGTCCTCCACTGGCCAGACCACTGCTGCCCGTGTACCCCTGGAACCAATTATAAAGTGCCTACAGCCAGCCCATTTTTTTATGTTAGGCCTTTGAAGCCTGTCTGCGGTCCCTCCTTCCACTAGTCCTCCACTGGCCAGACCACTGCTGCCCGTGTACCCCTGGAACCAATTATAAAGTGCCTACAGCCAGCCCATTTTTTTATGTTAGGCCTTTGAAGCCTGTCTGCGGTCCCTCCTTCCACTAGTCCTCCACTGGCCAGACCACTGCTGCCCGTGTACCCCTGGAACCAATTATAAAGTGCCTACAGCCAGCCCATTTTTTTATGTTAGGCCTTTGAAGCCTGTCTGCGGTCCCTCCTTCCACTAGTCCTCCACTGACCAGACCACTGCTGCCCGTGTACCCCTGGAACCAATTATAAAGTGCCTACAGCCAGCCCATTTTTTTATGTTAGGCCTTTGAAGCCTGTCTGCGGTCCCTCCTTCCACTAGTCCTCCACTGACCAGACCACTGCTGCCCGTGTACCCCTGGAACCAATTATAAAGTGCCTACAGCCAGCCCATTTTCTTATGTTAGGCCTTTGAAGCCTGTCTGCGGTCCCTCCTTCCACTAGTCCTCCACTGACCAGACCACTGCTGCCCGTGTACCCCTGGAACCAATTATAAAGTGCCTACAGCCAGCCCATTTTCTTATGTTAGGCCTTTGAAGCCTGTCTGCGGTCCCTACTTTAAATACTCCTCCACTGACCACCAAGCTGCCTGCCCGTGTATCCATGTAACCGCTGTAAAACTGCCATGAGCCTATTGTTTGTTATTTTAGGCCTTTGAAGCCTGTCTGCGGTCCCTCCTTCCACTAGTCCTCCACTGGCCAGACCACTGCTGCCCGTGTACCCCTGGAACCAATTATAAAGTGCCTACAGCCAGCCCATTTTTTTATGTTAGGCCTTTGAAGCCTGTCTGCGGTCCCTCCTTCCACTAGTCCTCCACTGGCCAGACCACTGCTGCCCGTGTACCCCTGGAACCAATTATAAAGTGCCTACAGCCAGCCCATTTTTTTATGTTAGGCCTTTGAAGCCTGTCTGCGGTCCCTCCTTCCACTAGTCCTCCACTGGCCAGACCACTGCTGCCCGTGTACCCCTGGAACCAATTATAAAGTGCCTACAGCCAGCCCATTTTTTTATGTTAGGCCTTTGAAGCCTGTCTGCGGTCCCTCCTTCCACTAGTCCTCCACTGACCAGACCACTGCTGCCCGTGTACCCCTGGAACCAATTATAAAGTGCCTACAGCCAGCCCATTTTCTTATGTTAGGCCTTTGAAGCCTGTCTGCGGTCCCTACTTTAAATACTCCTCCACTGACCACCAAGCTGCCTGCCCGTGTATCCATGTAACCGCTGTAAAACTGCCATGAGCCTATTGTTTGTTATTTTAGGCCTTTGAAGCCTGTCTGCGGTCCCTCCTTCCACTAGTCCTCCACTGACCAGACCACTGCTGCCCGTGTACCCCTGGAACCAATTATAAAGTGCCTACAGCCAGCCCATTTTTTTATGTTAGGCCTTTGAAGCCTGTCTGCGGTCCCTCCTTCCACTAGTCCTCCACTGGCCAGACCACTGCTGCCCGTGTACCCCTGGAACCAATTATAAAGTGCCTACAGCCAGCCCATTTTTTTATGTTAGGCCTTTGAAGCCTGTCTGCGGTCCCTCCTTCCACTAGTCCTCCACTGACCAGACCACTGCTGCCCGTGTACCCCTGGAACCAATTATAAAGTGCCTACAGCCAGCCCATTTTCTTATGTTAGGCCTTTGAAGCCTGTCTGCGGTCCCTCCTTCCACTAGTCCTCCACTGACCAGACCACTGCTGCCCGTGTACCCCTGGAACCAATTATAAAGTGCCTACAGCCAGCCCATTTTTTTATGTTAGGCCTTTGAAGCCTGTCTGCGGTCCCTCCTTCCACTAGTCCTCCACTGACCAGACCACTGCTGCCCGTGTACCCCTGGAACCAATTATAAAGTGCCTACAGCCAGCCCATTTTCTTATGTTAGGCCTTTGAAGCCTGTCTGCGGTCCCTCCTTCCACTAGTCCTCCACTGACCAGACCACTGCTGCCCGTGTACCCCTGGAACCAATTATAAAGTGCCTACAGCCAGCCCATTTTCTTATGTTAGGCCTTTGATAGCCTGTCTGCGGTCCCTACTTTAAATACTCCTCCACTCACCACCAAGCTGCCTGCCCGTCTATCCATGTAACCGCTGTAAAACTGCAATGAGCCTATTGTTTGTTATTTTAGGCCTTTGATAGCCTGTCTGCGGCCCCTACTTGCAATACTCCTCCACTGACCACAATGCTGCCTGGAGTGCCTGCCTGTGTATCCATGTAACCGATGTAAAACTGCCATGACTGCCTACTGTTTGTTATTTTAGGCCTTTGATAGCCTGTCTGCAGCCCCTACTTGCAATACTCCTCCACTGACCACACCAATGCTGCCCGTGTACCCCTGGAACCTATTTAAAAGTTCATAGAGCCTAGTTATATATTTTATTTACTATTAATAAGGCCATGATGGACTACGCTGTACCACGCTACAAGCTAACCAGTCGACACTTCTTTTGCGAGAAAAGCCATCCCAACCCTCCACCAGCATGTAGAAGACCGCATTGTCCATGCACTCTGGCAATCTGTGAGTACAAAGGTGCACCTGACAACAGACGCATGGACCTGTAGGCATGGCCACGGAAGATTACGTGTCCATTACGGCGCAATGGGTTAATGTGGTGGATGCATGGTCCACAGGGGACAGCCTACTAAGTCTGTCTGCAGTCCCTAATTCAAATTGTCCTCCACTGTCTAAATCGGAGCTTCCACCTTCTGGCTTTCGGCCTATAGTATCAGAAATTAAACTGCATTTGGCCTTCAACTTTGGTTAGGGCCTACTAACGGCTTCTGCCCCTCCCTGGTGTTGCCCTCAACTAAATAAAGCTGGGCTTCAACCTTCTGCTCCAAATTACCATTTTAAAAAATGCAATAGGCTTTTCCGGCCTACTAAAGGTGTCTGTCTGTGTGCCCCTGCCTGGTGTTGTCCTCAACTAAATAAAGCTGAGCTTCAACCTTCTGCTCCAAATTACCATTTTAAAAAATGCAATAGGCTTTTCCGGCCTACTAAAGGTGTCTGTCTGTGTGCCCCTGCCTGGTGTTGTCCTCAACTAAATAAAGCTGAGCTTCAACCTTCCGGCTCTCATTAAGTGGTTTTAAAAAAAAAAAATGGTGGTTAGGGCCTACTAACGGCTTCTGCCCCTCCCTGGTGTTGCCCTCAACTAAATAAAGCTGAGCTTCAACCTTCTGCTCCAAATTACCATTTTAAAAAATGCAATAGGCTTTTCCGGCCTACTAAAGGTGTCTGTCTGTGTGCCCCTGCCTGGTGTTGTCCTCAACTAAATAAAGCTGAGCTTCAACCTTCTGCTCCAAATTACCATTTTAAAAAATGCAATAGGCTTTTCCGGCCTACTAAAGGTGTCTGTCTGTGTGCCCCTGCCTGGTGTTGTCCTCAACTAAATAAAGCTGAGCTTCAACCTTCCGGCTCTCATTAAGTGGTTTTATAAAAAAAAAATGGTGGTTAGGGCCTACTAACGGCTTCTGCCCCTCCCTGGTGTTGTCCTCAACTAAATAAAGCTGAGCTTCAACCTTCTGCTCCAAATTACCATTTTAAAAAATGCAATAGGCTTTTCCGGCCTACTAAAGGTGTCTGTCTGTGTGCCCCTGCCTGGTGTTGTCCTCAACTAAATAAAGCTGAGCTTCAACCTTCTGCTCCAAATTACCATTTTAAAAAATGCAATAGGCTTTTCCGGCCTACTAAAGGTGTCTGTCTGTGTGCCCCTGCCTGGTGTTGTCCTCAACTAAATAAAGCTGAGCTTCAACCTTCCGGCTCTCATTAAGTGGTTTTAAAAAAAAAAAATGGTGGTTAGGGCCTACTAACGGCTTCTGCCCCTCCCTGGTGTTGCCCTCAACTAAATAAAGCTGAGCTTCAACCTTCTGCTCCAAATTACCATTTTAAAAAATGCAATAGGCTTTTCCGGCCTACTAAAGGTGTCTGTCTGTGTGCCCCTGCCTGGTGTTGTCCTCAACTAAATAAAGCTGAGCTTCAACCTTCCGGCTCTCATTAAGTGGTTTTAAAAAAAAAAAATGGTGGTTAGGGCCTACTAACGGCTTCTGCCCCTCCCTGGTGTTGCCCTCAACTAAATAAAGCTGAGCTTCAACCTTCTGCTCCAAATTACCATTTTAAAAAATGCAATAGGCTTTTCCGGCCTACTAAAGGTGTCTGTCTGTGTGCCCCTGCCTGGTGTTGTCCTCAACTAAATAAAGCTGAGCTTCAACCTTCCGGCTCTCATTAAGTGGTTTTAAAAAAAAAAAATGGTGGTTAGGGCCTACTAACGGCTTCTGCCCCTCCCTGGTGTTGCCCTCAACTAAATAAAGCTGAGCTTCAACCTTCTGCTCCAAATTACCATTTTAAAAAATGCAATAGGCTTTTCCGGCCTACTAAAGGTGTCTGTCTGTGTGCCCCTGCCTGGTGTTGTCCTCAACTAAATAAAGCTGAGCTTCAACCTTCCGGCTCTCATTAAGTGGTTTTAAAAAAAAAAAATGGTGGTTAGGGCCTACTAACGGCTTCTGCCCCTCCCTGGTGTTGCCCTCAACTAAATAAAGCTGAGCTTCAACCTTCTGCTCCAAATTACCATTTTAAAAAATGCAATAGGCTTTTCCGGCCTACTAAAGGTGTCTGTCTGTGTGCCCCTGCCTGGTGTTGTCCTCAACTAAATAAAGCTGAGCTTCAACCTTCTGCTCCAAATTACCATTTTAAAAAATGCAATAGGCTTTTCCGGCCTACTAAAGGTGTCTGTCTGTGTGCCCCTGCCTGGTGTTGTCCTCAACTAAATAAAGCTGAGCTTCAACCTTCTGCTCCAAATTACCATTTTAAAAAATGCAATAGGCTTTTCCGGCCTACTAAAGGTGTCTGTCTGTGTGCCCCTGCCTGGTGTTGTCCTCAACTAAATAAAGCTGAGCTTCAACCTTCTGCTCCAAATTACCATTTTAAAAAATGCAATAGGCTTTTCCGGCCTACTAAAGGTGTCTGTCTGTGTGCCCCTGCCTGGTGTTGTCCTCAACTAAATAAAGCTGAGCTTCAACCTTCTGCTCCAAATTACCATTTTAAAAAATGCAATAGGCTTTTCCGGCCTACTAAAGGTGTCTGTCTGTGTGCCCCTGCCTGGTGTTGTCCTCAACTAAATAAAGCTGAGCTTCAACCTTCTGCTCCAAATTACCATTTTAAAAAATGCAATAGGCTTTTCCGGCCTACTAAAGGTGTCTGCCCCTCCCTGGTGTTGTCCTCAACTGAACAAAGCTGAGCTTTCACATTCTGGCTTTCGCCCTATACTATCAGATATTAAACTGCATTTGGCCTACTAGTGTGGTTAGGCCCTTGAAACAGTGTCTGCTGCTCTTGGGTTTGCTACTCCACTGAACAAAGCAATGCCGCCTGTTTAGTCCTGTTACCAATTTTGAACTGCATGTAGCCTACTTTATTCTTTGGCCCTATATCTGTTTCCTCCTCATCCTGCCCATTGCCCAGCCACTGCTAAATGAGTCTGCTGGTACATTGACCTAGACCACTACATTCCCCTTGTACTCTACACAGCCAGAATCTGACCCTGCTGAAAGTAAGGTTCCCCTTCCCGCATGTTATACCACCTTACACAGGGACAAAGAGGAAGGTGCAGATGAAAGTGCAGGTTCCTTCATCAGGTGGGGGGGCATACTCGTTGGCGACGTCACTGGCACAGGGCCCCTCAGAGTACGCAAAAGTGTCGCTGCTGGTGGGAGGCGCCCCCGCCATGCAAACACACCGCCGTACTTTGAGGGGCCCTGTGCCAGTGGCAATGCGAACGAGTGGGCCCCCCCTGCTTGCTCAGGATCACAGCACTTGCAACTTTTAAATACTTACGTTTCCCTGCAACACCGCCGTGACGTAGTCCGCATTTTCCTGGGCCCACGAAAAACTTGAGCCAGCCCTACTCCCCCCACAACTTTCCCCCAATTCCCTATGCCCAACTATTATTATACAGTTAATTAAGATTGGCAAGCTTCAGAAACAAGAATGGATGTTTTTGGCATTAAAATGGGCACTGTAGGTGTTTTCCTGGCCTCCACTCACTGCCGACTATGCTTCCCCATTGACTTGCATTGGGTTTCGTGTTTCGGTCGATCCCCGACTTTTAGCGATAATCGGCCGACTGCACTCGACTCGACTCTGGACAAAATCGGGTTTCCCAAAACCCTACTCGATCTTAAAAAAATGAAAGTCGCTCAACCCTACATAGAACCATTATTTATTTTCATAAAAGACAATTGTTAAATACATATAGTGTAAGAATGCATTTTATTAAGTGTACATTATGGCAGAGTAATTTATGCATACTGCTATGTAAAATTATTCATTGTACTGTATAATGGCCATACTATTCAAGTGTGTGCATCCAGCATACGCACAACCAAATGTCACAAAATCCTATGATTGTACATGGATAAAGTACAACTAAACAAAAGCTTTTCATGTTTCTTTTTCTTTTTTTCACAATATAATGTCGTTAGAATAAAATGAAATGCTCAGGCTGGTCAGGACTCAGGAGATGAGCACATTTATCTAAACTTGATACAAAAAGAAAAAGTGGCACTCACCCAGGTCTTGCTCAATAATAGATTGTCCTTTTATTGAAGTTTCACAACGTGACAACCTTTACATGGAGAGGCGGCAGGTAGGAGACAGGGTGCGGGGAGTGAGGAGAGGACCTTTGTGTTACTTTACATTTATCTAAATATTTAATATCGGCAGAAATCTCACATTTTGCTTGCACTCATTTTCATATGTGAGGCACTGTGTTCTGGAGTTGTACTTTGTCTTTCAAATATTGCAAGTTTTGAAAATATTGTATGATACATAATGTTTTATACATAACATCCACCTAAAATGTATACTTAAAGTGAATGTCTACCCAAAAGAACATAAATTAATGATAAACTTACATGTCTGCAGATGTAATCCTAAATAAAAACAACAGTCTCAGGAATCTTAGTTTTTCGTAATGAATTACAGGCAAAAAAAAGTCACAGCATGAAAAAAATGCAATATTGAGATTCTCCAAATGTAGAGGATAAAAGCCTGTGTAATTAACGCCATACTTTATTTTATACATTAGTCATTCACAGTTCCATTCTTATTACACTATTCCTTGTTAGTACACTTCTTTTCTGCACTGGCTTCAGACGCTGTGCCGCATCACTCCTATACGCTCTGCTGAAAATACACTTTCATGTTCTTGTTCTTCCTGCTTCCTCTTCCAGTTTCAAGGCAAATGAGAGCGCACATACACGAATAATTATCACACGGTACATACATATGGTCGGCGGCTTCTGTCATCAACAGTTTCTAGATTTACATTTCTTTACAGCAAGTATTTTCTAATATTTTACAAAACTCTAACCAAAATGTAAAGTAATTAGATATAGTTACAGTATGTAATTATTTTTCATCTTGGAGTATGATTTTAAATGCTATTTCTGCATGTGTGCAACCAAAGAGCAAGAATTCCTCTTTTTCCGTGTGTTTACTGTATGGGAAACATCATAGCAGCCCTCTCTTCTTTTCCAAAAGCTATAACTTTTTTTATTTTTCTGTCCAGATAGACATATGAAGACTTAGTTAATGCGGGTGAGTTGTACTTTTGAATGACACAATTTATTTTATCATATGATGAACTGGAAGGTGTGAAAAAGTTCCAAGTGTGGCAAAATATGAAAACACTCCTGCAATTTTTTTTTTTACTCACCATGTTCATTATATGGTAAAACTGACCTAGCAATATGATTCCCAGGTCAGTACAATAATGCACATACCAACCATGCATAGTTTTTTTTATTTTTTATTTCAGTGGTTAAAAATTTGGAGGGAAATTTGTAAAAGCAAATAAAACAAGTTGCTTGTGTTTCCATTTTCCAAGACCAGTTACGTTTTACATTTTTGGTTGATGGGGCTGTATGAGGGCTTATATTTTGCACTGTGGGCTAACATTTTATTGATATGATTTTGAGGTGGATACAATATTTTGATTGCCTCTTATTGCATTCTATTGCAGTGCTGTGGCGGTTGAAAACTCATAATCCTGGTGTCTTTTTATTCTCAATTTTGATAGATCAGACTTTTATGAACGCAGCGATACCAAATGTGCATTTTCTTTGTTTTTTTAATTCTTCTGGAGAGCTGACAGCCAGTCTGAGAATTGTGTTGCGATTCTCGTCCGAGATAATTTGTCTGTCTGACTCTTCCTTAACAGGCAGATGGCTAATAATTATCAAAGTCAAAGTCAGGGAGCCGGCGTATTACATAACTATACAACATATGTCGGGAACGTGTTAAGGGCTTAGGAAAATTTGGTATTTTAGCATGTTTTTACACAATAAAACACTGTAACAATATAGAAAACACTACGTTCATATCTTTTTCACTCATTACATTATGAACTAAACTTATGATACAACTGATGATCAGTTGTGTCCAATTAACTATACAAAACATTATCCATGCAAAATAAGTCTGTTTATTCATAGAAAAATAGTAAAAATTGCAACAGGAAAAGAAAGTCAGAAACACAAAATCATTAAGAACTAATATGTGTACAACATTCTATACTTACATTTCAGAACAAATGGACAAAACCTACATGAAGCAAAATGAGCATAAACCCTGCTGTAACTAAATAAGTAAAAAGCAAAAGTACAATTAAATAACATAGGGTTCTTAGGAACACTGTTTTTGATCAAAGACAGTATAAAAGTTATCCTACCACGGCAAGGTGACCCTATTCGGGACTGTCCAGAATAGGGTCATCTTGCTGTGGTGGGATGGCCTTTATGCTATTTTTGATCAAAAACAGTGTTAATTAGAACCCTATGTTATTTAGATGCACTTTTGTTGTTACTTATTTAGATACAGCAGGGTTTAAGCTCATTTTGTTTCTTGTAGATTTTGTCTTTTTTATGGCCAATGTGAACATGCGTTTGTGACGACACTGCATTTATTCTTAATTAGGCAGGTCAGGAGACATGAGCCATTGTTCATATGAGTCATATGATGACTTTTGAATTGATGTTTGCTGCCTGCAGCTTATTGTGTTGATATCCTTGGAGGACAGGGATGCAGGTTAATGGAACAATTGATGTTTGCTAATATGGAAGGAAAAAAGCACACCGGCGCTCCCAGGGGGATACACTAGAGAGCTGCAGGTGCCTAGACAGCTACTGTGCTAAATCTGTCATGTGGTAACAGGAAAAATAGAAAATTGATAAGGACACCACACTAACTAGATATAGACACAATCAAAGGAGTGGGTAAACATGACTAGAACTATAAATAGAAGTTGACCAACAGTGGAGGCAGCCTATAGGAAAGGCCGTATTTCATCCTGAATAAAAACCCTAGTACGGCAGTATTCTATTACCTACCTAAAGTGCACAAGGACGTAACGCACCCACCAGGTAGACCTATTATTTCAGGTGTCAACTGTTTGACATCAAATCTATCACGTTATGTTGACACACATCTCCAGAAGTGTATGTCTATCGTCCCGGCTTATCTTAAAGACACCAGCCATGTGCTCCAATTATTGGAAATGATACGTTGGGAGAGTGGTTTCATTTTAGGGTCACTCGACATCAAGTCACTTTACACAGTGATAAGTCACTCAAAAGGATGTGAAGCGGCAGAATACTATTTGAATAAGCTGGATAGTTATAAGGACACTCAGATCAGATTTATTATTGAGAGTATTCTGTTTATTTTGGAACACAATTATTTTGTTTATGATGGCCAGTTCTACCTTCAAACATGGGGAACGGCCATGGGTACCCGCTTCGCTCCCAGTTATGCGAACTTATATGTAGCTAAATGGGAGGAGCTACACATCAAACTCACCAATAGCCCTAATTTGGGTTGGTAATGTGGAAACGTTTTATAGATGACGTACTGTTCATTTGGAATGGCCCCCAACATGATTTGGATGCATTTATTGCCACACTTAATGTTAATGACTTTGGGCTGGAATTTACGGCTACCACCAGTAAAACGGCAATCAACTTTCTAGACCTGAGTATTTTTATTGAAGGGAACCAAGTGCTAACCAAATGCCATCGTAAGGCGGTGGACTCTAATGGTTTCATTGACATAAGCAGCTGCCACCTTCCCGTCTGGTTGACCAATATTCCTAAAGGTCAATTCACTCGATTAAGACGGAACTGTACTAGAATACAGGACTATGAAACTGAGGCTGAGTACTTGGCGGGAAAATTCCTGGAAAAAGGTTATCCTAAAGATTTAATTGAGGCAGCCAACAAAGAGGTACATGAAACACCTAGAGACCCCCTTATACATAAAACTAGGAATACACCCACTCTAGGGGGCATCACAGAACAAATCCACTAACTACCCCTCATTACGCAGTATCATCACGGGTACAAACAATTCACTAAGATTATACGCAAACATTGGCCAACCCTCCAATTAGATAAAGTTATAGGTAAACTATTACCACAACACCCTAGGTTCATTTTTAGGAAATCACAAACAATTGGAAATATTATAGTTCCAACTACTAGAAAAGGTTCCACTAAAAGAACACTCCTAAAAAATCCGGGTTTTACACCTTGTGGTACCTGTTCCTGCTGTGTACGTACAAATTTTAGGAAAATTAAACAACTTAAAATTTACAGCTCAGAGGGCACTCGGGAATTTTCAATTAAGGACAGCTTATCATGCTGGTCATCGGGGGTGATCTACTTAATTAAATGCCCTTGCGATAAAACCTACGTGGGCCGGACTAAACGTAGACTTATGGACCGGCTCAAGGAACATTTCAACAACATAGAAAAAGGCTTTGTAGGCCATCCTCTGTCGAGACATTTCAAAGAACATCATGGGCGGTCAACGAGAGGACTGACTTTTTGCGGCATTCAGAGGGTGCATAGGAATTGGAGGGGAGGCGATTACATCAAATTAATGTCACGCACTGAATCCAAGTGGATTTTTATGCTTGATAGTTTAGCCCCTAGAGGCTTGAATCATGAGGTTGAGCTATATGCTTTCAGTTAAGTTTTGGTTTTCAATATATTTTGAATAAATATATTCCCTAATAGCTCCCTCTTTATTTATTATTTAATATTTTCACCTTTCCCTCTTTGGTGCCCTTACCCCACCCCATCCCATGTTTATTGAGTTCCCCCAGGTCTATATGGGCCGCATTTTATTTTATTTCATTTTATATTGTATATTATCTGCTTTTATCGTTTTTGTCTATTTATCTCACAACATGTAGGGTGGCTCTTGCGTGTTTTTTAATTAAGTCCTCGTTTCTTATGTGTTTTTTATGTGCTTTTAACATAATTTAATAAAGATCTTTTTAGTTAGGGGCACATCCTGCCGATATTTTGCACAGTGTACTATTTTCCATACATTGAGCTACCTATGTATTCTCCCTATTCACATCTATGTAGCTTTTAACTCAGCATTGCAGTTCTCCAAATGGAGGTGCGGATTGTGCGTTTTTTCTGGAGCATCAGTGGCTATATAAGGAGCATGAGACTGCCGGGACCTTCAGCCCTGATGAAGAAGGTCCGGAGACCTTTGAAACGCGTAGGCAATTCGGTCCTGTGCGGCATCCGTCCTTTGCTCCTTACCTCTCTATCTAGGTGACGTCACCCAGAATAGGCCGCTCCCTCTCTCTTTCACCGCTCCTTGCAGCGGCTCTTTTCCGGTCCACGTGTGCCGGCTAGCGGCGCTCCAGGCACGTGGCGGTTGAGCACTTACCAGGGAGGACGCTCCCCACACCAACAGGTGTCTCTGCTGCCCCACGCTGCCTTTTCGGACTTCATATCTTTGGATACCCGGACCGCTGGTGATCCCGCTCCGATCTACCTCAGCACAGCGCCAGCACCTCCACTGCAGTCATACCACTACCAGTAGGTGTGCGGTTTGCTAATTATATTTTTTATATATCTGCCACACATTTATATTCCCTTTTGAGATTTCTCTCTTATATGCAAGACTGCGGCAATAGGAGGCATTTGCTGGCTTTGTGAACATCTATTTATTAGCATTTTTTGACATCCTCATTGTGCTACGCCTCTTTACTGTTGATATTTCTGCTGGTTACGGCCTTTCCTATAGGCTGCCTCCACTGTTGGTCAACTTCTATTTATAGTTCTAGTCATATGTTTACCCACTCCTTTGATTGTGTCTATATCTAGTTAGCGCGGTGTCCTTATCCATTTTTCGATGTTTGCTAATATGTTGATTACCCATTGTATCAGTCCATGCAGCTTGTTGACCTGCAAACACTCAAGGACAAATTATGCAGATTCATTGAATACCCAAACAATGAGACATGACCTCATCCCACCTTCCCCTTGACCTGTGGATGATGGCCTGAAGGACAGTTGTGAACAATACCATGGCTCCAACCGGAGGAATACAAATTTGACTCCACAGGATGTCAGCTTAAGGGACCATTGCCCTAGCTGGAGGAATACTGCTTCATTGACCATTACTGAACCTTCAAAACTGTTTGGAGAATCCAGGTTGGGACAATCAAGTCACCTGGCCACATACCTCAATGGACTATGTCAGCTTCCTAAGCTTGCTGTTACTTCCTCTTTGTGGTTGCCCGCCAAAAGCAGTGTGCCACTGGTGGAGGTAGTGGGCCCTGGAAGTCAAAAAGTCACAAATGCTCTAATTCTCAGTGAGTCCCAGCAAAATCTTATGTAATTGCTGGGAATATACCATATGTTATTGTCTGTTGGTGGTTCAAAAAGTATTGACACACATTTTTACCCTCACCCTGTGTTATCTGAGTAGTATTCTGCCCACAGGAAAGGAGTGCAGATGTTCAGTGGGGTGAGCCCTAGTCCATGCGATCTTTCTAAAGACAGCCGGGCCAGCGGACGTGAGCACCCACTGACTCTCGTGTCTCCACAGCGTTTATATGTTGCATGTACAGTATACCAACTCAAACTCAACGTGTCTGTTATTTCTGTACAAATTGCTGTCATTTATTGAGCTTTATTGGTACAAGTGATTCCAAAGATTAAACAATGTGGTAAAGTGATTCATTATTTGATATGTTGGAATATTTAGAATTTAATTAAAAATTTTTGTACCTTGTGTTACCGGGCTGCCAGTCTTAACAGTCTGAGAACAGAACTTTACATTTACATAAAGAGGTAACCTGACAACACAATATGTAACCATTTATTTTATTATGATTTATGACATGTATTAACATATGCTATGTATATACTGTATGTTTTTAGATGATATTAATGCACAAATCTATTTTTCTTTAGTTTTTAATTTACAATTTTTTTAAAATGAAAATTGTATTGTAATACTAGAAAAGACTGAAATTAGAAAATACTATTAGCGTTTTCTAATAGCTCCCTTACAATTACCTCTCTTCATGGGGCTGGTCACTTTTTCAATATTTTAACAAGTTTTGATTTTGTGGCACTTACTAATGTGTAAGTATTACAGGTTCTGCCTTCTTCACAGGCTGCACAACTGATGGGCATGTGACCAGATCTGTTGGTTAGCTTCCTAAAATTGATAAACAACTTACCGTGTATAGTGTTTTTAGTTGGACAAGTTTGGTCCCACAGTCCTCTATCCACAGCCATTCTGAGAACAGGAGAGATAAGTAGTCTGTGACGAAAGCTGCACTAACAAGTATAGGAGAAGAACCTGTAATAAGTATATATTGTTGTCACAAAATCAGGTCCCTGTATATGAGGAAGGGGACGGACCATCTAATAAAGCCTCCATGAAGAGGGGGAAGGAGTATATTCCAGCACTGCCATCCAGATAGTTTAAAGGTTGATTTTATTTGTAATCCATTAAAAAATGTTAAAACAACACCTGACACATTTCTGGCGTGCACAGTGCCCTTAGTCATAGAATGTGTTACAGAAATAAAGATCTGATTAAATATATACACTCACTGGCCACTTTATTAGGTACACCTGTCCAACTTCTTGTTAACACTTAATTTCTAATCAGCCAATCACATGGCGGCAACTCAGTGCATTTAGGCATGTAGACATGGTCAAGACAATCTCCTGCAGTTCAAACCGAGCATCAGTATGGGGAAGAAAGGTGATTTGAGTGCCTTTGAACGTGGCATGGTTGTTGGTGCCAGAAGGGCTGGTCTGAGTATTTCAGAAACTGCTGATCTACTGGGATTTTCACGCACAACCATCTCTAGGGTTTACAGAGAATGGTCCGAAAAAGAAAAAAAATCCAGTGAGCGGCAGTTCTGTGGGCGGAAATGCCTTGTTGATGCCAGAGGTCAGAGGAGAATGGGCAGACTGTTTCGAGCTGATAGAAAGGCAACAGTGACTCAAATCGCCACCCGTTACAACCAAGGTAGGCCTAAGAGCATCTCTGAACGCACAGTGCGTCGAACTTTGAGGCAGATCGGCTACAGCAGCAGAAGACCACACCGGGTACCACTCCTTTCAGCTAAGAACAGGAAACTGAGGCTACAATTTGTACAAGCTCATCGAAATTGGACAGTAGAAGATTGGAAAAACATTGCTTGGTCTGATGAGTCTCGATTTCTGCTGCGACATTCGGATGGTAGGGTCAGAATTTGGCGTAAACAACATGAAAGCATGGATCCATCCTGCCTTGTATGGAGCATCTTTGGGATGTGCAGCCGACAAATCTGCGGCAACTGTGTGATGCCATCATGTCAATATGGACCAAAATCTCTGAGGAATGCTTCCAGCACCTTGTTGAATCTATGCCACGAAGAATTGAGGCAGTTCTGAAGGCAAAAGGGGGTCCAACCCGTTACTAGCATGGTGTACCTAATAAAGTGGCCGGTGAGTGTATATAGCAGAGACCAATCGCCGTCATGATTACAATGGCGTGGTGAGCTGAATTAATTTCTGTACTTTCTATTAAAACCTCTACTTTACTTGGTGTTGCCTGTCTCTATCCAGGCTTAGGCATCAGAACCGGCGGTTGGTGCAGGTTCGTAGCTACAATACAGCCTCTTTCAGTGTTGAGCCTGTCGAGCACAACCATTTCAGATGAGCAGCCTTTTCCATATGGAGGTTCACTCACCAGTACTGGTTTACACATGGAACGCTTTTCTTTTTTCACTCTTTTAAAATCGTGTCCCCAACACATTTGTTAAAATAAACATAAAGTGCCAACACCATTTTATTTAGTGGGTTTAATTATTGAAAATACATAGAATTATGAAATAAAGTGCTAACTTTTTGCCATATACCAATATTGGAGATGCCATAGGGCAGTGTAACCCTCTTGCACATATTTTGAGACTATGCCAACATAATTCCAATCTGAATTTAAGATAATTTAAGAAACTTATAACCAGAATATTGGTTGTTGACTGCTACTTGGATGTTCTTACCTACCCACTTAATGTATTACCTTTTTATCTGTGTAAAGCTGCCGCCAAGTGGTTCCTTCACAAAAAAATTCTTATTGCCTCACAGTGGAAGAGCCCCAAAATACCTTTTTGTAGTGAAATGAACTATAGCATTGAAGAGGTCCACCAAAAGTAATATGTATTGGCACTTGGGAATAGTCAGCTAGACCACTTCCTCCTCCATCGGACAAATGTTGGGCAGCTGATTGACTCTGAGATGCTTTTGTTGGTTACTGTTTTTCTCGTCCAAGAACTCTGATCATGCTATAAAATTATGGTCCATTACTATCCCCATCTCAACACCACTGATCCTCCCTCTCAGCCTCCTTCTTGACTTTGTCTCTCTATTCGGCTACCGTTTTATTTGTACATAGGGCTGATATTTATTGTGTTTGACAACCATTACTCCTGGAATTAATATTACTTATTACTATTGTTGCTGGATCACAACACAACCTCTTTATTATGGAGAGATGCAGTCAAAACGTGATTTACATATTTTTCACTGACATTATGAGGCATCTCAGTTAGCAATGTAATGTTGCAGAGGTAGTTTTTCAATGGAACTCCATATTTTTGCATACTTACTGATATATTTGAAAAATCATTCAATACATATTAAGCAGTAATTAAAAAAATAACCTTTTTTTCAGGCAAGAATTTCTCAATCTCTCATAGTCTGCAGTGTAAAGAAAGTGAAGGAGAACTTTTAAAACATCTGCATTAGTCAGGATGTGGTCAATACATCAGGATAAAAAATAATTAGGCGGTATAAGATGTTTAAAAACTGGTGCATAAGAAAAAGTGGAATAATTACCCGTAATAATTATATCACACGATTTAAGAGTTCAATGGAGATTAAAAACTAGAAGGGAGTGTGTGTATACATATATAATCCTTCAATTGGGAAACATTGAAAACATCCCCTTATTCTATTAAAGTGGTGGGAAAAAAACCTTTTAAAATAAACTATATGGATTTGTTAAAAAAAAACAGTATAGAAGACCAACTATTTTCAAAAGAATAAGTGGGTGAAATAAAAGGAAAAACTCTAAGTCACAAGTTTTATGAGAGTATTACAGATTCTTCCTTAGTAACGATTTGCTCTCTCACATCCAAGATACTTAAAGCCGTTTCAGCTCTTTCTCTATCTCTACAGATTTTGATGAATCAGCTTCGATAGGAACCAAGTTGGCTGCAAAAACATATGATAAATAATTATTAGTATAGTTAAATATTTCAAACATGGTTGTCAAAGCTTTACAGTTCACATAAAATCACAGATCAAGAAAATTCTCAGCTGGATGAAAATGAATTAATTTAACTGCAAAAACTGTACCACCCACTGTACAGTATGTGGTTTTCAGAATCCAGTAAGCCTTTTTATAACCATGTGAAACGTTTATAAATACTTGGACTGAAATGCAGTTTTTCAAAGAGCAAAAAATAGAGACTCAATAGGTAGAGATGAGCGGATCTTTTTACTCAAACCCGGTCCATGGTCCAGGTCTATACTCTCTGGCCATGGACAGGAGCTGCGTTAGTTTCCTGAGCTTAAGGGATCCCCAGTGTGGTATTTGATTTGTTGGCCTGGTGTGTCGCCATCTGTGCAGTGTCTGATGCACAGGTGACCATCTTGCTAGCCTGGCCAATCATAAGCAGAACCTGGGATTCTGGAGGGTAAGGAAATTCATGCATCTCCGGTCCACAGCTAGTGAGCACTGACTCAGAACCCGGACCGGGGTGGCACAAAGCGATCTGCACGTCTCTACTAATATCGAGTAAAAGTTATCATTACGTTATAACTTATTAACACATTGCTATAACTGCTAGGATT
Organism: Ranitomeya variabilis; assembly: GCF_051348905.1. Lineage (NCBI taxonomy): Eukaryota > Metazoa > Chordata > Amphibia > Anura > Dendrobatidae > Ranitomeya > Ranitomeya variabilis. The sequence goes on from NC_135232.1 coordinate 957,730,062, forward strand.
AAGACAAAGCTCCCGGTTTATGTGGACACATGGATGTATCGAAATTGTGCCCCCTCCTTACTCAGTCCTAAGTACCTTACTTTAAAGAAGCAAAATTTTATCCTCTTAATACATTGCAGTCATCATATTGTTAACCATGGCCTTTTAGAGGCAAAAAGTCAGATCGGCGAGCAACAAATAGGCACTCACCCTCAAAAAATGGAGACACTACAGGTCTTGGAAAATGGCAACATTTCTTTTTTCTTGCAAACTTTGGATTTTTTTTTAATCACTTAAATAAAAAAGAACCTATTCATATTTGGTATCAGTGAACTCGTAATACCTGGAGAATCATAATGGCAGGTCAGTTTTAGCAATTAGTGAACATGATAGATAAAAACAATTGTGGAATTGCATTTTTTTTGCAATTTCACAGCCTTGGAATTTTTTTCCTATTTTCCAGTACATGATATGGTAAAATCAATGGTGTCATTCAAAAGTACAACTCATCCTGCGAAAAACAGGCTCTCATTACGGCCATAATGATGGAAAAATAAAAAAGTTATAGCTCTGGGAAGAAGGGGAGCAAAAAAATGAAAACATAAAAACAGAAACTCGCAAGGTGGTGAAGGGGTTAAAGTCAATTTACATCCAATAATATTTTTGAATAAATGCACTGCAGCATTGCAGCCTCATACATGTAAAGTTTTTACTCTAACCTCTTTTGGTTATGAGCATGGAAAGGAAAAATTGAGATTGAAAAACATTAGTGTAGTCTGCAGAGGATTCTGTTAGAAGGCTTTATCTTGTTGAATTATATGCTGCTAAGTAAAGCGAGAGCTATTACTTTTAAATATCATCACAAGCGCTGATTACATTATGTTACATATATAAGCAGATCCTGCAGGCTACTATTCCATTAGCTATATAAGCCAGGCTTTGTCACAATCTAAACACATCTACTTTAACCCAGCCTAGGCATCTGAAATATAGAATACAATGTTGCTAAAAATGTATTAAATATATGTTTACATCAATTTAAATCAAGGTAATGAGATTGCTATGCTGAAGCCCAAGGCAAAGTATCTTTTCCAGGGACTACTTAGTATTCCAAAATTATAATTTACTTCATCCCTTTGAACAGCTTACAGTATGATTTCACTTTATATAGTAGTGGAAAAACTATACTAGTGTCAGAGGTTGGCTGCTCGACCTCTATTACTTTCATATATAATTATTGAAGGGGTTGTCTCAGAATGGCCATCCTCATGTCTTACATGAGACCTTCTTTTTTGACCTAGATTGGAAGGCCAATAAATGAGCGTGCCATTCGCATTTGTGTACCAGACACACTAAATGTAATAATATGGACAGCCACTAAGTTAATTGGCCAGGATGTAGTATTACATTTCTGTAAAATCAAGGTATGAATACACCCCTGCCACGATTATCAGGCGGTACGGCGTAAATACCGCACTTGCCAGTGGGCAGCACAAGCGTGGTTCAGTTAAACCTTTGGACTCCTGGGACTTGTGTTATTTCAGCCTGTCTCCTGGCAGCTCATTTGTTAGTTGCCATCATTTCTCTGCTGGATGCTATGTTGGGGCTAATTCCTATTTATGTCTCCAGCAGTCAGTCCATGGCCACCAGTTATAGCTTTGCTAGTCTGGTTCTCAGTGATCTCCAGTATTGTTAGTTTACCTCCTGTTATTCACCTTGACCTGTGTAGTGACTATCTTTCTGCTAGTCTATCTTGGTTTAACTCGGCTTACTGACCACTGTTTTCTAGCCAGCTTCCCTGGCTAGTGAATACATGCTGCCTCTGTTACAATGGCAAGATATGGCTTCTCCTGGGAAAAACAGCTGATATGTCTGACCCATCGGGGTTAGCGACATTTGGCCCAATCATGAGTTACTTTAACTTTTTGTTAAAAATGGGTTGTTTCATGCAGCAACCCCCTAAAAGTACAACTTTATTTTTAATCAAATCTCTTTTTATTAAAGTAAACACAGTCAATAAAAAAACAGTGGTGAAACACAAGTAATAAGTGCAATGTTGGGGTGAGCATTTATCAACAAACGTCAACAGCACTATAACGAAGTGAAAAGCTTGCTGGCCTAAGGTGGATAGCACAGTCATGCTGACAAAATATTGGATTATGAATACTTTATGGTTTTTTTCTAGTATTTCAACTGTTGGGTTCTCTATAGGACAAACACTGTATAACCAAATAAAAAATGTTGTGAAAAACACAATTAAAAAAAAATGCTTGGTGTCTGTCACCTGCAAAACACAATTTAAACTTATTACGTAGTCATAAAGGAGACTTAGCCTCTATAATAATCATACCTTTACTATAAAAATCTATACCAGAGGTGTAAAAAACATTCTTTATTCCCATATGCTAATTAGGATGCTTGGAGCACTCTTGACATGGCTAAGCAGCTTCAATGCACCATTCTTCCCTATGAATTTGAATATCCCAGCCTCCCTTCCTGGTGATCTACAAGGGTAAGCTTCGGAGAAGCAAGAACTGTTTCTGGAGAAAGTTGGTTCATGCTCTCACTCACCGTTGCAGTTCCCAGATTCCAGTTTGCATGTACAAAGCTCTCTCTCCTTTCTGCTGCAGCGGCTCCACTAAGTGTGAGGCAGATAACAGCTTTCTCCTGATACACTGCTGTCTAAGGGAGTCAGCAATGTCAATAAAAAAGTGCTGAGCAGCCGCAGCGGAGAGTAGAGGACGTTCTGAGTGCATACTCCGAACTAGAAAATCAAACAGTGAGTGATTGCTGCTTTCTGTTAAAACTGCGCTGGCTCAGGGTAAGCCAGCACTGCCAGTCACTAGCGTGGCAGAGCAGTGTGCGCGCACGTTCTGATATAGGAACTCCAATGCTACATTTCCACAATGATCTTTTGGTGCGTTCTTGACACTGCTTCAAAAATGCAGCATCTTACAGTTCTGGCAAAGTGAACGGGATTTATAGAAACCTCATGCCCACTCTGCTTCTTTTCAATGCAGCATAAACTGACCTGTGAAGCCTGTTTCAAATTCGTAACATGTCAATTTCTCTTGCAAGTACACAGAGTTTAATATGCAGATTTTCCCCATAGACTTGCATTAGATGTGGAAAATCTGCAGGTAAAAAATGCACATGCATTTTTAGTGCATTTCCATGGTGGATACACATAAAAAATGCATTTAATACACACCTAACAATAGCAATAAAGTTTTGTCAAAAACCAAATACGAGGAAGTATGAAAAACAAAGCAGCTGTTAGGTGTCGAGTTCCTGCCGCTGCACAGGGGGAATCTCGAACCACCTCCGCTGCGGTCTCCCATTCTCCCCCAGCCGCAGTGGAGCCTGCTCAGCGGAGACGTCTGTCCTAGTGTCTGGCTCAGGCAGATACTGTGCGTTTGGTTACTGTGGCCCTTCCAGGCTCAGTCATTGTAACCAGCATTGATCAGCGGTGAGCAGGCATCCCTGGGACTAAGTCCTGCTTTTCTTCTACTGAGCATGCCCAAGGGACGACCTCTCATTGGGGGTCGGGGGTCACATGCTCAGGTCCTGTGGCAGCTCCTATTGGACCACTAGGAAGGTCCTGGAGAGCTTCAGCTATAAAAGGTTCGCATGGCCGCACAGCCATACGCTAGTATAAACCTGTTATCGTGGGTGTGTGGATGTATGCCTGTTCTGGTGATTGCTCCTTAATCATTCCCATTCCTAGAGTTGTTGAATGCTCGTGAATGTTGGAGCCACCTAGCGCCTGACAGTGCTATTCTAATTACAAGAGCACGATCCTTACTGCGTCAAACCAGCAGCGACCGCCAGTGTGGCGCCGTGCGCAATTAGAGCGCTTTCCTAGCCCTAGTTAGGGTGGTTAGTGGCGTCCGCCAGAGCGGCGCTGTACGCACTCTGTGCAGTAATCTTTAACTAGTCCTGACAACCGGTCAGTGTAGGGTGGGAACTCCCGCTTGATCTCAGCATCTGACTCAGGGCGTCCTCAGGCGCGGGCTCAAAAGCCACCGAGGGCAAAACGAGATCAATCACCAGCATAGTGGGGGTGAATTTCAGGGATCCCACTAGCGTCCATCTGCTGCACCCTGTGACTGCTAACAGGGCACAGCGTTTCCTTAGTTTCCCTGCGACTCTGTGAAGCAACAGAGTTCGCATCAGTTCATACCAGGTGACGGAACCCATGTTTATTCTGGCGTAGTACCGCCATATAGTGCCGCCATTACCTAGCAGCAGGTTCCATCTCTGCACGGTGGACCCCGGGCTGCGAACGCACCTTTTACTATCTTTATATTTATTCAGTGTGTTCCGCCAGCCCTAACAGCAGCTTTAATTAAAACATGACACAGCAACAAAAGGAAAAAACTGCAGTGTCAAAATCACGATAAAAAAGAATGTTAAAAACCGCACATAAAAACGTAATGAAAAAACACAAGTAACTAATTTAAATAATAGGTGCAGAAATTCTGCAGCGTCAAAAAACCCAACAAAAGCTCATTGTGGGAACGTAGCCCAACAGTGAGTGAGCAAAGACAATGGCCGCAGCGTGTGAAAGCAGCCTCAGTACACTTGGAATGTTGATGATGAGGGACATAACAGCCTATCTAACAACGTTGACACATTTTGTAAACTAGCAATGGAATTACGGCTCCATTCATGTTAAAGACTTACAGGAATTTAATGGAATGTAATACAAGACCAACCTGGTTTATCTGCCTTACCATGGCATATGGAAATCATAGGGGGACTTTTTGCTCCATACCCTCCATTATGTCAGACATTGAGTAGACCTGGTCTATTTAAGCATTGCATGGAAAGTCATTCAAATCACTGCCCAGCATGCAAAGCTACATATTCCCTTGCATAATAACAGTCTGACAGTTTCCTATGGTATACACATTGCAAATCATAATAGGATAGACACATTACCAAATCTAGTGTAAAAGTTGTAGCAAATCATAACTAACACCTAATAACTCATACAATTATTAGTACACAAACCTGCGAACTATAAGAAAGTTCCCAATGGTAAAAATGGCTGCATCATGACCTGCATGTTCATGACCCGAGCTAAAAAATACAACTTTTTAAATTCAGTGTACTTGACAGCTGTTTGTGATCTAATATTCAAAGACAGAGCATTCCTTTTCTTCTACATCTGCCTGAGAGAGCGAACTGCTCATCACAAAGCATGACATTAGCCTGTCTTCGGCTGATGACTTTGTGAATCATTTCTTTAGAAATATAGGTTTTTACAACTTTAGTGGTGCCAGTCATAGGCATTAACTCTTGTATCAGTAACACACAATTTTGGATCATAGCTATAATTTGCTAAAATTTCTATTACATCTACTGGTAACCAAATAAAGTGAAATCATTTCATCTCTCCTGAACCATGACACATGTGATATACATTTCATAAAACATTCAACAGCATTATATTGTTCCACACATAATGGGTGAGACGAAAAATGTCAACTTCCACAGACAGAAATGGCCCCAGCCACTTAATTTAAGAGGTCCCAAAAATTCTTTGATTCCTACCCTTTCACACATATGCAAGGATCAGGGTCTTCCTTGCAGAGGCCAGACTACAAGCAGAAGAGGTATCAAACAGTTAGGTTCAAATCCAATAAAGCACTCAAAGAGTTTATCAGAAGAATACACAGAAGACCGAGGGTTAATCCAATATAAAGCACACCAGTAACAGAGAATATAATTCAATAACTGTCTATGGAAGGATGTCACATGGAGATTTAAATAGTGAGGTATGCGCCTCCATTGGCCAACAGACTTGTCCAGCCATTGATGCACTGATGTGTCTCAGTAGTTGGCCGGTCATCAGGATTTAATTTACATATAAGAAGACATACAATAAGAGGATATACAATCCCAACAGAACATATTAGAAGGCTTGATTGGGCAGCGCACCACCCAATAGGAGGGTAGACCATTCCCCTGAGACCTACTGTTCCCTCCGCTGTGAGCATCATCAACAGCAACAGAGGGAAGGCAACTGACAATAGAAGAAAGTGACACTGGAGTGGATACATGTGCGTTTGTCACTCTGGGTAGACCTTTCACTTAAAACATAAAAATGATTGTTTATTAAAAATCAGAGAAGTTGTCAAAGTTGAGTCTAAGCCCCAAAGCATCACTTGGCACTCCCGCAACAATCAGAAACTACGAACAACTTTTAATTGCGTATTCCACTAATTACTACTAATATCGGAAGTGCCCTACCTTTCTTTCTTGTATTTCTAGAAATAAAGAAGAAGAGTGAGTGCCTCCTATTTCATTCTTTCTGTTGGATTACTCAAAGTTTAGATCTTTATGAATCGAGGTACTGACATTTTGCTACTCAGATGTAGTGGTCATCTGAATTCTGTCATAAAATGCTTTGAAAACCCAGAGTGGCATAAAAGTTTTTTCCAACTTTATTTTATGTAATTTTCTCCTAGTTACGCCTAAATGGGTAGAGCTAGGGTGGGATGAAGGCTGAATGGGAAGTGACGCAAAAGCTCTTCAAATTAATGACTGGAGTAAGATTTGTGGTTAGGTTCACACCATTTTCCAGACATGTGGGATTCATTTGTTTGCCTAGGTAATGAATTAGGCATATCTTATTCCAGCAAGCCCCTTCACCAAGATCGGTATGAAGAATGCCGCTCGTGATGAATCAGGGTCAAAATCACTGTAATTAAATGAAGTTTTTGATGACTCTAACTTCTGATCTACTAACTTACAGGTTTTTATGTCACTGTGTACTGGTGACTAAAGTTGCACCAGCCACGCCTCTATGACTGAAAGCATGAGGCTTTTTTTACATGACTGGATCTCTTTAAAGGAGAAATGCACCTGCAAATGCAAAATTGTATATGTCAAACACACACAAACTTGGTTCCTCTCCCTCCCAAAAATGTTTAAAAATATGCAGCTGTGTTGGTATGACAATTTCTAGTTACAGGAATAGAGCTCTACTGTAAAGTGGTTCAAGGTTCAAGATTTCAAAGACACCAATGTATTATTTCACACGTCACTGTGACAAGTCCAAAAGATAATTTAAGGTGAATTAGCCCTTTAAGAGAGAAAAACCTACAATGAAACAAATGTTTGTAGCATACTATTATCATATAAGTAATTTGGAGCAGGTTTGGTTTATATGAATACATGTGTAAGAATCAATTCCCAGGCTATTTTTAAATAACAAAAAACAACCTGATTTCATTGATTTTTGTATCAGAGGTTATATTTGCCTTGTTTGTTACTATAAGAACACTTTAACATCCTATTATTTGCAATTTTGATGCAAATCCCACAAATAAATATAATTGCCAAAAAGAGTTGGAGAGAAAATCAATAAAGATCTGTGCAGATGTGATGCCGCGAAATGAAGGCTTTGGAATGACTTTTAGATGCAATGCACAAACTAAGCCCTCATTTATATAACAGGTGCTAAGCTGGCTCAATAGAAATCTCCAATGGCAAGATGGTTTGCTGAAATACAATAAGATCTTCATAATAGCAATTCTATATACAGAATGCCACTAAATGGCTCATTGATCAGGGACAGAAGGGGTTTCAGTGAAACAGCACAAATTAAACCTGACAGTAAAACTTAACTTGAACGGAGACAACATCACGCAGCACTGAGACGTGCACATTGCCCTTGGTTTCCATGTATACTTACCTTCACTTTCTACAATTCAAAATTCCTTGCATCGCTACTGCTCTTTTAATCACTGGTTAGCTTGACATATATCCACACAATTTACAAAACAATAACGAATTGATGATAAAAAAAAATGTAAATTTCATCTTTACACTTCATGGACAGCCCATCTTTAGCGATAAGTTATTTCTTCATTTTTAAGCAAAATAATATTCTTAAAGGGATCGTTCTATGATATGATGTTAGAGGGGCTGCCAAAAAAATATTGATAGGTCTTCAAAATGTGATTGGTGGGGTTCCAACATCTGGTGACTCCATTGATCAGCTGTAAAGAGCTCTGGCGGCCACGGGATGTGAACATGTTGAACCGCTTAATTTGATTTGCAGCGTCTGCTGCCAGCTATTCAAGACAATAGGAGCAGTGCTGCTGTACCTGGCAGCGGCAGCTGCGCATTGAATGGAGCTGCGCTGAGCACTGTTCAATATGTTTACATTAATCGCTGGGGCTGTTTTCAGCTTATCTGTGGGGGCTTTGTATGTTGAAATCCTACTGAATTATTTTTGCCAGAAATGTCCCTTTAAGGCATTTCAAAAGGATATGGCATGATTGGAAAAAAACTGAGATTTTGACTCTGGGACCTCCATCAATCCTAGAGGATCACTGGGGGTTCTGGCAGTTTGACCTCCTGATAACAGAGAAACAATGAGAACAAGAACATGCACTAGCCCCACCCCCCCACCACCACATTTGAAAAAAAAATTCCATTCTTCTATAAATATTCATAATTTAATGAAAAATCGTTGAATATAATGAAAAGTTATTCAAGTTCTAAATATGGTAAATATACTTTGTGCTTAGATTTTCACCATTTTCAAGATGTCTGCTGTTGGCTAGTGTACTTGCATATAAAAAAAATCTATTAGTACAGACATGTCATTTTGCTACTCATGTATTTAGTTCTCTGAAGATTCCCTATGCTGAATACACAGAGGGTACATAACAGTTGTTAGTTGAGATGAGTGACTAAATCCGAGTGGATTCTATTTGAAATTTACAAAAATCTGAATTCGCCAAAATGTGGATTTTTTGGAATTTGCTTTCATGCAAGTTCAGCAAAATGGTGACAACAGGCCGCAATTTTTCTGTACAATAATGGGTCATCAAAAAAAAAAAAGTGATACGCACCTCATCACTTAACATGAGAATCTGACACACTGCAAGAGAACCGAAGATTAAAATGTGAGGTTCGGGAATCACGAGATTCGGCTAGGACCGGACATGTTGTGGTGAGGCCGAAGATGTGAGCGAAGAGTGTGTATAACTTTTTTCACATTTTTATATATTACGTTTATTATGCTGTGAGGTCGCATCATAAAGGACATTAAATTTGTGAAGAACAACTTTTCCACAACTCATCCCAGGAAAATCAGTGAATTAGAATTTTGCCTGATCTACTCATCTCTAGTTGTTAGATATTAGGTCTACAGGGTATTAGCTTTCTGTTCCAAAAATGACTAAAGCCGAGGTCATGTTAGCATATAGCATCCGTGCGACATACGTTGCCAGTTGGAGCATGCTGCTATTTTTTTCTCATTGAATAACACTGGTCAGGGTGCAATGCGAAATTTTCTCACATTATCCATATTATCAGTCAGTGTGAGCAAGTCCTAAAACAGGACCTGTCACCAGGTCAAAATGACCAGGTCTTGCTGCTGATTTATTCTAGCTGCTCCCCTGAGCATGCAGTTTAAATCAACCATACAATTCCATAGATATGGGCCTTTTTATTTAGTACGCCAAAAATGCTAATATGATGGTCTTTATCAAGGGAGCATTGCTCACAGGCTAAAGGAAAATCCTGTGTCTTTTGTAAAGACCATAAAACGTAACATATTGGCCCTAAACAAGGCCCATATACCTAGAATGGTGAATTTAAATAACAAAAACAAACAAAAAAACTGAAAATACTGAAGGGAACAGAGAAAAAAGAGCAAAAAGTTTCCACTTTTGAACTATTCACAGGTCATGTTTAAGACTACTCTCTAAAAGAAGCCTGCATGACTTTAGAAATCAGAATGACGTGTTATAAGCCCAGAAGTCACATTGTGATGGGGGTAACTATGACATCCAATAGTCCACAAATATCTTTATATCCTTATGGTTATCCCATGCATGATTGACAATTTTTCAGTGCAGAAATTCTGCATTTAACAGGAAAATACAGGTACAAATTAGGTAACTCACAGAGTTTCTCTCATGTTCTTTACTTGTTTTTCTTGCCTTTGTTATTCTAATTTCATTTCAGCAACTCGAAGAATAAAACTGCTGGATTAGGCTAACTTAAGAAATGTGTAAAAACAATAAAAGGCTCTCAAGCAGCAGGACATCTTGTACTGAAAAAACTTGCATGTAACATTATAAAGAGCACACTATGTTTTTGTATCTACATTTGAATAAACAAGGTACAAAAGAACGAACTGCGAATGTCTCAGTTCTCATATATTTGTTAGTGCTACAAGCAATGGGCTTGATCTTTATGTCAAGAAAAAAGCAATACCTTTATGAATGAAAGAAGAACAAGATTCAGTTGAACACGTTACTCATTCATGTTTCTGTGAATGTTATACAATTACATGGGCGGAAAATAAAAATGTGTTTATCAAATTGTATGATAAGTAGCAATTAACATTAAATGAAAGGCAAAATAGCCTTCACTTTGCTGGACATATTACAGATTGATCCTTTTTGGCAATTTGGGGAAAGAGTCCAGTTATTTCTATGACTCTTCCTAGCCTGTGGCTTCCTGTATTAATACGTAACCTTTCACCAAACGTCTTTTACTTATACAATCACTTGAGTTGACAGGTCACAGATCAGACACTCATCTTCTGCTACTCTGAACCTTCCAAGATCTACCTATTACTTATTTATACTATTCCAACATATTGTGAAGCCTTGTCTAGAAATGTATTCATTTACATTTTCTCACATAAACACAGAGTGCATTGTGGTCAGCCTGATTCTGGATTACAGGAAGAAACACCATAAGAACATATCGCCTAAAAGAAAAATCATTGGTAAATATAAATTCGTAAAGAGTTTGTTCAGCTTAATTTTAATTTTGGGCTCCAAAGGCTTCATGTAAATAAAAACAACAAAGTCAGCAGCACGTACTCACAGCCTACACCCTAGTGCCGTCTCTCTGCTGCTGCTGGTTCCTGTCTTTAGTAAAAGCACCAACTCACAGACGTTATCAGCATGGCAAAATATTATAGCACACCAAAATAAAAAAAGATGAGAGGAATGAATCCTAACCTGCTGTAATTAACTGGACCTACTAGGCAGGACAAGTCGTAAATAGTGAATAAACAAAAGAAAATGGCCGAAGGCCAGAACAAACGACCAACAAAGTCCATATATATGTATCAAAATATTTATTTATTAAGGAATAATACACAGAACAACATGGACACAGGGTATGAAAAACGGCACAAGGGAATGACAACCATAGCCAAGGGTACGAAAAACTAGCTAGTGTGGACGGACACGTGGAACCCCCACATCAGATGTGATATTGCTGTGTTTGATAGAACTAATATCACGGTAGTCAGAAAAAATGAATCATAAATCACTTATATATATAATCCATGAGAATCAGACTCTAGCCCGGAAAATCTCATGCTGATGTTAAAGTAATGCACCAAAATTGGCAGTAGCATATAAAACATAGGATCATGTAAAGGAAAATTCACTAACAATCCCAGTAAGTATAGACATTTGTATAGATATTACATACCACATCAATGTGATGTGAGGGTGCAGCGGGGCCGTCCACACACCCCAACGATCGTTTCGGATACTCTCCTTCCTCAGGAGATTTTCTGGGCTACAGTCTGATTCTCATGGATTATATAAGTGATTTATGATTCATTTTTTCTGACTACTGTGATATTAGTTCTATCACTCACAGCAATATCACATCTGATGTGAGGGTTCCACGTGTCCGTCCACACTAGCTAGTTTTTCGTACCCTTGGCTATGGTTGTCATTCCCTTGTGCCGTTTTTCATACCCTGTGTCCATGTTGTTCTGTGTATTATTCCTTAATAAATAAATATTTTGATACATATATATGGACTTTGTTGGTCGTTTGTTCTGGCCTTCGGCCATTTTCTTTTGGTTCCTGTCTTTGTTGACTGCTGCAGAAAATCACTGGCACCAGACTACTGAACAAATTGATTGGCTGCAGTAGTCATTGGATGTTGGTAACATGTCAGTGCTTGAGCTATATCAACAAATATGGGAGATCCAGTGCTAGAGTGGCAGGTGTTGAATATTGCTAAGTAAACTACAGGCATTGTCAGGTTTGAAGTGTTAAACTGATTAAAATGATACCTGGGGTGAAGAAATCCTTCTTGTGGTTCTTGTGTAATCAGTGTTAGAAGTTTATGATATGCCCGTGCTCCAGGACAGGACAGTAGGCAGAGTCTTATCTTCCTGCTCTAAGCCACAGAAACCAAGAAAAGACCTGGTCACAGGCTGCCTCGAAGCACAAACATGTTCCTCATTATAGAGACAGTGAGAGAGACAGACTGTTTGTGCTTCGTGCTTCGGGGTGGCTTGTGGGCAGGTATCTTCTTGGTTTCTATGGCTTAGACAGGAAGATAAGACTCTGCCTACAGGCACACCCCTGAACATGAGCATCTCATTAACTGAAAACATCTAAAACGTCTAACACTGATTACACAAGAAATTCAAGATGGATGTCTTCACCCCAGGTATCATTTTAATCAGGTTAACACTGCTAACCTGACAATGTCTGTAATTTACTTTGCAAAATCCTGATGACAGATTCGCTTTAAGATTAAGGCCATGTTCACACGTTGCGGTTTTTACCGCGGAACCGCCGCGATTTTGATGCTGCGGGTCCGCAGCAGTTTCCATAGCGTTTACATTAATATGTAAACCCTATGGAAACCGCAAACCGCAGTGCACATGCTGCGGGAAAAACCGCGCAGAAACGCAGCGGTTTACAACCCGCAGCATGTCACTTCTTTGTGCAGAATCGCTGCGATTCTGCACCCATAGGAATGCATTGAACCGCTTACTTCCCGCATGGGGCTGTGCCCACGTTGCGGGAAGTAAGCGGATAATGTGCGGGTGGTACCCGGGGTGGAGGAGAGGAGACTCTCCTCCAGGCCCTGGGAACCATAAAATAGTGTAAAAAAAAGAATTAAAATAAAAAATGAAGCTATACTCACCTCTCAGCGCTGCCCGCGGCGTCCGGTCTCAGTTGCTGTGCCGAACAGGACCTGTGGTGACGTCGCGGTCACATGACCGTGATGACGCCGCGGTCACATGACCGTGACATCACGAAGGTCCTTGTCGGCACAGCCGCCTGCAGCACCGAGGAGATCGCGACGTCAGAGGGTGAGTATAGCCAATTTTTATTATTTTTTACATTACTATTGATGCTGCATATTGCTGCATATGCAGCATCAATAGTACAGCAGTAATCCCGCAGCGGAAACCGCGGAACAAACCGCGATAAATCTGCAGGGATAACCACAGCGGTTTTGCCCTGCAGATTTTCAATTCCGCTGCGGGATTAACCCGCAGAGGAACCCGCAGCGTGTGAACATGGCCTACAACTCTGATAATTTAACCTCTTCTGTCAAGGTGCTATAAATTATCTTTTATATTTAAGCTATATGTACAGTTGTGTAAAAAAGTGTTTGCCCCTTTCCTGATTTCCTATTCTTTTGCATGTTTGTCACACTTAAATGTTTCAGATCACCAAACAAATTTAAATATTAGACAAAGATAAAAAAAGGCTAACATGAGAAAAAAACCCAAAGAATTGAAATAAAATATAACTTTTAATGTTAGTTATTAAAATTGGGACATACAACAAAAACAAACACCACACTAAAAAAGTGCACACTGCATTCACCCTAAAGTTGAACCCTGGTCTGTGTGCCTGCCTGGCTGCGGAGGTTGGCACCTTATAACAACCCACACGAGAATTGCCATCAACGTGGAGTAGCACAGCTTAACCATATTCAGTTATAGGAATGAAACATAAAGCTAATATAAACATTGAGAATGGATTAGAGGGATACTTATCAAACATATATATCCTGGAACCTCTACGCGTTTCGCCTGACGGCTCCTCAGGAGGTTAGATAGATAGATGCTGCATGGTCCCGATGCAAACCCACTGTTTTATCAAGTGGGATTAATCAAACTCCTCCCCCAATCAACCCACCAATAGTTTCCAGGCTAGGTACACAACAATTGTCTCATATAGACAAATGTAGCCACATGAGCCTTATAGATAGAACATGGCCACATAAAAATGGCAACTGTGATACTCACATGGTGCGCTAGCTTAATGCAGGAAAGACTGCTGGCATTACTGATGGCAGAGTGCGATCCAGCCTGGAACGCACAAGGAGCCATATGACCTCTCCATCCAACGCACTTGAATTTTTTTCTTTTTTAACAAACTTTGGATTTTTTTTCACCACTTAAATAAAAAATAACCTAGAAATATTTGGCATACGATTTTTTTTAAGCACCCATAGACTTGATTGAGTGAGTCTCATCTAATTTTCGGAAAAAAACTGCCGCATGCTGAAGAAAATCGCTTATCTGCACTGCCCCATTGATTAACATTGGTCCAATTGCTGTCCATTTCTTCCACAGACAGCACTCGGATCGAAAATATCGTCTTGTTAATGAGCCTTAAATGTCACCTCCTTGTTGCAATTTGTGATCACTGCTCTGATCTACACTGCTCAAAAAAATAAAGGGAACACTAAAATCCCACATCCTAGATATCACTGAATGAAATATTCCAGTTGTAAATCTTTATTCATAACATAGTGGAATGGACAGTCTGTGGTACAACATGACGTTGGTGGATGGTGCGAGGCATGATGTCCCAGATGTGTTCAATTGGATTCAAGTCTGGGGAACGGGCGGGCCAGTCCATAGCTTCAATGCCTTCATCTTGCAGGAACATGTTGACACTCCAGCCACATGAGGTCTGGCATTGTCCTGCATTAGGAGGAACCCGGGGCCAACCGCACCAGCATATGGTCTCACAAGGGGTCTGGGGATCTCATCTCGGTACCTAATGGCAGTCAGGTTACCTCTGGCGAGCACATGGAGGGCTGTGTGGCCCTCCAAAGAAATGCCACCCAACACCGTTACTGACCCACTGCCAGACCGGTCATGCTGAAGGATGTTGCAAGCAGATCACTCTCCACAGCGTCTTCAGACTCTGTCATCTCTGTCACATGTGCACAGCGTGAACCTGCTTTCATCTGTGAAGAGCACAGGGTGCCAGTGGCAAATTTGGTGTTCTGTGGCAAATGCCAAGCATCCTGCATGGTGTTGGGCTGTGATCACAACCCCCATCTGTGGACGTCGGGCACTCAGACCATCCTCATGGAGTCGGTTTCTAACCTTTCGTGCAGACACATGCACATTTGTGGCCTGCTTGAGGTCATTTTGCAGGGCTCTGGCAGTGCTCCTCCTGTTCCTCCTTGCACAAAGGCTGAGGAAGCGGTCCTGCTGCTGGGGTTGTTGCCCTCCTACGGCTCCCTCCACATTTCCTGGTGTACTGGCCTGTCTCCTGGTAGCGCCTCCAGCCTCTGGACACTATGCTGACAGACACAGCAAACCTTCTTGCTACAGCTCGCATTGATGTGCCATCCTGGATGAGCTGTACTACTTGAGCCACTTGTGTGCATTGTAGAGTCCGTCTCATGCTACCACGAGTGTGAAAGCACAACCAACATTCAAAAGTGACCAAAACATCAGCCAGAAAGCATTGGTACTGAGATGTGGTCTGTGGTCCCCACCTGCAGAACCACTCCTTTATTGAGTGTGTCTTGATAATTGCTGATAATTTACATCTGTTGTCTATTCCATTTGCACAACAGCATGTGAAATTGATTGTCAAACAGTGTTGCTTCCTAAGTGGACAGTTTGATTTCACAGAAGTTTGATTTACTTGAAGTTAAATTCTGTTGTTTAAGTGTTCCCTTAATTTTTTTTGAGCAGTGTATATTGCATTTTTTTAATATATAAATATGAATTGTTTTTAGCTTGCTGTTTACTACTGATTAGGAAGTAGTTATACATCAACTACAGTAAACCCTTCCCAACATTGACATTGGAAGTACTGCTGGATCACAATTTTTGATGCAGAGCTGAGCTGGCATCATATCTGGCAGAGGCAGGCTGTAATACACAGCCAGCATCTGCCTCTAACAGCAGAGAGTGAAGAAATTAAAGTGCAAACAATGAAGAGGATGCTAATTCATAAGCCCATCTGCCACCTGTGACGTGATTGTGGTGTGCTAATGGATTGCCATGACTTGGATGACTAGTCTGTGGCTAAGCTTCATAGGAGACTGTGGTTACAAGCGATAAGACAAGTCTCTCATTTCTCCCATTAAAAATAAAGACATAAAAAATAAAAAAGTAAACATAAACATATGGCATTGTTGCTTCCGAAAAAGTCTGATCTATCAAAATATAAAATTAATCAACATGATCAATAAATTCTGTAAGAAAAGTAATACACAAAACACCAGAATTGTGCTTTTTAAGTTGTAGAACTCTGCCAAAAAATACAGTAATAAGCAAAAAAAAAAAAAAAATGTTGCATCTACATAATGGTATCAATAAAAACGTCAGCTCAACATTCACAAAAGGAGATCAAAACAACTCAATCAATGAAAAAAATATTGCAGGTCTCAAAAATAGTAACACAAACAATTTTTTTTATTTATCAAATTTCAGATTTTTTTTCATTAATAAAATAACAAAAAGAAAAACTAGAATGGGAAGTTATCACCAAAATGTAAATGACAGGCAGAATCATATTGCCATGTTATTTTTACAGCACAATAAAAGCAGTAAATACAAAACCCCAACAACATTTGAGAAATTGCTGTTTTTTTTTGCAATTTCACTGCACTTGGAAATTATTCCCATTTTCTAGTACATTGAATGATAAAATGAACGATGTCATTCAAAACTACAATTCGTCAAGGCTAAAAACGATATGGCTATGTTGATGGAACAGTATAAACAAATATGGCTCTTGGAAGAAGAGGAGTAATAAACTAAAATGCAAAAATGAAAAATCGTCCATTTGGAATGGGGTAAAGACAGAAAGAACCATGGAATTATAATTATGTTAATTATTGTCTGCATTGGTAATATCAACACATATAAAAGCTGAACTCCTGAAAAGTAATTTTAACTGACTGAACAAATTTCATCTATTGGAACACGTCTTCTTCTCAATAAGATCGGGTTCATGCTGCGTCCGTTAGAGCTTACTATGTGCTGTGTCAGACATCAATTTAGGCTGCATCTGCCTATTTGAGGTGGGCACCAAGATGCGGTCAACTGCGTTTTAGTGCCCACCCGAGGCAGATACGGAAGAAACTGATGCCCGACAGAGCATACAGTGACTCTGAATGCATCATCACAGTCAATGGCCCCGCTAGCACATACGGATGAATCCAGGTTTCCAGGGCTTTAGACTTAAACTTCGACAGAGCCACTGACATGGGATTAACCTTGATCCAGCCTAGCTAAGAGTTAGGTATGTTGCTATGGGGCTGTTCCTTGCTGTACATGTTCATTGTCAGCAATTTTCAGTTGCAATTAGAACCATTTTTTTTATCTATGCTGTTTATGAGTCAATGTTTTTGCAATTTAAGTTTTAACAATACAGACAGAACTATAATCATCATATTTAATGATGCTGTAGAATACTCTGGCTAAAACCATACATGCTGAGTTTCAAACAGTGCTAACAAAGCCCAGAAATTCTTTTGATTTAAGCCTATGCTTGTCTTGTACAATCCCAGTTCCAGGCTTCTAATTTGGTGACAAAAAGACTAGAAAAGTTATGTTTTCTTAAAAAAAAATATCTGAACATAAATCTTATTTTAGCGTGTTCTGATCACTATTACCGTACTGTAGTAATGTCTACATGAAAACATTTTAAACAACGATTTCTATTGTGCAATTACAATTATTATTTCTTGCCTATGGAGTCTACTTTAGCTGGAGGGTTGTTGTCATACCACCTCCATATAGCCCGAGGCACAAAACTGCACATATTACCCTAATCCTGGTGGATTTTTCAGTTGAGGATGAAACTATGGCTGGCTTTACCACATAATTCTCTCTTCAGAATGTGAAATGGCAGGAGAGCCACTCCCAATTTTTACAGAACATGACTAACTGCATGTGTCATGTGTTAGAAAGAAATGTTTGCTTATTTATTTTGCACCTTACGACAATTACAAGAACATATACGGTCATGAGTTGCGAAACAACTCTTTGTGCTCCTAGTTGATAAGATCTACTATAGTTGGAACTTGGATTTACAAAGTGTTAGGCCATGTTCACACTTTGCGGTGTCCCTCTGCGGGTTCTCCCGCAGCGGAATTGATAAATCTGCAGGGCAAAACCGCTGCGGTTATCCCTGCAAATTTATCGCGGTTTGTTCCGCGGTTTCCGCTGCGGGATTACTCCTATACTATTGATGCTGCATATGCAGC
This sequence comes from Ranitomeya variabilis, assembly GCF_051348905.1. NCBI lineage: Eukaryota > Metazoa > Chordata > Amphibia > Anura > Dendrobatidae > Ranitomeya > Ranitomeya variabilis. The sequence continues at coordinate 957,748,326 of NC_135232.1, forward strand.
AATATGCAGCATCAATGGTAATGTTAAAAATAATAAAAATTGGTTATACACACCCTCTGACGTCCGGATCTCCTCGGCGCTGCACGCGGCGCTCCGGTTCCAAAGATGCTGTGCGAGAAGGACCTTCGTGACGTCACGGTCATGTGACCCGGGCGTCATCACGGTCATGTGACTGCGACGTCACCGCAGGTCCTGTTCGCACAGCAACTCTGACCGGCCGGCCGCGTGCAGCGCTGAGAGGTGAGTATAACATGATTTTTTATTTTTATTCTTTTTTTTACCCCAAATATGGTTCCCAGGGCCTGGAGGAGAGTCTCCTCTCCTCCACCCCGGGTACCACCCGCACATTAACCGCTTACTTCCCGCAACGTGGGCACAGCCCCATGCGGGAAGTAAGCGGTTCAATGCATTCCTATGGGTGCAGAATCGCAGCGATTCTGCACAAATAAGTGACATGCTGCGGGTTTTAAACCGCTGCGTTTCTGCGTGGTTTTTCCCGCAGCATGTGCACAGCGGTTTGCGGTCTCCATAGGGTTTACATGTAAATGGAAACGCTATGGAAACTGCTGCGGACCCGCAGCATCAAAATCGCCGTGGTTCCGCGGTAAAAACCGCAAAGTGTGAACATGGCCTTATAGTCTGTCTCATGGTAGCAAGTCAAAAAAGTAGTATGTCTTCTTGAAGAAAAGTATACGATATTGACAAACCATAAAGAAGTTATTTTTCACTACATTTATACTAGTGTGGTGGTTATGCCACTGTGTATAGGAATGTTGCAGTATATATCAATTTTGAGATACCTTTGCAATTAGTTGCCTGGGTGGACTCTAGAACACGGCTGTCATTTGAATTAATGGTCTGCTGCCTTGTGGTTAAACA